>NC_045438.1:124835386-124889541 GCF_002776525.5 Piliocolobus tephrosceles
CTCTAAACAGGTTTCTGTATGGTACCAATCCTTCTTCCACTATCTGTTTTGGTTTTGTGCTTATATCATAGAAGAGTCTATGTCGTAAAAGAAGTCAAAGGCAGTCTTGGACAATAGAACTCATCTGCCAAATTGTCTAATGTCAATTAGTTTTCTGGCCCTGTTTCTTCTGTGTCTTCTTCCTCATTGTCTTGCATGGGTTTGGAAGCGCTCATCTTCATCAGGTCATCTTCTGTCAATTTCTCTGGTGTGGTGCCTATTCACTCTTGAATTTCTCCAAGATCCATATCTTGAAATCCTTCCCTCTCCTCTTTTTTTTTCGCCATACCCGCAACCTCTCTCATGATTTCCGTGTTTGGCTCATTTGTACATCCTGTGAAGTCAGGCACAACATCCGGATGCAGTCTTCTCCAGCAGGAATTTATTGTTTACGGCTTGATGGCTTTCACAGCTTTCTCTATAACAATGGCATCTTCAAAGGTATAATTCTTCTAGGCTTTCATGACGTTCTCCCTGTCACGGTTCTCTTCCATAGCGTTGACAATCCTTTCCATAGAATACCATGTGTAATGAGCCTTAAAGGCCCTTATAACTCCCTGATTTAGAGGCTGAATTAGAGACATCATTTTGAGGGCAAATAGATCACTTTGACACCTTCAGTATGGAAGTCGTGGGGTTCTAGGTAGCTAGGGGTATTGTCCAATATCAAAAGAACTTTAAAAGGTAATCCCTTACTGTCAAGGTACTTCCTGACTTCAGGGACAAAGTATCATTGAACAAATCCAGAAAAAGTGTTCTTGTTGTTCAGGCTTTCTTCTTCTTACTATTTTTTAAAAATAAGGACAGCATCTTGCTCTGTTGCCCAGAGTAGAGTGTAGTGCAGTCATAGCTTATTGTAACCTTGAACTCCTGGGCTCAACCAATCTCCCACCTCAGCTTCCTAAGTAGCCAGGATTACAGGCCCACACCACCATGCCAGCTAATATTTTAAATCAATCAATCTTTTCTTTTTCTTTCTTTCTTTCTTTCTTTCTTTCTTTCTTTCTTTCTTTCTTTCTTTCTTTTCTTTTCTTTCTTCTTTCTTTTGTTCTCTCCTTCCTTCCTTCCTTCCTTCCTTTCCTTCCTTCCTTCTTTCTTTTTTCTTTCTTTCTTTCTTTCTTTCTTTCTTTCTTTCTTTCTTTCTTTCTTTCTTTCTCTCTTTCTTTCTCTCTCTTTCTCCTTCCTTCCTTCCTTTCTTTTTCTTTCTTTCTTTCTTTTCTTTCTTTTTTTTTTGTAAAGGCAGGGTCTCGCCACGTTGTCCAGGCTGATCTTCAATTCCTGGCCTCAAGGGATCCTGCTTTGGCCTCCCAAAGTGTTGGGATTAGAGGTGGGAACCCCTGCTGCTGGGCCAATTCAGGCCTTCTTGTTGTACAACCAGAGCTAGTGTTTACCTTTTCCCTTTGAGGCTCAGGGGTTAGCAGCTTTACAGATAAAGGCAGTCCTGATTATAAACCCAACTGCATTTGCACAAAACAGTAGCATTTGCCTATCTTTTCCTGCCATAATTCCTGGTGCTCACTTCTGTTTCTTATTAATAACTGTTCTTTGTGGAGTTTATCCCATCCTCCTCAAGAATAGGTCACTTTTCTCTGCATTAAAAACCTGTTCAGGCAGATATCCTTTCTCCTCAATGATTTTCTTAATTCTGGGAACTTGTCTGCCGCCTCTTGGTTGGCAGAAGCTGCTTCTGTTATCTTAACATTTTTCAAGCCAAACCTCTTTTTAAAATTATTAAACCTTCCTTTGCTGGCATTAAATTCTCCAGCTTTAGATTCTTTACCTTCCTTTTGCTTTAAATTGTCATATAACTTCACGTCTTCTCGAATATTAGGTATACTTTTCTTATAGCAATTCTGCACTCACCATAAAAGCTGATAAAAAGATATTTTACAAGAAGTGTAAGGTTTTGTGTCTACTGGCGTAGCTGCAGTGATGGCTTCACAAATTTCCTTTTCTTTTTTTTTTTTTTTTTACAGTGGTCTTTACAGTAGATTCATTTTTCTTGAAATGGTGGGTAACCACAGCTGCAGACCTCAGACTACAGTATAGATCAAGCAATTCAGCTTTTTCTTGTAATGTAATGACTTTCCTCTGCTTCTTGGGAGCACTTCCAGCATCACTAGTGGCACGGTGTTATTCAAGGTTTACAGCATTGCACTAAATACAATGAAAGATACGTGAGAACCGCAAGAGATCACTCTTTACTGTGATATGCAATTTACTGGAGAGATGAACTGCTCATGCAGAGATGATTAGCATCATATGGTATTTTAAGCCACACAACACTAGAGTTCAGCACAATAGCAACAAGAGGTAGCTACAAAATTATTATAGCAGTACAGTATATGCTACAGCTAATTTTATGCAGTTATAATTTAATGCTGTATTTTTATGTTTACATTTCTCTCAACTATGAATAGTATCATTTACAATCTGTGTTTGCGTGTACATTTTGATAAATTATTAGCTTTTTATATTAGATTTGTGTATATTTTATGGTAGTAAATGATAAAATGACTAGTATCTACACATTTTATGCATTAATGACATACCTACTTTTTTCTTATTTTTTTGATATTAACAGGCTACACAGTTTGTCTGGAGATTTTTTCAAATTGTTACAAAATCTCCAAAACATTTACCAATATATTTATTGAAAAAAATCCATGTATGCCGGGCACGGTGGCTCAAGCCTGTAATCCCAGCACTTTGGGAGGCCGAGATGGGCGGATCACGAGGTCAGGAGATCGAGACCATCCTGGCGAACACGCTGAAACCCCGTCTCTACTAAAAAATACAAAAAACTAGCTGGGCGAGGTGGCGGGGGCCTGTAGTCCCAGCTACTCGGGAGGCTGAGGCAGGAGAATGGCGTAAACCCAGGAGGCGGAGCTTGCAGTGAGCTGAGATCCGGCCACTGCACTCCAGCCTGGGCGACAGAGCCAGACTCCGTCTCAAAAAAAAAAAAATCCATGTATAAGTGGACCTGTGCAGTTCTAACCTGTGTTGTTCAAGGGTCAACTGTAATTTTATAATTAGTATTTTATGCAATTGTCTTTTAGATAAATAAAAGAAAAATATATTTATAATGTCTTACATTTACCTACGTAATTACCTTTTTCTGTGTTCTTTACTTCTTCAAGTGGATTCATGTCACTGTCTGGTGTCATTTCCTTTCAGCCCAAAGGACTTCCTTTAGTACTTCTTGCAGGCATGCACGCCAGCAACAAATTCTCACCTTTGTTTACCTGGGAATGTCTTTATTTCAGTTTCACTTTAAAGGAATACTTGTGTTAGATATGACTACGTGGTTGGCAGTTGTTGTCTTCTTTTCAGCACTTTGAATATGCCATCCCACCTCCTTCTGGCCTCCATTACTTCTGATCTGAAATCAGCTGTGAATTATATTATAGTTCCCTTCTACGTAATGCATCCTTTTTCTCTTGCTGCTTTCAAGATTTTCCCTACCTCTGTCTTTCAACAGAGTTACTGTGGTGTTTGTCTATGGATCTTTTTGTATTTGTCCTATTTAGACTTTATTTGCATGTGTAGTGTCTTTCATCAAATTTGGAAGCTTTTTGGCCACTATTTCCTCACGTATTTTTTCTGCCCTTTTCTCTCCTTCCAAAACTCCCATGAGGTGTGTAGAGATATGTTTGATGATGCTCCACAGATCTCTGAGGCCCTGTTCATTTTTCCTTATTCTTTTTTACTTTCTGTTTTTCAGATTGGATAATCTCAATTGATCTATCTTTAGGTTTGCTGATTCTTTATTTTTCCAGTTCAAAGTTGCTGTTAGACTCCTGCTGTAAATTTTTCATTGCAGTCATTATACTTTTCAATTCCAGGATTTCCAGTTCTTTTCAAAGATATATATAATTTCTACCTCTTTATTGATATTTTCTATTTGATGAATCATTTGGTGGGAGTATTTCCTTAATTCTTTGTACATGGCTTCTGTTATTTTAACACATTTATAATAACTTCTTTGAAGTCTTTGTCAAATGCAACATCTGGACACCTCAAAGACAGTTTCTCTTGACTGCTTTTTCCCTCTGAATGGATTACACATTCCTGTTTATTTGCATGTCTTACAGTTTCTTGCTGAAAACCAGACATTTTTGATAATGCACTAGCAATTCTGAATGCTGATTCACTACCAGCACCACCACCACCACCCCCGTTGTTGTTGCTGAGTTTTTTGGTAGTTGATTGGTTGTCTAGGAATTTGCCTGGGCTGATTCTATGGAACCTGTCTTCCTCACAGTGTGAGGCCGCTGATAGCTCTGCTCAGTTTTGTTTTGCTTTTAATTTTTGTTTTAATTTTTCAGCCTGGCTTCCTAGGAATTGCCCCTGGGTCAGCATAACTTAGTGTTCAGCCAATGATTGGTCAGAGGTAGATTAGTCTTAAATACCTTAATCTCACAAGGCTTCTACCCTCTGCCAATGGATCTGTGTGTGGGTTGGGGAACACATTCAAACTTCAGGGGGTTCACAGGTCTCCCCTGAATTTAACTCTCTATATGCTCAGCCAGGGATGAGTAGAAAGCCAAGCCCTTTCAGTCTTCCCCAGTGAGCATGCAGCCTTCCACACTGTCAGGGGTATGTGGGAGCTCATCAAGGCTCACTATGGCTTTCTTGCTCCTGGATGTCCCTGTTAAATGTCTTGCTGTTCTGATGATTTTTGCTTGCCCCAACTAGCATTACACTTCAGCCTACCTGCAATGTTGGCCTTAACATACATAATTTTAAAATAAAGAAATACACCTATACTGAGATGCACTATGACACATTTACTGACAAAAGTGCACAAGGGAACAAATTTGGCAACTATGGGTCTAGTTTTTGGTGTCTCTGACTGGTCTTACCCAAGCTAGAAGCTATAATAGAATGCTGAGCTCTGGACCTGACACTCTTGGGTGGGGTCTGGAGGACACTTAGACAGGCTTTTGCAGAGGCCATCTCGGGGGCAAATGGTGGTCATCCAAGGGTTGAACGTGCTTCCCTGGGACAGCCAGCACTGCCCATCTGGGCAGGGACTCTGCCCCTAGGGATGCAGGCCTGGCAGTTCCATCAGCAGGCTTGGGGTGGGAAGCCAGTTGCCCTCTACACTGGCTTCAAGTCACCAGAAGCCTGCCAGACACTTGGAAGGAAGGTCTCGCAGAGGCAAGAGAACGATCAATTTCCTCAGGGCAGGGCTGCCGGGGAGGGGACGGGGAGGGTCACCCAGTAAGAAGCTGGCTCCTGACTCAGAAGCCCAGGCTGGAGAGGGCTGGGGCCTGTGCTCTCCTCTACCCCCTGAGCACTCACTTAGAAGACAAGGAGTCAGAAAGCAGCCCCCTCCCCTCGGGTACTGCCCCTGTCCTTGGAGCGGGCACATAGAGAGGCCTGTGAGCTGAAGGTCAGTGTGCTCAGCAGGCACCGTGGGGAGGGGGAGGGTGGAGGACAGAGGGGAGAGCTGGGCTGACAGTCACGTACGCTGATGTCACTGGTCACTCCGCCTCCCTAAGGTATTGTTTTCCTCATGGCCAAGCCTGCAGCTGAGTTCAGGGGGGTAGTCACGTCCCATCCCTGGCACAGCTCTTTAGGCCACTCACTGCACTGCCTCCAGGGCTGCTGAGGTCAGGGTGGCACTTAGCAGCACTGCCCAGTGTCAGCTCCGCTCTGACAGCAGGGAGGAGGAGTCTAGGGAGTGGGGAGAGTGGCGGAGACAGGTGTCTGGGGGTTGGGAGTGGCCATGCTGCTGAGAAAGTGTCCCAGGATGCCTTGGGGGCTGGCCCAGCCTAGGGGGCTAAGCTGGGCTCCTATCACAGGTGAGCAGGGGGACAAACCAGGAGCTCCCAGGAGAAAGACAGAGCGCTTGCCCTCAGGGAGTTTCCAGTATGATGGGAGAGTCAGCCCCTGCTTATAGGGAGCTCCCTGCCCCATGAGGAGACCCAGCCCCTGTCTGCCCCATGAGGAGACCCAGCCACTGTCTGTAGATGCAGCGGTTGTGTCTGGGCCGAGGGTGGTAGTGGCTGTGGTCAAAGCTCCTTCTTATTCTCTTCCCCATGTAAGGTTCCCAGGTCACCCAGATTAGGTCCTCTGGAAGATCCTGTCCCTTGACACGTTGAGGACCTGGCAGGTGCCCTGCATGTGACTGACCACATGCAATGTGGAGGGGCTGCCAGAGCCCAAGTGCAGACAGACGGAGGCGTCCCTGTGTCTGAGCTCGTCCTTGGGGCTGGGTCCAGCAGAGGGAGCTGCCAGCCAGCAGGAGCTGAGTCAAGCTGTCGCTGACCCCTGAGATGGCCTTGAGAGAAACTCCCACCGCTCACCCAGGGTAGGGGATTCACCCCATGACAGGAGCTGAAGGACATAGATTCTCCCCATGGTTGGAGCCGAAGTGCCTAACAGCATATATGGGAGCCCAGGCTGCTTCAGCCCACCCCACCAACCCATGCTGTCCCCATGGAGACCACTCAGCAGAATCATAAGTTCTTAATTCTTCCAACTGAGCCTATGGAGTCCTTCTCACCATCCCCAGGGTAGGCAGTAATGCAAGGAATCAGACCTAGGTGTGAGTTCTCCTCCCTTCCTTACTAGCTGTGTGACTCTAGGCAAGTTAAGTAACCTCTCTGGGTCTTGATTTCTTCATCTACTGCTTCGTGGGCTGCTGTAAAGGGGAAGCGCATGAAATTTGCCTGGCACATAGTAGGTGCCCAGTTAGGGTAACTTCCCTTTCCTAACAGACACATCAAGCTGCAGCCAGAATGAGGTGGCACTAAGGGAACAAGGGACATGACCCTTGGCTCTTCCCTCAGCACCCTGCCTTGCAACCCTTCCGCTCATGTGCCCCTGGCTGTAGGTCAGGTCACCCCTCAGCAAGACTTCCTGGCCACTTGCCACCCCCATGGAGACCATGCTGCAGTCTCCTTCGGATTTGTAGATTCTGAGTATTGCCTCCCTTTCCTATTCGGCATATTTACTGAAAACTTTCTATGTGCCAGACCCTGTTCTAGGCACTAGAACAGCAGTGAGCAAAATTGACAAAGGTCCCTGACTTCATGGAGCTAGCATTCAAGTGGAGGGTGACAAACATTAGACACAATTTTAGAGGGTGGTAAGTGCACTGGAGAAAGATAAAGGGACAGGGGACAGGAGTGAGGGGTGTAGGGTGTGATGCAGTTTTAAATAGGGAGGTCAAGGTAGGCCACCCTGAGAGGGTAACATTTGAATAAAGACTTGAAACAGGGAGCCATGTGCATGACTGGAGTAGAGCATGCCCTGTAGAGGGAGCAGCACGCGCAAAGGCCTGGGGTGGAAGCAGAGCTGTTTATTTGAGGAACAGCAAGGAGACCAGTGTGGAATGAATGAGAGGGAGAGTAGTGGGAGGTGAGATCAGAGAGGTAGGACAGACTAGATTTTGTAGGGCCTGGTGGTAGGCCATTGTCAGAACTTTGACAATGTCCACAAATGTGGACTCAGAGAAGGCAGAGGAAACTTCCATTTTCCTGATGGATAATGGGACAGGATAGAAATGCCACCTGTTTCATAAAGATGAGCCCAGAACTCCCAAGATTGGCACTGGAAGTACCTTCCTGACTTACAGGGGCAGCTTGGTCCGTGGATCTGCCCCGTGGGGATCACTCACCAGATTCTGGTGCCATCTCACAGTGGTCTTATGGGGAGAGGTGCGGGCCTGTTCAAGGGAGTGTCCACTGCAGCCTGAGGGCAGGCATGTGTCTTGTTGATCCTACATCTTACAGGCACTGAAAGAAGGAAGGAGTGAATGAATGAATGATGGACACAGGTGATGTCCTTTAATTCTCTTTAGCACCAGGGACCAGGCTGGAGTATTTAAAAAGTCAAAGGCAATAAACTTTGAGAGACAAGGCCTTTGAGGTGGTGTGGCTGATAATGCATTGCCTAAGCCTGCTCTTTTCCCACTTGGAGGCCCCCTACAGGGTGCCTCTGCTGGCTTCTGGGTGGCCAAAGCCCCATGACTCTCACTCCTGCAACACACACTCATCTCAGACACCCAGAACCTTCAGAGGCTGAGCTGGGAGTCAGGATTCCCACCTCCTGAAATCCAGCATCTTGTCTGAGGCCTTCTCTTTCTTCCCTGAGCCCCATCAGAAGGGGCCACCTCTTCGTGGGGAGTTCCCCCATACCCCCACCCCACACACAGAGTCCGGCCTTGTGGCCCTCACCCAAATGACCCTAATCTCAGTTGGCATCAGACAAGAGCTGCCTCAGGCAGGGGTGGGGAGTGGTCTAGACTAGAGGAATATTACTAATGACACCACCACAGTAGCGGCAACTCACACTCACAAATACTGCCCTTGTGCCAGACTGTCCTAACCACGCCATCTGCATGATCTCATTTAGCCCTTAGAGGCCTCCATGAGCTGCTTGAGGGAATGGGGGCCCCAAGAGATCAAGGGACTTCTCTCTGAGGGGCCCTTCCAGGTGCTCTACCCTAGGTGGGGGTGGTAGCTCTGTCAGGGCTCTGGCCCAGAACTGACTCTTCCAGCCGCTGCTTGGCCTCCCTGGAGCAGCCAAGCAGAGGGGTTCATCCCAGGGCACCCCATCTCCTGTGACACCCGAGCTGAGTATGTCAAACTCCAGCTCCATCCTTCAGAGCAGGACCCTGAGCAGCCCCCTCCTGTCCCTGGCTGCACTACAAGGACAGCAGAGTTGGCTGTCAGGGCTCGGGCCGCCCCCAGGGTGTGCTGCTGCTCCTCTGGACTGCCGAAGCCTCCTGCCTGCTCACCCTTCACCTCTGGGCCAGCTGGGCCCACCAGAGAGAGGTGCTATAAGCAGGAACAGGCCCAGCTCTCCTCTCAGGCTGAGAATGTGTCTCCTGCCTGCAGAGAACAGATGTGGGAACCCACATGTACAGAGGAAGACTTCGAGACTTCCAGAGCCCATGTCTCCTGCCCTGGGAGAGGTTGCTGGAGAGCTGGGCCCTGCTTGCTATAAACCCCGACCATTCCAGGCCTCACTTGCCCTTCCCGAGCTAGCAGAGCTGCTGCCCTGCCTGCCCAGCTCATGGCAGGTAAGACTGCATGTTGCAGGAAAGCTGAAAAGTGCTCTGCAAACAGGGGCTTCTCCCAATTCACCCCCTGCATTCTCCTCTCCCTTTGCATCTGCATGCCCATGCCACCCCTTGCCTTCAAGGGCCTGTGTTGGAACCCAACAGCAAGATGATGCCCACTTTCTTCTTCTGAACGTGGAATGCCGGGAACCGTACCTCTCACATGGCCACAGCTCGCCTTCCTCTCGACTTCTAGTCATTCATGCACAGGTTGGACTCCTAAACATGGAGACAAGCCTGGGTGGGCAAGACTGATGAGATCTGTGTCCACTCAGCAACAGGGCTTGATATAGTTCCCTGTTCTTCCTACTGCCTCTTCTTCCTAGAAAACGGTGAGATAGAAGTAGGTGAGGAGTAGGGGAGTGATACTGGAGCAGAGAGCTTGGGGAACAGAAAGAACCTGGGCTGGGAGAACACAGACCTGGGGTTGTGCCCTGGCTCTCCCTAACGTCTCCTACTCCCGTGCCCCTCCCGTTTAAACATTTGAGAAAAGAAGTGATGCCTCTAGGGGCTCAGGCTGAGTCTACCCATCAGACAAAGGCTCCACTCATCTCAGAACCCAGAGCTGGCAGGATGGGAGCCAGAGACCTGATGGAGGTCATGAAACTGGCAGAGAGAAAACTCATAGAAGTGGCCCGCCCTGCAGCCTGGGCTCGTGCAGCTGCCTGACTCACAGCCCCTCCTGGCAAAGCCTTCATGAAGCCTTCGTGCATCTTCTCCAGAGCTGGGTTGGAGGCTGCTTTGCATTCCCAGAGCCTAGTGGAGCGTCTGGCCCAGAACATGCCCATAATGATTGATTGTTGAACAAACGAGGCCAAGTTGAATGGGGTCCTTGCCCACATCCACATCAGCTGGCAATGACAGTAGCCTTATCATTGAGAAGGCTCAGCAGTGAGCACAAGGAGGTGGGCCTGAGTATGATGGGCACCCTGGACTCCAGGAAAGTGGTTTGCTGGGAAGCAGTTCCATGGTAAAGAAGGGATCCCATGGCTTTACACTTTAGAAGGCTTGGAGAATCCAGAGAGACACCAGGCTTTGAAATGGAGCCCTTCCTGGCCCATGTTGGCCAAGTAGAAGGAGGTGAGTGCAGGGCGCTAAAAAGCCCTCCATTTTGAAAGTCCGTGTTCAAAATCTGGCAAAATGGACTTTAGGCCAAATACCAGTGCATGGCTCACCCTGGAGGAAGGAACTGAGATCTCAGGGATGAAGACCTCAAATTGCATTCTTTCTTTTAGCTCTGTTAGAGCAAAAAATAGCCCCAACTTCTCCCCCACAGTGGGGACAAGCCAACAGTGGAGAAGAGTGAATCCAATGGGTGAGTACCAGAAAAGACAAGAGATGTTAGGATTGAGGAAGCCCCCTTCGTGGGGCATAAGTCTGGGGCTAGAGGGACTTTCATTTCCAGTGCTGAAAGACCTCCTGCTCATAAGCACAGAAACCTCAGCTACAGACGGAGGGCAGAAAGCCAAAGCTGGGCTGAGCATGGTATAATGTATAAAAGTGTGAAGACTCTATTTAGGAAATGACAGACTTCTGAGCTTGAAGTCAATCCCCAGTGAATACTTGAGAGTTGATTATTAGGTGAATTCATAGATAAAGAAGACAGATGGACAGACAGATAAATAGTAGAACCCTGCTGCTTACATGTAATTTCACATATACTCAAAACATGGAGAGATGGGTTTTGTTGCCATAGTTGGCAAGTGAGGAACCTGAGGCTTTTGGAGGTTAAGTAATTTGCCCCAAACCACATCGCTAGAACTGTGCAGAATAGGCCCCCAGCTCTGTTGACCACAAAGGCCAGGGATTTCCTCTCCAGACCCTGCAGCTGGTTCTACTGGAAGCAAACAATGCCATGCTAACCAGCCTCAGCTCTTTCTCACTGGGATGCTGGACTGCTGGAGGTGAGAATGTTGGGTTTTGGCCAAGAGGGTAATACAGGCCTGTTAGGATATTCTAGTGAGGCCAGCTCCCGTGATAACAGCAGGGACTCAACCATGGTGACAAATGATGAATGGACACCTGGAATTCTCTAAGGCTTGTTTCAGGGCCCTTGGCCTTGGCCTCATCCCCGGCCTCATCCCCCTCAACATTTTTGTCAATTACTTGAATGGAGGCCTGGGAAGCTCCCCTCCCTCTGTTTGCAGATGACCCACAGCTGAGAGGAACAGGCTGGACAGCACAATGAGGATTCAAAATTAGCCTGACAGTGCCTGGAACAAAGGGTAAAACCAACAAGAGAGATCAACAGTAGGCATAAGTGACAAGTCCAGCTTTAGGGAGAGAAAAAACTCAAGTCAAAAGGCACATGGGGATTGATCCTACAGAAATGCTGATTTATGTGCGAAAGGAGTCCTGGCAACATTGCCTTAAATGCTGCAAAGGTCTAGAAACAATCAAAATGTCCACCAGTAGGGGACTGGTTGAATACTTTAGGTAGATCCACACAATGGAAGGCTGTGGGGCTGATAAAGAGAATGAGCCAAGGAATTATGTACTGATGAGGAAAATTCCCCAAGATACCTGGTTAAGTGAAAAAGCAAGGTGCCCGACAGTGCACACTGATAGTGTAGACTATGCAGCTCTTTGTATGATTAGGAATGTTTGTTTCTGTTTGCATATGTACAGATCATCTCCAGACAGACACACAAGAAAAGTGTATCTGAAAAGTGGCTGGCTGGGGTCTTGCTTTGTATTGTATGTATATCTTTTGTGCCATATATATATATTTGTGTGTGTGTGTGTGTGTGTAAATGGATAAAGCAGGCCTCGTAGCAATTCTAGTGAAAAAGACCTGGAAGTTTGGCCAATCATAAACTCACTGAGAGCTAATTAAAAAACAAAACAAAACAAAACAAAACAAAAAAAACCAGCAAACTGACTGTAATGTGAGGTTATACC
The DNA here is from genome assembly GCF_002776525.5 of Piliocolobus tephrosceles. Classification (NCBI taxonomy): domain Eukaryota; kingdom Metazoa; phylum Chordata; class Mammalia; order Primates; family Cercopithecidae; genus Piliocolobus; species Piliocolobus tephrosceles. Next base: position 124,847,403 of record NC_045438.1, read on the forward strand.
CATGGGAACACTGGCAGAAGGAGGTGTATGTTCTGCTATACTCTGAGCTGGTCAGGCTGTATTCGGAGTGTGGGGTCTCTCGGAGGGGCCATGTTTGAGGAGAAACATTGGCAGTTAGAACAGACCTAGGGGGGACAGCTTGGCTGGGGTGGAAGCAGGGTAGAGGAGAGAACCTTGGTGGGCTTGGCGATTCTGGAGGAATGGAGGGCCATTGAGTTTGAACAAGATGCCTGTGCCTGTGGGATGGGAGAGGAATATGCCAACTCTCTCTGGTTTACTAAAGGACCGGCATGCAGAAGCAGGAGGAAGCTGATTATTTTATTTGCTCTGAAGAAGAGAACTTGGATCAATGGTTTGGAAGGTACAGAGAGGTAAATCTTTGCCTTAGGAAGTCCTATCAAAAATTAGAACAGCCCACTAGTATAGGAATGGGCTCTCCATCACCAGATGTTTTCAGGTAGCCACCGTGATCATCTATCTAGGATGTTGGAGTAAGCATTGGCAATCACTGGGGCCCATATTCTTGGGCTCACTACAGGCTTATTGAAACTGAATCTCTGTAGTCAAAGTCTAGAAATCTGCTTTACTTATTTATTTTTACCTCGGATATAGATAATTGATTCAATACTCATTGATTCCCAACATCCTATCAGTAGTCTACTCAAAGCCCCTTTTATCTGTTACTTTTCATTGTATTTTTTCTCCTTCACCTACATTTCCACTCTCATCCTTCCTGCCTTCCAACCAGACCTAGACCTTCATTCTGTGTGTTTGATATAGGTCTTGAAATATGCATCTTCTTTGTATGGCGGGTGGTGGTGTTTTCTGCATGTTTTATAATTTATATAAATGGTACTATGCTGTAATTATCCTTCTGTTTCTCACTTTTTTCATTCAACACTGCTATTAAGATCTATGTCTGTACATCTGGCCTGTTTCTAACTGCCACTTGGAAAGAAGCCACCCACCATGCTTATCTCCTCCTCCAGGGATGAACATTTATGTTGCCTCCAACTTCCTAGTACCCCAAATTTTGCTGCCACAAGCACCGTGTACAAGTCCTCTTTCATTCCTGCATGATCATTTTCCCCTGCTATAGACCCATTTGTGAGATTCTGGGATGCAGGCCATACACATATTTAGTTTCACTAAATACAGACAGATTGCTCTCAGAATGGCTGTACTAGTTTATCCTCTCGCCTACAGGAGACAAGAGTCCCATCTCCCTATACTGAGCATGATCCACCTTTCTAATTTGTGCCATTCACTCAGCTTCATGCAAGCTATATTATTGTTTGAAGCATGCACCTCTCTGACGACTGGTGAATTAGCATATCTCTTCATCAGCCACTGCACTTCCTCTTTTATGATGTGCCTATTCATATTTTTTGCCCATTTTTTTTTCTATTGAGTTTCCTGTCTTTTTCTTGATGAGTAACAGGAGTTCCTTGACTATTCTCTTTCTCTCTCTCTCTCTCTCTCTCTCTCTGTCTCTCTCTCTCTCTTTGGCTCCAGCACTCAACCTTGAGCTTCACTATTTTAGATATTAATTGCTGTCAGGTTTTTAAGTGGCAAGCATCTTCTCCCAGTTGGAGAATCTCCCATCTCAGCAGGTGTGCTAAGGATCAGCCAGGTTTGGGAAGCCCAAGTACAGATATATGCCACCTGAAATCATTTCTAATTCTATCACTTCATGCTTTCTTGGGCTTTCTGAGGAGATTCCTTGCCACTTCTGTGGGGAAAACAGACCTCGCGGGGGTTGGGGTGATGAGGGTAGGTGAGGGTTGGGGAGTCATTGTGAATGTAGATGTGGAGCTGGGGTGCCACCTGCATTTTGACCACCTCTAGCAGCAAAGCATTGTGTTGTGAAGACATTTATGTAACCTGGCTCAGCCAGGCTTGTGAGATCTTCCTGGGGCAGACGGGTGATAGGCAGTTCATTGGGATAGAGTATAGAACATCTCATTGTTCAGAAGAGATCATCAATCTACTGGAATTTTCTTAACTATAGAAGATTAATTCTTTTTCCTCTGTGGAAGTTTCAAAATTTGGCTGCAAATTTTTCAGTGTTCCTACTGAGAGGTAGGAGGGTCTCTTATCCCTCCCCTTGGATTTTTTCCCCTTGAAGTTTTAGTCACTTCCTGTGCCCAACAGAACTCAGAAGAAATGATGTTGTGTGATTTCTGAGGCTAGGTCAGAAAAAGTCATTCATCTTCTGCCTGGCTCTTTTGGGATACTCACTCTGGGAAAAGCCAGCTGCCATGTAAGGCATCCAACTACCCTGAGGTTGCTATGCGAAAGAGGTCAGGTATAGGTGCTCTGGTTCACAACACTAGCTGAGCTCATAACCAACAACTGGCACCAACTGCCAGACACATAAGGAAGTTCTCTTGGATATCTAGCCCTAGCTGACATCTGACAGCAACTGCATGAGAGACTCTGAGTGAGAACTGCCCAGTCAAGTCCTTCCTCAATTTCTGACCCACCAAATTATGAGAAAACAAAATTGTTGTTTACACCATTAAGTTCTGGGGAGTAATTTGTTATGCAGCAACAGTAACCACAACAATCTCCTTGACCATAGTAAGCACAGTTTCTTTAAATCTTTGCTGATTACTCTAATACATGTGGCCTCTATGGGTCTCTTTCTATTATCTATTATTTCTGATGTTTTTAATAGTATGTTATCTGACTTCTTATGTGTATGGTTATTTTTGATTATGTGTTGGACATTGTATTTATACCATCATTTGTAAAAATAAATTGAAGCCTAGAATGAGGTTATCTTCATTCAGAGAGGATTCACATTTGTGTCAGCCAGGTGCTTAGGACAGTAATAATACAGGATCTCCTACTTCAGTTTTAAGGATTGAGTGAGTGGTTCACCCATAACTCCTAGGGTGTAGCCCTTCTGGGGTCCCTGCTTAAAGAGAGGAAGTTCATTAAGTTCCACCTCTTGGCAAGCTGGGAGCTTCAATCCATGTCCTCTTGGTCCCACAATGCTGTCAAAAGAGTTGTTCAGCTTCTTGGACTCCCAACTGACCCCCCCTAAAAGATCACACACCCTCAGGAGGGAAATGGCCTTAAATGCCACTCATACCTCTCTAAGTCTTAGTCATGGCCCAGCAATTAGTTCTCTGATGCCTTCAAGTGGACCTTTAGAATATTTTGTTCAGCTGTTCTAGTTGTTCTCAGTGGGAGCATTGGTCTAAATCTCTTAGTCTGCCATTATTAACTCTTAATGTGCTTAATTCTTTAAATGGCAAAAACATACAGAAAAACAAAATCATGTTCTTTGAAAGTGCTATTAAAAATATATCATATACTTTCAAACCTTCTTAAACAGAAATTGCTCATAATTCAATTTTCCATTGAAGACTCAGGGCCCCATTATGAATATCCCCTTCTGGAAGTGAAACAGTGATTCCCCTAAGAACTGGGGTATATCATCTGCTTTGCTTCTACCCCAAATAACTTGAGATTGCTTTAACATTTTAGTTCTCGGATCTACTTTTTATCATTGTATCTTTGCCACCTGTTTGCTGTCAGCCTTGTTGCTGTCAATACGAATAATCTTAACAGCCTTTTATTCTTTTAGTACATATGCAAATTATATAACCGAGCCCGCTAGAATACTGTGTAAGGTTGAAGTAGATAGGCTCTGATTTAGGTAGGGGAAACATTGATGAGTGAAGCTCTAACATTTAATTGTCAGACACTTGTCAGACAATTGTCAGGTGTACCCTTAGTCCGCTCAATAGCCTTTTGATCTCAGCTCTGAGTCCAGATGGTAGAGGTTGTCAAGTATGTGGGCACTCGATAAGTAAAGTGTTGCTGTACTTGTTCTGATTTATGCACCTCCACTGACAGTGAGGAGCTTGAGGCCACAAGCATTGCCCTAAAGTAGCCCAAAGGCTTTGGCCAGACCTAGGCTGCCCTCTCTTTGTTTCCTAGGCCCCACCCTGTCTCCTGGCCAAGCAGACTCAAGAAATCCTGGCAGAGAATGATATTCCCTGCTGCCCTGCGGAGATGACCACTTCATGGAGAGCAGAGAGAGGAAGGAGGAGAAAAATGAAAAGAAAGGTCCTCTTTCAGGCTTAAGATGATGTGGAGTGGCTGCCCCATGGCCTGCCAAAAGCTGACTCACCAGGCTGGGATGAGGCACTACAGGTGCACTCAGGCCATCAGACAATAGGCGCCTGTTGCAAACAGCCCCACACCCCAGACAGACCACCATGGTGAGGCGGAGGCAGGCCCGGAGGGAGCATGAGGGCTGGAAGAGTGGGCAGTTGAGTGTCTGGTCTGGAAGCTGTCACTCTCCAGCCTTCCCAGGGCCTGGCTCTGAGCACTCACAACCATGAAGACCTTGTGATTTCATGACCAAGTAGCAGGAGCACTGAACCACTGTCTGGAGACCTGGAGCAGCCTCTAATGTGGGCCTCTTTCCTCATCTCTCAGCTAGAAAGTACCAGTTCTAACTGCTGCTAGTACACTCTGTGATGCTGGGGAAGGCACACACCCTTTCCAAACCTCACTTTACTCCTCGCTGGGTGAATCCTGCACCTGTAGTATCTCTTTAAATCTTTACTGTACTTTGAAGTAAGTGCCATTATTAGTCCCATTTTACAGATGAGGAAACTGAGGCACAGATGATCCAACATGCATAACTGAGAGCTAGATTTCAAAGCTAGGGTTGTGTGAGTCTAGAGCCCATGCAGCTACTCAAGTAGACTAGGACCGAGCAGCCTGCATATTGGCACACACAAGGCCTGCTCTGGGAGTCTGACAGAGGCAATAAGGGTGGGCTGGTCAAGAAGTTTCCTGGAGGGAGTAGGATTGAACAGCTCCTGGCATGGGCATGGGCAGTGTGGGAGGTGAGGGCTGGTGGGATTGGGGTGAGTCGGGATTCCTAGTTGGCTCCTGCATGCAGCAGATTGGGGGTGGATGGGCTGGGTGTGATGCAGGCTGATCACTCTTCTGCCCATTGTTAGCTGCATGTACTTGGGCAGGTTCCAGAGATATTATAGGCTTCAGTGTTCTCATCTGTAAAGTAGGAATAATAATACTGACCTCACAAGACTGTAAATATAATAACATTTAATTCGTAAAGTGATTTGACCTTCTCTTCTCTGGGCTGAGGCTTCACTTTTCTCATCTTTCCTAAGGCCTCTGTGGCCTGGTGCTTATGTCTCTGACGTCCTCTGTGGCCCAAACCATCCCTCCTCATCAGAGTCAACTCCCTGAGTGGGCCAAGCTCTTTCTCACCTGTGTCCCCCTCTTGCCTCCTCTTCCCTGTGGGACTTAATACAGCCTGTGCTCTCTGACTCCTCTGCCATTGGGACCCCTGCCCAGGACCCTCCGGAAGCTCTTTCTCTGCCTTCACCCCACTGGTGGGAGATGAGGTGTAAATGGTGTATGGAGACCTGTGTTTGAGGCCTGGTTCCATGTCACTTACTGGATGGGTCAGCCACCAGCCCTCACTGAAGTTTCCTGTCTGTAAAACATTCCTGTTTGGGGGCCCACTCTCACAGGGGGCTCCAGGGTGAGCTGAAATGGCTTGAGTCTGTGGTCACATTCCTGGGGAAGGGGGATGGATGAGACTAGGCAGATGAGGATGGAGGGAGAGCCTCCCTGCCTCTCTTCTCTTGCTGCCATTTACCTTCCTCCCTCCTCCGGTCCAGAGCTCCCAGGTTTCTTTGTCTGCAGAAAGAAAACATCTGCCCTCCTGTGTCAGAGGACAGGGCTTCGATAAGGAATGAGGTGAGCAAATCCAGCCTGCATGTTAATCCTTCCTGGCTCTGAACCGGCAAGACTTGGGGCCAGCCAGGCGAGGGAGATGGGCAGGGTGAGGGCCCAGCCCCAGGACTAGTCATGTCTAGATCTCCAACTATCAAGGTGGCAGATGATTAGCCAATTAGCCCAGAGAAAACCAGGTCTGGCTCCTAGGGGCTCTGCGCAGCATCTCCCAGGAGAGCAGGGGCTTCTGGGACTCCTGACTGACGTGAATAAGAGCAGCTGTGGGGCTCCTCTAACAAGAGGAGGGGAACTTCCTGTCTGCCATTTACAAGGGAGGAGACAGCAGAGCTGGGGCCCTGCACTCAGTACCCCAGCCTGGCCTCCTGGATGTGAGTCCTATAATGACAGAGAAGCTTGGCACAGACACTGCTCGGTAATGGCCAGCTGCTGTCATTATTATTGCTGTTATTGTTTCTACCATGCATTGAGTATCTATGTTGTGACATTATCTCTATGAAGTCCTATTATTAACCTCATTTTAAGAATGGGAAAAAATTGAGCAGAGATTAAAACCCAGGTCTCCAAAATCAGATCTCCTTAAAACATTGTACTTTGCTATGCTTATGCCACTGAGTCACCTGCAACTCTTGTTTAAAATGCAGATTTTCTAACTTACCCCAGGCCAGTTCAGTCAGGCTTTCTAGCAGGGAGGGTGAAGGGCAATCCCAGGCATCTGTGTTCTTTATATCCCCAACTACCACCACCACCATCACAGTTGACTTTGATGCAGGAGATCTATGAATGTGACTCTGAAATGGGTAGAAGCTGTGAAGAGAGCACCACTCCCTTTGCCTCCTTCGCTCCAGTGCACCCTCTAAGCTGCATGCGTCAGGGAGTCTGACTCCTCTGTGGAGAGGAGTGGGGTGCAGTTCCTCTCAACCACTTGGCTCTTTCATCCACTGAGGGAAACTTGGTGGCTCTGGCCTCCCTCCAGAGGCACAGCGGTGGCAGGGTCGAATGGGCCACATTACCAGCTGAGGGGCTCACCTGCATCATCTTGGGGTCAGCCTGGCAGCTCTGGCCTCATGGATCCCTTCCTGCATCCATGACAGGAAAGGCCCAGAGAAACCCTTGGCTGGTGCCAGGTCATCTGGATCCCAGGAGAAGGGCCCTCAGGCCAATGGGTTCCCAAGCTAGGGCTACTAGTGCAGCTCAGTTGGGTCTCTCATCAGCCTCTCTAGGCCTTGAGGAAACCAAGGCTTGGGGCCGGCCAGAAGCTTTGTGTTTTTGGAAGGAAAAGGAGGCCAAGTCTTCAAATTCCTGGGCCTGCACATTCACAAACCTACACAGGCATATGCACACACACACACACACACACACACACACAGGGGAGGGTGAATGGGCATACACATGTTCATGCATAATGCATATAAGCACTTACATGCACACACACTCCAGGGGCAGGGCTGCAAGACTTAGAGGGAGCCCTGGGCTCAGGGGTGGCCTGTTAGATCTTGGCAACCAGAGAGACAGGATGATCTTGGTCTGAGAAGGTCTCACCCTAGCTGGTCCCGCCTTTTCCCAGCTCTGCCTCTTCCTCTTCAGGCTGTTTGGCCCCAGGACAGAGGAGGCCATCAGCTTTGGCATCAGCTCTAGAAGTTTCTCCCTTTCCTACTTGCTACAGAAGGGCTTCGAGGCCAATAGGGGAGGCTCAGGAGGTGTGAGGAGCCTCCATGGTGAAGCTCCCTCCATCCTCTGTCCCCATAAGACCCTGAATTGTGGTCCCTACCCAATGAAGACCAGAACTGGTGCCCGAGGAGCACTCATCTCACCAATGCTGGTTCTTGCTGAGTGGAGTCAGAAAGGCACAGGTCAGACCTGCCAGCCTCAGACATAAACATCAGACCTGAACTATCTCCCGAGAGGTGCCTCCCTCCCTGGTTAACTTCAGGGCTGGCTCTCACATCTGTGGTTATTATTCAGGCTTGGATAGGAGATAGATGCTGTGGTCCTGGTACTGTGGGCCAGGAGATGAGGGCGCCAGGGGCCTAAGGCCTGGGACACAGGCCTGTTCATCTGGCCCTGCCTCTGCTGTGACCTGAGCTGGCCTGGAAACATGTCATTCCACCCCAGCTTCCCCTTCCCCACTTGGATTTTAGGACATATGGGCTACAACCAACTTTGGGAGCTCTTGGAAGGCTGGGGCCATGCTATGCCTGACATTGTACACCCAGGGCCAGCACAGTGCCAGGGACACTATATGTGCTCAACATACACTGAGTGTGCAAATGCACCACATTTGTCCCTAATTCCTTTCTTTCTATATTTTCAGCTTCCTCCTGCCTTCCTACGTCTCAAATCTTGGACATCTCCCAGCACTTCTGAGCACTGCCCAGGACCCCTAGGGAGGGGCATAACTTGATCTTCCAAGGCCCATCAGGGTCAAATCCCCAAACAATCCCTGAGATAAGGGATGTTTCTTACTAGCCTCTCTGGGCCTTGAGGAAACTGAGGCTTGAGACTGACCAGCAGGATATTTGCTTGACTGAAGAAAAATTTCCTCAGAGGGGTCTGGGGAGGCCTTGGGGGTTGGCAGCTCTCTCCTGTTCATGGTCATTACAGGCAAATCCCTGCTCCAGCCTCCCCTAACGCTGGCCCCTCTGCCAACCCTCCGTGCCCACTTCCCCTCCTGCTCTGGGAGCTGCGAGCTCCAGGAGTCGGGTGCTGGACCCATTCAGTGCCTGGTGCTGAGGAGGTTTCCGGCCCTGCCTGCCAGAGACTGACAGTCTGGCCTGGGAGATGCCCAGTCTCCACAGAGAGAGGGGCCACAGGCATCAGGCCAGGCTCAAGAGTGCTGGGACAGGCAGGGTGGGAATCCAAGTCACTTCTCTCCAAGATGGCCAGCTCTGCCCAGGCAGGGAGCTGGTGTGCAGCAAGACTGTTCAGGGCCCTCTGCTGGGGTAAGGGGCAGGGGGTGGGCCTGAGGGTGTGTAGAGAAACACCCCAGTTGCTAGGCTGTGAGGTAAGCGGCACTGGGTTGAAGAGTTCAGCCCCTGGCCCAGACCGTCTGGGTTTGTATTCAGGTCTGACCCTCAGAAGTTATGAATGGCTCCATGCCCAGGTGCCAGCCTCTGCAAGGCGGGAAGGTAACAGTCCTACCTGCTAGAGCTGTTTGGAGAATGAAATAAGTTACTCCAGGTGGAACACTTAGAATGGTGCCTGGCACATCATAACCCCTGCAGTCAGTGTTAGATATTATTGTTAGACCAGGGTAAGCTGAATGCCCGAAAAGGGGCTTAATTGACTGTTGACATCTGGCTTCCTCCACTGGACACTGAGGTCCCTAGGCCCTTTATCTTTTATGCCTGGCACGTCTCAGGGACACGAAAATATGTGTTGAAAGGATGGACGCATGAACAAGTGAGTCAGGGGAGCAGGGCATCAAGAGAAGCTCTGGGAAGAGGTGGCCCCAGGGGAGGCCCCCACACAGGAGGGGAAGTGGTGGGAGCTGAGGTGAAGGCCGGGAGGCCTCTGGCCGGGCCCATGTCCACCAGGGCTTCAGGCAGACTCCTGAGGAGAGGGGTCGTGGGGAGAGGAAGGCTGGAAGCAGACCGAGCTGGCCAGAGCCTACTACACAAGCTGGACAGCTGCATCCCCTGCTCTGGGCCACGAGGGTCTGGGGCTGGGTAAGAGCTGCCGCTGAGGAGAGGATGGACGGGAAAGGGCCTGGAGAGGCCCCCAGGGCTGTCAGTGTGAACCTTCCTCCTCCTGCACCCAGGCCGGTTATGGAGCCTGGCATTCTGTTGTCGCTGAGAGAAAAACCAGCCTCGCTCCACAGACACGGCAACCAGTGGAGAAACAAGTGTTGGAGATAAGAGGATTTAAAACAATAAACTCCCCTGCAGGAGATTTAAAAGAAAAACAGATTGCGAGCTTTCTCCCTCACCGTTCTTTCTCTGTCTTTCCCTTTCTCTTCTTTCTTTTGCTTCCTCCAACCCCCACTCACTCTCTTCCTTCCTTCCATCCTTCTTTATATCGCTTTCTTCCTCCTTCTTTCCTTTCCTTTTTCATCCCATCTTTATGAACAACCAAACCTTCAGATTTTAAAAAAGCTACAGCAGCAAAACAAAACGCAATAAAACAACAAAACAAAACCACACACACGCAAACAAACAAAAACCCACCTATTATCAAAGCATCATCCTAGGCTGACCACTGAGGGTCTATAGAATGTTTTATTGACCCAAAGATCCTCAAGGGTCAACCTGCCAATTTCTCTTCTTTAAAGTGCCCTGTCCTCAAGGAGCCCCAGCCTGAGGGGAGACACAGCCCTGTCCTCAGAGAGCCCCAGTCTGCAGGGAGACACAGTCCTCAGGGAGCCCCAGCCTGAGTGGAGGACACAGCACTGACTAAGAGAGCTGCAGTCTCAGGGAGTGGGTAAATAAATGTACTACAGATATGAGCCTATTTCTTCACTTTGATAGCAGAGGTATAGGAGTGTGGGGGGCGGGGGACAGGGGTGCAAAATCTGTGTTACAGAGGGGTGAGTGAGAACATGTGGGGAAAGCTGGCATCCCAGAGCCTTCCGAGTTCCCTGGAACACTCTCCCCCATTCTCTGTGCTCAGCCCAACTCTGACCAATAGGAGGGTCACTGGAATCCAGTGTTCCTTTAGGGCAAGGGAGAGTCAGAGCTGAGAAGCAGGCGGCTGGGAGAGGCCCGCTGAGTGGCTCTCTGGAGTCCGTCAGGTGAGTGACCACAGGAGATAAGCTGTCTATGATAAGGGGCATTCAGGCCACCTCATTTAAGCGTGTCAGTGACAAGCTGAGCCTCGCACGGTCTAGAGCATGTGTGTGGTGAGGAGGTGGGGGAGTGGGCACAGTTCAGGAGCCGTCTCCAGAGGTCAGCACTAATGGGACAAGAAGTCTTAAGATGCAGCCGCCAGCTCCTGTCTGTCCCCATGCAGGTGGAGACATTTCCATGCCCAGACATGGGAGCTTCTCCCAGGAAACCTCATGAAGACAGAGATGGTGGGGACTGAATGGGGGTGGGGGTGTCTCGATTTCCAGCAGTTTCTTGACTCCTCTGCTGTCACATAATCAGTGAATGATGACTGGCAGCAGGCACTTCTCTGGGTGCCCATTGACGTTCCCATGACCTACAGGCAAGTGAGAGGGTTCTAGGGAAGGAGGAGTGGGAGCCTCAGGGTGGCAGAGTGGCTGTGGCCTTCCCACAAAAGGAGGATCTCCTCCGGGGACCAGAGGATGAACTTAGCTTGTCTGCAGGCATTTGCAAACACCAACACTGGGAACATCCTCATGGTATAGAAAGGGAAACTGAGGCACAAGGCAGGGAAGGGACTTGCCTGGGGTAACACAACATTGAGAGTTCCCAATTCTCTTCTCTACTACAGGCTGTACAAGACCTGCAAAAGTCAAACTTCCACGCTGCCTACATACTTGTATGTGTGCATGAGTGCTTGTGGGCTCAGCAGCTGCCACCAGGCCCTGGAAGGATTCCCAAGCCCAGCCCTGTCCAGGCACCCAACGCTCTGATCAGGCGATGTGACCCACATGGAATGGCCCCCAGACTTCCAGGCGACACTCACTCATCACCCCATTAGCTGTTTTCGTACTGAGAGTCCACAGGCAGTTCTCCTTCTGGCCTGGCACTCCCCTAGGCCCTGCAAGAGCATCCAAGACATGGCTCAAGCTTCAGGAACTATCGAGCTCACAGCAATTGTAGCCACAGCACAATATGGTTGAGCAGGCAGATTAGCTCTCTTGAAGGCCACGTTCAGCCTTTATCAGGCAATGCCACAGGGAAACACTGGGATTTTCTGCAGCTGGGCATGGTCCCTGCCCTGTCTTCCCTTCCAGAAGTGGGAGCAGAAGGCATGGGGACAGCCAGCTATAGAGAGAGAAAGCAAATATGTAAGTCACAACACCTGAGATGAATTTGTGTAGGAACACGCTTTATGCAAATAGGCACACACATCTACCCCAGGGTCGGGAGGACTTGTGCAAATCAAAGCTCCAGAAAGTCCTGACAATGAGGCTCCCTGTTCTAATGAGTGGGACACTGGGATCCCTCAAGTTTGTCTGTGGACTGAACTTGGTCTTCCTACTATATCTGAGACACAGCCCTCCCATTCCAGCTCCTCCCTTGCCCTTGTGGACCTCCTTCTGCCTGCCTTGTGTGGTCTGGCCCTGGAAAGCTTCTTGCCCCAGGCTGCACCCCAAATGCTCTCCAGCTCCTAATCACTGCCCCCTTCAAATGGGAAGGCTGCCTGTCCCCCATAACTGCAGTCTCTACCTCAAGCTTGGCCTGTCTCCACAAAAGGGACCAAACTGTGGTCTGCCCATCAGAAACACTGCCTCCCCATGGGCCGTCATGCTGTTTCCAGCAATGCCCAGCACATAGAAAATGCTCAGTAACAGATGAATGGTGGAATCAGCGAATGAATAAATGAAAATTCAAAGGCATGATCATTTCTCTCTGGGGACTCTCAGTGCTCCCCTTCTGCTTCTTGCTCACCATTTTTCACAGCTGTCTGTGCATTGGAGCTGGAGTATTTGTACTCTTTCTTCATGTCCCCAACCAGCCTGAGTGCACCACAGGCAGGAGTGTGCCCTGTTCATCTCCCTGGTCCTGACACCTTTCATGGAGGGCTCTCAAATGTTGGTTGCTTCAATGAACACAGAAGCATGTGGTTTCCAGATGTCTGTTTACTTCTCTGTTCCCCTCAGTGGACCAAGAGTACCTAGAGATGAGGACAGGCTCACTCCTCTCTAGAGCTCAGGATACAGTAGTCACTCAATACGTGGGGCTTGGCTCCCTGGGCAAATAAAGGATGGAGTGAAGGATGAACAAGTGAAAGAGTGAGTGAATAAATACATGACTGAGTCCTGTCTGGGATCAAAGGAGACCGCTGGCTGCCTTACAGCATCACTGTCCACAGCCCATGTTGCCCAACACACACACACACATGTGTTGTGCTCAGATCTGAGCTCCTCTCCAAATTTCTGCCCTGGTGGCTGCTCCAGCCTCTAGGCCTTTGCTCCCACCACACTCCTCCTCACTTCCACGCCCTCCCATGTCCCTGACTCCCCTTGGTTCTTCCAGTGGCCTTGACCACACCTGCCCAGTGGTCTGACTCAGAGCCCCACAGCCTCAGGGTGGGTTTCTTCCTGCTTTTCTTTGAGAATAGGGTCAAGTATAACTGAGGAGCCAGCCACACCTTCTGGGCTTGAGATCCTTCTGCCACCTGCCTGAGGGCAAGAGACTGAATTTTCTCCAGTCTCAGTTTCCAAATCTGTAAAACGGGGATAATACCAACGATTAAGAGAATTAGATGGGGTTCCAAATTGACCATGGGATGGAGTGGCTGCTTGGTCAGTACTTGGTGCATGGGATTTTCTTTCCCTTCTTGTCCCTGCCACTGCCCCTGCAGGCCTCATGGGGCTTCTGTCTGTGGGGCCCAGGAGAGCCACCTTGCTTTCTAGAACAGGACTAGAAGAGACTCGCTCCTCTGGGAAGTGAGGGTCCTGGAGCTGGGTTGGCAGGAGGACCCAGCCTGTGAGCTGGAAGGACCATTAAGTTGGAAAAGAGGAGATCCTGAGAGAGGATCAGAACTGGAACACATGCATGAAGCCTTCTAAAGGAACAACTAGAACTGAAATGAGAGAGCTTGAGGTTAGACAAGAGACAGGACTTCCCATTCTGGAGGCTCAGGAAAAAGCACAGTAACTGAGGCAAAGCCAAGGCACTCCTGCCTGAAGTTGAAGGGAGCTTTGAAAAAAAAAAAAAATCATTTGAATTTATCTCCAGCTTCCAAGTTTTCAGAGTGTTTGCCTGATCCTCATCTTGTTTCATCCTTATAACAAGCCCTTAATGTGCGGCAGCAGTGTAGCTTATCAAACAGAGAGATAAGTGTTGTGACTCCCCTTCGACATGGGGAGGGAAAAAGGTTCTGAGGCCTAAGGTTGCCCAGCAGAGGCACAGGGACCTGGGCTAGAGCTCTCTCATGAAGTTCTCAGGTTATCGGCTTTCCCTCACCCTCTCTGAGGCTTAGCAAGTCTGCGTATTTTTTGACGCTGAGGTTTGATGCTAATTTCTTTGCTTGGCTAAGAAAAACACGAGAAATGAAGAGCAGGAGAGGTTTTCCCATCCTGTGGAGTGCAGTGACACCCAAGTGTGTGCCTTCACCTCTGGTACTAGACTAGGACCAGCTCGGAGGTGAACAGAGAGCATTCTCTCCTAGGCAGGGAAAGGAAGACTCAGGAGAGCCAGAGGGGGCTGGGCCTCGGATGGAGCCTGGGCTTCCATCAAAGGCAGACGCCTCTTTGACCCCATCTGGGCAGCAGCCCTTTCGTCCGTGTGGCCAGACACCCCCCTCTCCATTCTTACTCCAGCCCTGGCCCATCTCTGCCTTGCCCCAAGCCTGCAAACAATGCGTTGTTGACAATTGTGGGGGCTAAATACTCGATAACACGGTCCCCACCACACCAGACATCCTAACAGCGGGCAGGGCTGTGCGCTGTGATGGGAAGATGCTTTGAATACATCATTCTGTCAACTGAGTTTATTATTCTTTTGCTCAAGATAAACTGCAGCCGCCAACGAGGGGCTGTATAAATTCCAGGCTCAGAAGTCGAGCAGGCCCCACTCCTTGTTAAACACTCACTCACACACACTCGCACATTCACATAAATCCTGCTGAGAAAATACCACCCCGCCGCGGCCCCACAGGTCTCTTGGGGGCTCAGTAGCCTCTATCTCATGGGGTGGTCCTGGGAGCAGCTGCAGACATCAGGGGACCCAAGGCTTGGGCCTGCCCTTGGGCCACTTCCCTGGCTAAGGTTGAGCTGACTCCCCCTGGGGGCCAGAGAAGGTCTCCCCACAGAAGCCAGCTGTCTTTGGGGTCAAACCCAGCGTCTTGACTCCCGAACTTCTGTCTGTCCAAGGCTACAGCCCTGCTGTGGGTGGCCAGGGCACCCACATGCCTGTGCTGGGGAGGAGACAGGCTTCAGACCCAAGGGTGGCCAGGCACAGAAAGCGAACCCCAGTGAAGGCTTCAGAAACAATCAGCATCCATCCTGGGGGAAAGGGGACTCCGTGAACCACCACTGCCCACCCCCACATAGAGGAAACGCTGAGGAATCCATGTCACCTCCACGTGCTGGCAGAAAGGGGCATCTCCGTGCCCAGAGCACACACCCAGCCCGTTCTTCCCAGGGCCCAAGCTATTCACAGCTGGAGGGGAGGGGTCCTGTGGACTTCATTTCCATCTTGCGCTGTCTCGCTTGGGAACTTAGAATTAAAACAAAAACAAAACTGAAAAACGCCATGTTGGGTGCAGGGACTGTAATAGGAAGCAGCAGAGTGCAATGGAAGGAGCGTGAGCTTTGGATTTCACTCCCCAACTATCAGTTTCCTCCCCCATAAAATGGGGAGTACAATTTCTACTGTGCAGTACTGTCACGGGCCTGGAGTCAAAGCAAGGCTGTTTTCCCGTTCGCAATGCCCCTTTCCTATTCACAGCCAGGCCAGGAAGTTCAGCATTGCTATCCCCATTTTATGGAGGAGGAAACTAAAACCGCAAGCAGAATCCAAGGCATCTCAGGTTGTAAGCTCGTTTCAGTTCTAACTCCAAAGCATGATTATCACAATAATTTAGCGCCTGCTGTATGCAGGGGAACGCACTGGATGTTGAGGGAACATATAGGAGTTTGACTTGGCCCTGAGGATACCCCCCACCTCCCACCCTAGAGTATGGGCTCTGTCAGGGCAGGGGGCTGTCTTCTCCAGGGCATGTCTCCCCTTGCCTAATAAGACCTCAGCACTAGCAGGCGAAGCCCTGGATTTGGGATTCAAGGACTGGTCTCACCACAGTTTTAGCTACATTACCCCAGGCAGGTTGCTTGATCTCTCTGAACCTCATTTTTCTCCTCCACATAGGGTGGAGTCTCTGGGAGGATGGCTGTGGAAGGACTGCCAATTCCAAGGGCCTGCTCAGGCAGAGGGATTCTTACTATTCCAAATCAAGGAAAGGGTAAAACCAAGATGTCAAAGGCCCTGCTGGCGTGGAAACAAATTTCTGCCTCCACCAGCTGGATGGCTGCTACCCACTGTACAGGTTCCTAACACTGGAACAGGGATCATCCCAAGTGCTTGGGACTCACCACATCCTCCTCCCCAGCCATGACAGCAGGTGGTAGACACTAGCGAGCTGAAAGAGGCTCACTGTGTGCCCAGCCCTAACCCCCTGCCTCACTGGCACCAGGTACTCAGGACTCCTCAGAACTCAGAGCCAGGGTTTGGGGCAGCTCCCCCACCCCCCACAGTGCTCCTTAAATAGGATTTACAGGACTTGCACCAGGAGCTTTGGGCCATTCCAGGGGGACATTGCTCTGGGGGAAGAAAGGACCCAATATGGGTACCTAGAACTTGAAGCATGTCGTCAGAGACTGGAGCTCCAGGGAACTGGAAAATTATGCTTCAGAGGTTCCCAAGGGAACGATGGCCTGAATCCCACCCCTCCCCGCAGATAAAGCTCCTTTGACCTGTTTTGTATTTTGGGCTCCACTTAGGACCTAACTGAATGAAAGATTCTACTGGTAAGAAGCTAGTGAGAAGTTCACTGATGGAGTTCAAGTCTCTTATTTCACAAACGAAGAGACTGGGCTTCGGAGAGAACTGGCGAATTCAGTGGCTCAGAGACCAGAGCAGAGCTAGAGTTAGGCTCCTGGACAAGTGCTTGCTCCTCCAACCTCGCCTGTCCGCAGTCATTCCCCAGTGGGTTACCAAAACTGGCGTCATAAAGATTCTGTCAAAATCACAGACGCAGCTTGTCAGAATTTGAAACCTGATCATCTGGATTCTTTGTAAGTTCCCTGGGTGATTCTAATCCATACCTGAGACTGGGAACCCATGCTCTGGGCCAAGAAGGATGCTCCCAAATCAGTAACATAGAGCCACAGGCGTGGAGTGTGACCTTGTGTGGATTACTTTTCTCTGTATCTCAATTTCCTCATTAGCTAGAGAATAACAAGAGTGCCTGGTACTCGGCATTGTTGTAATGTCAAATGAGTTGACCTATGACTGCCACAGGCCTCGTCTTCTACACTGTGCCACACTGCTCTGTCCTCACTGTGCTCCAGCCACAGCAGCTCCCTGTCTGTCCTTGAACTCAGCAAGCACGTTTCTGTCCCAAGGCCTTTGCAATTACTATTCCCTCTGCCTGTCATTTTTGTCCTCCAAATAGTCTCATGCCTCCGCCCATAGCTCCTTCAGGGGCCTGTCCAAATGTCACTGAATCAGAGGCTTTCCGCTATCCACGCTTTCTCCTCATTTACTTTTTACCACCTCACCTATTTCTTTTCTTCTCTCTCTCTCTCTTTTTTTTTTTTTTCTTTGTTGAGACAGGGCGTCCCTCTGTCGCCCAGGCTGAAGTAACTTGGCTCACTCCTCCCTCAACCTCCTGAGCTTAAGCGATCCTTCCACCTCAGCCTCCTGAGTAGCTGAGATGACGGGTGTGTGCCACCATGCCCAGCTAATTTCTTGATTTTTTGTAGGGATGGGGTTTCCCTATGTTGCCCAGGCTGGCATTGAACTCCTAGGCTCAAGCCATCCTCTCACCTCGGCCTGCCTATTTTCTGTGTACTCACTTCTTGGTTTATTGTCTGTGTCTCCCACTAAAACGGGAGCTCCCTGAGCGCGGGGACTTTGCCTTGCTTACTGCCATATCCTCAGCACCTAGAAAAGTGCCTGGCACTCAGCAAATATTATTGATCGAATGAATGAAAAGAAAGTACTTAAGTTGTGCCAGGTACAAAGTAGGCATCTACTATACGCAGTTCAGTTACTATTTTCATTCACATTTTCACCTAGATTGGGATGTGGTAAAGGCCAAATATGGGGCACGTCTCCACGCCTAAGGGTGGAAGAAGAAGGAAAGGTGGATCTCACAGGCTAAAGTAGGCCCACATGAGATGTGTGACCTCAGGTAGCTATGTCCATATCCCTGAGTCCCGGTTTCCTGTTCCATCAAACGGGACACCCATGCTTGTTCTGTGTTTTGCCATTGCTGAGAAGGGTATTCAGGCAGCCATGTCTCTGCTGTTATTTTGGCTCTTAGCTCAGAAGCAGATGGGACCCAAGGACAGATACCTGAGTGAGGTCACAACTTAGGGATCTAATGTCACCCTGACACGAGAGCAGAGTGGTCACCTCCTCAGTGATGCAAACACAAGGACAACCCCCTCACCAACAAGGGACATGCTGAGAGCTCCTGACAGGTAAAAAGATGCCTCACATGGCTCCCTGCCTGCCACCACCTCCTCACACTCAGCTTCTGTTGACTGTACTGAGGCAGCTGGGAGATCACTGTCGGTAAGGTACAGGCCCTGCTGGGCTAAAACACACAAGTGCCACTGTCAGCCCAGTTCTGGCGGTCTGCCCAGCCTGGAGGTCAACTTGCACTGGGGGCTGGCTTCTGGAATATTCTCCCCACCCCACCCAAGGGCCAGGGACTTCCAGGGAGCCTATAAGTGCCTTCGGGGTGGTATACAAAGCTGACAGGTCTGGTCCTTCCCTTCCTGGTCTGCTCATCCCTGCCCCCTCCCCTCACTACATGTATTCAGATGACATGAATGAGTAAGTGAATGAATGAATGAGTAACTTTTCCAGACTTGACCCCAAGCCCCAGGCTTCAGCTACATCTGCCTCTTGCTTGTTGCGGGAAAAGGCAGCAGTTCAACACAGAAGATGTTTGTGAGGGTTTGATTATGGGATGCTCAGTTCCTCCCCAGGGAGCTCATGGACTCCGGGGGACATGGCACATAAGGACTTGCTAGGCTAGAGTTTGCTCGTGTTGGAAGGCACAGAAGAGCCACCTGCAGAAGGGGTTCTGGGAGGAGAGGATACTGATACTAAAGTGAGGCTCCTAGGCTGAATCTTTTAGGTTTTTCTTTCTTTCTTTTTTTTTTTTGAGACAGAGTTTCGCTCTTATTGCCCAGGCTGGAGTCCAATGCTGCGATCTCGGCTCACTGCAGCCTCCCCTCCCGAGTTCAAGCGATTCTCCTGTCTCAGCCTCCCGAGTGGCTGGGATTACAGGTGCCCACCACCACACCTGGCTAGTTTTTGTATTTTTAGTAGAGACAGGGTTTCACCATGTTGGTCAGGCTGGTGTCAAACTCCTGATCTCAAGTGATCCACC
This sequence comes from Piliocolobus tephrosceles, assembly GCF_002776525.5. Classification (NCBI taxonomy): domain Eukaryota; kingdom Metazoa; phylum Chordata; class Mammalia; order Primates; family Cercopithecidae; genus Piliocolobus; species Piliocolobus tephrosceles. The sequence continues at coordinate 124,866,357 of NC_045438.1, forward strand.
CACCTCGGCCTCCCAAAGTGCTGGGATTACAGGTGTGAGCCACCGTGCCCGACCCCTAAGGCTGAATCTAAGTTGGCCAGGTGAACAAAGGGAAGGGCAATCCGGGCAATGGGAACAGCTCGCCCAAAGGTGTGGAAGTATGAAATAGCCTGGGGTTTGCTGGGAAGGACCAATGATTCAGGGTAGCTTGGGCTGCACGTAGTAGGAAGTGGCTGGAGAAAAAAGCAGGGCCCAGGCCTGGGGAGCCTGTGGAACCTGTTAGACCACGGGTCATTGGGACGGGGTGCCTTTGATGGGGTTCAAGCAGGGGAAGAGTGTGATCAGCCACAATTTTTAGCAAGGTCCTGTGGCTACAAAGGAGCAAAGAGATCTGAGGGGCCAGGCCTGGAGGTCTCTACAGTAGTCCAAGGGAGTGATGTTGGGGTCTGAGCGAAGGCAGTGCTGGTTGGGATTCCCTCCCGATCTCCTCTCCTTGCTTGTTGAGAATACCTACTTCTGTCTGTCAGTTTGGTCCAGTCCCTCAGTCAACAGAATGTAGGTTGTGAGGAGGTGCTGATGGGGATGAAACTGAGGCTCAGAGAGAAGATATGGGAGCCCCAGAGCAGTGGAGGGCCACAGTTCAGAAGGCAGCTGCAATATCTCTCCACTGGAGCCAGGTCTTATCCAAAGAAACTTTCCTACAAGGCAATTGCCTCGATTCTGTGCTTTTCCTTTCAAGAGAGAACTGAGTTCATTGAACTTATGGGCAAATCTATATCCTTGTCCTTCCTTTGCAGAGATAATAAAGTTAATGGGATTATTTCCTGTGTACAAGAATAGGGCTGCTAAGGAAACATTGTCGAGTAAATGCTGTTTGCAAAGGCTGAACTGAAAGGCCAAGTCTTCCACCGGGAGGAAGTAAAGGGTGTGTCTGCACAGGCTCATGGGGAGCAGTGCCACCAGCGACTTGATTTGCCTGAGACTGACTTTCCCTCTGCCTCACTGGGCTCTGATTCATGCAGACGGCCAGATGGCAGGGTTGCCAGGCCCATTTCCCTGGTCTCCAAGGTACCAGGTGAGTTGGCTAGTTGGTTAGTTTTTGGAAAAACAGAGTTCACCTTAGACTGAGAGAAGGCCCCAGCTGAACTTTAAAGATTGCCTGGATAACTTTTCTCCTTGAATATGGAGAAACTGAGGATGCAAAGGGGGAGCTGGTCTCAGGTCATATGGCCAGTTGTGGCAAGGCCTGGTGGGGAAGTAGAGACACAGAGATGGAAAATAACTTGCCTGGGTCATACAGCCAGCAGCTGGGCTGTAGTGGGGAAGCTGAGGCCCAGAGAGGAGGAATGGCTTGCCAGGCTCCTACAACCTCCCAGTGGCAAAGTCTGGGATGGAACCGGGTCTTCAACTCCCAGGAGAGAGCGTGCTCTGTCATCAGCCTGAGCTCCCATCCTCCCCTGCTACAGAGACAGCTCAGGGAATCACTCAGCTGCATTCCTGTTTGCCGAGTCTCAATCATCCCTGACTGGGTCGCCACACTTCAAGCCCAGCAGCCCCTTTAGATCTTATCAGCACAGCCCCCACGATGGCTCCTCATGTGGACCATCCTCAAACAGCATCCGTGTGCACAGGTGCACCAGGTGGGTGGAGCTGAGGGACATTCCAGCAGAGGGTAGACAATGGCTGGGTTAAGAGGGCTATCTTCTTTTCACACCTCCTGATTTCCTTGAGTTTGTAAATCATTATCCCAGGCTACACAAAGCAGGTATTGAGTAGGCCTTGTTGCTGTCCCTAGACACAGTAGACAGAGGCTACTTGGCTCCGAGCGGCCGGTGGCAGCTCCCGGGCCCTCTGTCCCCCTTCCCGGCACTGGGATTGGGTTACCCCATCTAATCCCTGCTCCTCCATCCACTCTCTTTGTGGCCATTGTAATTTATAATCGAGGGGCATGATGCAACCTGCTAATTACATTGCTTGATTTTGAACACATCCCGGCTTCTCCGACTCAGGCGGCAGAGGGAGGAGGGAGCAGCAGGCACTGCTTTGTGGCTTATCAGGCTTGGGTTATTCCGCTCACACCCGCTCACGCCTCCCCCCATCCCTCAGCCTTTGTTAACCAGGGCTTGCATCACCTCCTGCTTTCCATTTCCCCAGAATTTTTTTAACGGCTTTTTTTTTTTTTTTTTTTATGAGCCGCTCTGTCTTGTTAGCTAATGAATGATTGTGGAGCAGTGATGGGGATCGCTTTGTGCCTCTATTAAATGTTACATGATTGCAATTATGAGTTAACAAGGGACAGCTAATAAAAAAAAAATAATCTATTTTGAAGCCTGAGGCAGACATGAGACTCGTTGCCTGGTTCCCAGGCTGAATAAATCAGAGCCCCAAGGACCACAGGCTGGACAAGGAATAGAACAAGGAAAGGATGGATGTTTGCAGGCCCCTGGGAAGTACGGCAGGCTGGAGGGCAACAGGTCCATCCCCAGGCCTCTTTTGAAGCCTTCCCACCTATGTGGAGTGTTTTAGGCTCCCAGAGGCAGGTGTCTGGACTATTGCAGTTGCTTCTTATCAGCCCTTCCTGTGTCCACCATTGTCCTGCAACCCCTTCTCCACATCACAGCTGAGTGATCTTTTAAAGATAGAGCTGGTCAGGCTGGGCGCGGTGGCTCGTGCCTGTAATCTCAGCACTTTGGGAGGCCAAGGCAGGTGGATCACCTGAGGTCGGGAGTTGGAGACCGGCCTTACCAACATGGAGAAACCCCATCTCTACTAAAATTACAAAATGAGCCAGGTGTGGTGGCGCATGCCTGTAGTCCCAGCTACTCGGGAGCTGAGGCAGGAGAATCACTTGAACCCGGGAGGTGGAGGTTGTGGTGAGCCGGGATCGCGCCACTGCACTCCAGCCTGGGCAACAGAGTGAGACTTCATCTCAAAAAAAAAAAAAAAAAGATAGAGCTGGTCATGCCGCTACCCTGCTCAAACTCCCTCAGTGGCAGCCCAAGACCTCTCTTCAGCACTGGCTCCTCATTTCAACTTTCTGCTTTCAATTAGCCGATTCCCACATCCTGACTGTCCTCACCAAAACTTGTTCAGAATGGGGTGAGACCCTGGAAAACAAATGACACCAAGAATAGGCAGATGAGGGCCTGAGCAGTGGGATGGGTGATGAACTGAGCACGGAGGGCCTGCAGCTGCTGTCCCTTTCCGCGGACTGACTCAGCAGTGTCCAGGACCATCACACACAGACGTGGAGTGACGCTGGCCTCTTCGTCACTGATCCAAGGAGGCAAAAGACAGGCACCTGGCCTGGGATCTTCCCTTGAGGGTTGCTGTCGTGTGTCCCAAGGCTTTGCAGGTGCTGGGTATGCAGGCCAGGTGCAGTGGCCCACGTCTGTAATCCCAGCACTTTGGGAGGCTGAGACAGGCAGATAGATCTCTTGAGCCCGGTTCAAGACCAGCCTGGGCAACATGGCAAAACCTCATTTCCACAAAAATAAGCCGGGCATGGTGGTGCGAGCCTGTATTCCCAGCTACTTGAGAGGCTGAGGTGGGAGGATCACTTGGGCCCGGGAGGCAGAGGTTGCAGTAAGCCAAGATGGTGCCACTGTACTCCAGCCTGGGTGACAGAGCAAGACTCTGTATCAATAAAGAAACAAATAAATACATACACAATAATAAGAAGAGGCATCCATGATGTCCAAACAGGGGTGCCACAACCCATCAAGAAGACCCCAACTCATGTCCTGAGGACCTGTGAACACAGCTCACAGTGCTAACCACAATCCCGGGACATGGCAGAATTTGTGTGTGGGGTGTCTGGTGGGCAGAAAAACAAGACTCCTGAGCCCTGGTGTAGGCAAATCACATGCCCTACCTGGGCCTCGGTTTCGCTATTTGGGCATGCACTCCATTCTAGTTGAGCTTCTTACACGTCTGCTTACAGCCACCCCCACTGATCCCCTGCCTCCCTGAGACTGTGAGCTCCTTCAGCAAAAGCTATCTTTTCTGGCTCGGCTTCTAGTAGGTGCTCAGTAAATGGTGAATTAACGAGCAGCGAAAACTAAATGCTCTCCAGGCACCCACTCAGTGCCAGGCTTGTTATCAGGTGTTTCCTATGTGTTACCTGGAATCCTCCCACTAACACTGCTGGGAGGACTTCTGAATCCCCATGTGACAGCTGAAGCAACTGAGGTTCAGAGAGCTTAGCACTGACGTGCCTTAGGATGGGGCTGGGATGAGGAGTCTGTATGTAGGCTCTAAGCCAGAAGCTGAGTACAAGCTGAAGTCCTCCTTCCTGGGCTTCTCATGCCCTGGCAACAGCAGGCAGGTGACCATGGGGTGGGAGCCAGCAAGGGCGACCACAGGCTGGGCGACAGAAGGAACACAGACTGAAGACACCACCGAAGTGCATCTTCAAACACTGCGGCTGCACTGTGGGCGCTGGGAAACCACAGCCGCCCACATCTCAGCAGTCTGGGCCAGCCCAGGGCAGGAGGCCGAGCTGGCAGTGGCAGGGCCGCGGAGGGGCGTGCAGGCAGCAGGAAGTGGGGTGGGGGCAGGGCTGCGCCAATCACCCACAGAAAGCCTCAGCCAGTGGCAGAACCAGCTGCATAATTTGTGGGGCCCTTGTTCGAACGCTGTTAAGAATTTCAAGACGGCAACAGCAGAGTGTTAAGCCAAGCACAGGGTCCTTCTAAGTGTGGGCCGTTCCAATTTCATGTCCATGAAGCCACTCCCGGCCAGGGTCATTTGCGCCGCTCCCAGTTTAAGGGTTTGCGGCATAGCACTTGGGTAGTAGAAGCCGCCATACAAAAGGTCTGGCCCCCTCCCTGCCTGGGCAAGGCCCATGTAACCCATTGTGTGGAGCATGACAGGGCTGGCAGAGGGGCTGGGCAGCAAGAAGGCTTATGCTGTGCCCCTCTGTGCGGGAGTGTGGACAAGCCAGGCCTGGGCACTGCTATGTCGGCAGGTGCTGGGTATACAGGGGGTGCTTAATAAATACACAATGATCCAAAGGGACGGCAGGCATTCGGGGTCGGGCCTGCCCGGTGACTCACACCCCCCTGGCTGCCCAGAGACACTGTGTGGTTGCTTCCATGGTGAGTATGTTGGGGAAGGGACCTGAGCCCTCCCAAAGGCATCCAGAGTCTGTGGCTGGGCCACCCCCAGACCTCAAACCTGCAAGAGAGCCCAGGTCTGCAGGTACCCAGAACTAGGCAGGGAGCTGGGCTTCCAGAGGCGGGTACACCATCGGCAGAGAGGAACTTGGAGCCTGCATCCCCAGGCCAACTTTTGGCAGTCGAGCCTCAATTTGAGTCTTTCACCATAATACCCAGCATAAGGCCCTGCATACAGTAGGCACTCAGGAAATACTGGTTGAGTGAACACTTGCAATCATGAGAGAACATCACTCTGCCTTGCTTGTCCTAGGACTGACCCCGAGTTTGGGGGCCAAGCAAAGAAAGTGCAGTATGCTCTTGGTTAGCAAGGTAGCAGGATATGCTCCATCCACATAAGGGTTTGGGTGTGTGCAGTGTGAGAAGTTTGTGTGTCTCAGTGTGGGAAGGTGCCTGGGGAATGTACAAGTATAGGGTGGCCTCATGGATAGGCGTACATGCATATGTATCCATGTGCTCAGGTATGTGTGTAGGCACTTAGGACATGCACATGTGTGGGTGGGGCAGGTACAGGGGATGTATGCACACATACATATTTGTGTGAGAGGTGCCCATTCCCACCTGGTAGGTGCCATGTGCCTGCATGCATAGGTGCACATGTATATGGGAATGTGCCACAGATGCTGCCCTGCCTCCTCCATGGGCCAACTCTGCACAGGCAACACTCATGGCTTGGCCAGGGAGAAAGGAAAGTCGTGATGCTGGGAGTGCAGGCTGCCTTGTTAAGTCTGGACCTGTGCCTCACTCATGGTGTGTTCTTAGATGACTTACACAGATTCACCATGCCTCAGTTTTGTTGTCTGTAAAAGGGGCTCATGACAGCGCTCCTTTTATAAGGCATAAAAAACAGTGCCTGGTACCTAGTAAGATATCCAAAAGGTTGTTTGTTATTTTCTCTTGGCTGGGGGCTGCTGCTGCAACAGACGCCAGGACGAGTACTGGAAGCGGAGCTGGAGCCTATATCCATCCATCACCATAAACATGATAGACAAGTTCCAAACACCGGCTGCCCTAACCAGAGAGGCAAGAAGGGGTGGGGTGGGGACACTGTGGCCCCAGTAGTTCCCCTCAGACTCCTCAGAGGGCACTGAGGAGCCTGCTGAGGAATTCCCGGATTTGGAACATACCTGTGGTGGGGCATGACAAGGTGGGGGCATAAAGTCTCTTATGCCAGGCAGCTCTTTAAAAACAGTCCTCTTGGGACAGCGAAGCTGGGCCCCAGAGGCCACCCACTCACTGCAGGGACTGGCGGCTGCGCATGGCAAGGTAAATCACCCGAGACTGCCCTCTGGAATGTGATCACTGTGAAAGGTAACACGCATGTTACTGCTACATAAACACAGTTAAACTGTTTACGATGGCCACGGCCTGGTGGCCCCAGGAAGACCCTGCCGTGTGAGAGTGGGTGGACCTGCCCCAGCTCTGCTGTCTGCAAAGGTTAGGAGATCGATTTATTTTGGCAAGAGCCCGATCCTTGGCACCCTCCTACTGCCACCCAACCCAGGGTCCAAGTATTGGCCCAGGGGGAGCATCTTCTTACAGGCCACAAAAACGCGTTTTGAACTCATGGTAAGGAGAAGACCAACAAAATCCCCTCTTTGTTTTATGTTGGCGCTTGTTCTTTGGCACAGTCTGCAAAGGACCCTTTTTTAAGTAAGCAGGAGTTTCTGTCACTACATCCCCACGGATGCACTGGGGAAGATCTCCGTGTGGGATCCTGAGGGAAAAACTGAGGTGGAAGACCCAACCCTACCCCCAGGACCCCCCGGTCCATGGGGAGAACCAGCCTCTGCCCTCAGGAGCCTAAGGTCTGAAGACAGAGACCCACTCTTGCCCAGCCCAAGAGTGGAGGCCAGTCTCTGAGCCCCAGGAGCCCCTCCCTGTTTCCAAGGGTGAACTGGACCCACTGAAGGCTCAGGGCCTCAGGTAACCTCTGGGAACAGGTTGCACTAGAGGGCAAAGATCCTAAGGGAGGCCATGGCTGGCCAGGCCTCCCAAAATGCTGAGCACCCACCTGGCCTCATTTCGGGGCAGGGCCCTTCTCTGCCCTGGTACACGTCCCAGCTTTGGTCTATTTTCTTTCCCCGGAAGTCCCATCACCTGCTGTTTATTTTTTTAAAGGTACCAGGGTCACCAAAGAACTCACTGAGGCTAATAAATCCTAGAGGGATTTACTCTCAGGACATGGAAGCCCTGCCCACCTCTGTGCCTTCTCTCTGGTCCTTCCAGGCTTCCTTTCTGCCTCACTCCCCAGGCTGCCTCCCCTCCAGCCTCCCCATGTTGCTCAGCCCAGCATCCTGTGTTTGCTCTTACAGTTCCCATACCTGGAGTAGCCCCTTGCCTTTTCCTGCCCATTCACACACTGAGCACCTGCAGGATGGGCCTTCCTGTGCCACTCAGTCAGCCACGCCTCCTCTGTCCCGTTGCCTTCACAGCCCAACTCAGGTCATCCTGACTGATCTGTTCAGATCTTCAGCTAATAGTCACCACCATTAATTGAAGGCTTCACCACACCTGACCCTAGGCTTCTTCGCTCACATACATTCTCTCCAATTCCCCACCACCACCCAGTAAGGGGGAATTTTGGCCCTGTTACAGCAAAGAGGAAACCAAGGCTGAAAGAGGTTGGGTTACTTCCTGGGGCCACTCAGCTGTGAGTGGGACAGGGATTCTGGCATCCAGGTTCTGTCCCCCGAACCACCTTGCGCACTTGACTGCATCCCCAGGAACAAGGAGGAACACATCCTCTATTAGGTAAGATCAGAAAGGGGTCTGGTGGATATTTTTTTCAATAAAGAATATTGGAAATTAGGCACACATGTGAGGTTATCATTCAGAGAGGTCGCCTGAGAAGTGAGGAGCTGCTAATCAATCTGCTTTGTTCAGTGAATTTTTTTTTTTTTTTTTTTTTTTTTTTGAGACAGAGTCTCACTCTGTCACCCAGCTGGAGTGCAGTGGCGCGATCTCAGCTCACTGCAATCTCTGCCTCCCGGATTCAAGTGATTCTCCCCTCTCAGCCTCCTGAGTAACTGGGATTACAGGCATGTGCCACCACACCCGGCTGATTTTTGTAGTTTTAGTAGAGACGAGGTTTCACCATGTTGGTCAGGCTGGTCTCGAACTCCTGACCTCATGATCCGCCCGTCTCAGCCTCCCAAAGTGCTAGGATTACAGGTGTGAGCCACTGCACCCGACCTTGTTTTTGTTTTATAATTTACTTATTTATATCAACAGCTGAAAAATGGAAAAGGCCAAAAAGCAAATCTTTGTCCCTGCCCTTTCCCAGTCCCACCATTCCCTCCCTCTCAGCAGCTTCTGCTGTGGTGGATCCACCCTGAACTATCCCGTCTCCCCTGAACTCTCCTGTCTCCAGAAACATTCATTTGTCAGAGCATTCTTGCCTGCTCTCCTGGAATTTTAGTTACAAGCACTTTTAAAATCAGTCAAATTCATACCTCATCACATCAGAATAAAACATTTTTTTACCCAATTTCATTCATCACATTATTTATTCAACTTGATTTCAAATACTGTTTTTTAAAACATGGGAAAAAACTTTATTGACTAGAGTACAGTGCTTATGCATAGTTCTTTTTGCCTTTAGTCTTACAGACTCTTCTCATTTCCAAAACTACTTACATTAGCTTCTTTTCCCCCTTGTCCCTTCAGTGAGGCTGTTTTATACTTTTGTAATACGCTTAGATTAGATTCTTTTGTCACATTCTGCATTCCCTCTTGCAATCTCCCAACATCCTAAATGACTTTTTAAAATTTGCATACACTAAGGTCCCCTTTACCCTGTAGCACTGGGGGGTTTTGACAGTTGCGGCATTATACATTCGCCATCGCAATATCACACAGAATAGTTTCACTACCCAAAGAAATTGTTTTGCACGTCACTTATTCAACCTTCCTCCTACACTGAATCCTTAGCAATCACTGATCTTTTTACCATCTCCACAGTTTTACCTTTTCCAGAATGTGATATAAATGGAATGATATGGCATGTAACTTTTTCAGACTGGCTTCTTCCACCTAGCAATATGCATTTAAGACTCACTCATGTCTTTATGTGGCTTGATAGCACATTCTTTTTTATTGCTAAATAGTATTACATTATGTGGATGTACTACAATTTATCTATTCACCTATTAAAGCACATCTTGGTTACTTTTGGCAATTACATCTTTGGCCATTCTTTTTTTTTTCTTTTTGTGAGACAAGGTCTTGCTCTGTTGCCCAGGCTGGAGTATAGTGGTGTGAACACAGCTCGCTGCAGCCTTGACCTCTTGTACTCAAGCAATCGTCCCACTTCAGCCTCTCAAGTAGCTGGGACCACAGGCACCTGCCACCCTACCTGGTTGATTTTTTTTTTTTAATCTTTTGTAGAGACTGAGTCTCGCCGTGTTGCCTAGGCTGGTCTCAAACTCCTGGACTCAAGTGATCCTCCTACCTTGGCCTCCCAAAGTGCTAGGATTACAGACATGAGCCACCATGCCCGGCGCATCTTTAGTAACTCTGAATAAATGGTTGTTGTAAATATGCACATGCTGGTTTTAGTGAGGACATGAGTTTTAAAATCAATTGAATAAACATCTAACAGCACAATTGTTAGATCCTATGGGAAGACTATATTTAGTTTTCTAAGAAACGGTCAAACTGTCTTCCAAAGTGGCTGTATTGTTTTGCAATGAATGAGAGTTCATTCCGAAGAGTTCTATTGCTCTGCATCCTCACCAGCAATTGATATTGTCAGTTTTTTGGATTTTAATTATTCTAATAGTCTTTTTACAGGAGAAGGAAATGGAATTTTGAGAGGGGAAGTGGTAGAGCGGCAGAGAGATTTAGTGCTCACCAAACACCCACATGTGCCCCACACTCAGGCCCCTCGCCATGAGGTAGGACCCTACTAGGACCAGTCCTGGTCAATAGGCTGTGAGTGAAAATGCTATCTGGCACTTCTGGGCCAAAGCGTTTAGGAGCCACTGCACAGCCCTCCTGCTCTTTTCTGCCCCTGCAGCAGCAACCAGAAAGCCATATGTTGAAATTTGGTACATCCAACATCCAGGGTCCCTAAGCAACTATATGGAACAGAGCCCCTGCCAGTCTGCTTCAGCCAAATAGCGTGAGCAAGAAAAAACCTCCGTGGTGTTAGCCCACTGAGATTTCCGGGATACTTCGTCACTGCAGCACAGCATGGCCTCTCCTGACTCACACAGCCAGCCACTGGGTCATGCCTTTGGCATTATGCTGACATCATCAGAGCCCCTGAACCTGGTGGTGGACTGGCCCAGAAAAAAAGCTGCTTAAAGGAGGGAGATAGTTTAATGAACTAATGTTTACCAAGACCTACCACGTGCCTGGCCCCACTCAGGCTCCGTACCTACACTGTCTGGTACTCCTCAGGCCTGTCTGGAGGAGACCTGCTCCCGCCGAACAGCCTGCTCTAACCTCTCCCCAGGCCTTATCTCCCCGGAGGCCATGTGGGATTGACATACCATTGGGCTAACTTTCCCCCAAATAATGCAATCCTTACAGGATACTAAAGGCAGATCTCCCCACCCAAGCCAAGCCCTCAAAAATTCCTGTATGTCCCCATGTTGCCCAAAAGGTTTTACCCAACTAAGAGGAAGCAAGTCTCAGAAGTTCTGTTCTATCTTCTGCTGCATCTTTTCTTCAGACCCAGGCTTTGCTTTCTGCTACCCCCATCCTTGCTAGATTCCCAGTTGTCCAGAAGACACATCTCCATAGCATTTAATAGGATTCTTCTTGGCCAGACGCCCGACCCTCCACTACGCTGAGCCTCAGAGAGCAGGCCACAGGCTGTGCTGCAGCATCCACACTCTCCCTGTTTCCCAATCACAGTGCGGGGGGCTGCCCTCGGGGCAGGGAGCCAGCCTTTCTCCCATGAAGTGAAGTGATGTGATGTTCACAGGGCTCAACATCAAGACCTTGACCTCATTAGCACAATGTTCTGGTCAGCGGGCTTGGGGAAATGTGATGATGTTAATTATGTGCTGATTTATTTAATCCCTGGTCTTGTGAAATGCAGTGCACTTGCCTTCCCCTCCTTCCCCCAGGGACTATAAACTCCTGGGGACCAGGCAGGGGGTGGGGCAGGAGGGCGAGAGCCCAGTGGACTGGACTCTGAGGCCATGCAAACCTGGATTCACTTCCTAGCTACTCTGACCCTGGGTTACCTTCCTGAACCCAGGATTGGGTAAGGATTATTGGCTTGGCACTGTGCCTGGCACGGAGGAAGCTCTTGGTAAATTGTAGCCATTGTTATCATTATTGTTAATTATTATTTTAGTCTACTAACTGAAGGATGATTTTCCATTGCCCCATCTCTATTCTTGAGAGGCAGTAGGCCGTAGACCGGTGTTGTCTAATAGAACATTCTGCAATGATGGAGACATTTACTATCTGTATTGTCCAGTGTGACAGCCTGTAGTCACATGTGGCTACTGAGCACTTGGAAAGGTGGCTAGTGCAATGAGGAACTGAACTGTAACTGCATTGAACTTTAATGAACTCAAAGTTAAATAGTCACTTGCTTTTAGTGGCCACTGTATTGAACGGCACAGGTGAAGAACGTAAGAGTACAGGCTCTGGGATAGATCCTGCTTCTGCTACCTCCTTGTTGCAAGACCTTGGGCCTGTTAATAGCTGCTCTGAGCCACAGCTTCTTCATCTGTAAAATGCAGATATGATAGCACCAGTTTCCCTGGGTGGTTTCGAGGATTAAACATGTTAATGGATATAAAATGCCCATTTTGGAAGTGCTCAAGGAACCTTAGCTATTATGATTATTCTCTTTGACGAAGGCTGGCCTGGAATCCATGGGCATGACTGTGCCTGTATTCTGACGGCAGCATCTGAGGGCAGGGCCTCTGTTGGCTCCTACTCTGAATCTCTCTTGGGCCCAGCCCAGGGAGGACAAAACCCATGTCCATTGGACAGGGAGTGCAGGAGACTCAGAAAGCTTTGAGGATACAGATAGGAGACGCCCCAGTTGATAGCCCAGCCCAGGCTGCCGCCCTCCCCACAGCGGTGGTGGGACTGATGGCCTTCTCGAGAAGAGGAGGGCCGTGAGGGGCAGGAAAAGGCAACCTGAGAGAGGGGTTTGATGGGCTCAGGGTCAAGAGGCTCTCTCTGTTCCAATCTCCTGAGTCAGGGAGCTGTAGGAGCCAAACTGTGTCCCTTCAACCCCCTATCCAAACACTGGGGTTTGATTGATCCACCTGCCAAACTCAGCCACAAAGCCAGAGGTCAGAAGACTCTACCAGAAAACAGCAGGCTTCTAAGAAATGGAAGCTCTGGGTTCAACACTGGGGCCCTAGAACCGGGTCTTTGGAATTCCCCTTTCCTCTTCACCCAGATGAGGAACTGAACTCCTTGATTTCAGGGAATGGATGCAAGCTTGTGTCCTTTCCACTCAGCTTCTTCCACAACTAAAGGCCTGAGGGCAACAAGGGTATGAGGGCCATGTGGGGATTTCCAAACCCTGGGACTTCTTGGTGTCCCAAGAGGCATGACCTCAACTTGTCCCAAAGAATAAAACAGCCTCAGAAGCCAAGGACCCTCTGAGGGTCTCCAAAGTCCCCACCTTCCTTCTGGCTCTCCCCTCACCTGTTCTGGACTCAGTAGGAAATGGTAGGGTCTGAAGGCAAGGCCCGTCTCCTCTGTGAGGTGGCCCAAGAGAACAAGGGCGCCCTGATGGTGGGACATATGAAACGGTGGGTTGTAGGAACCAGTTATATTCGACTTTCTGGTCAGGCTGATGGTCAGGGATCTGGGAGAGGGGGAAGTGTGGGATTTAAAAGACACAGGATACATGGCTGATATGATCTCTCAGTTGGACTTGGAGTCAGACAGATCTAGGTTTAATCCCAGCCAGGCCACTGACTGGCTGGGTGACCTTGGGTTAATTATTCAATGATACTTCTATTCAGCTTCCTCATCTGTAAAATGAGGGTGAAGAGCTTCACCACCAAGGTTTGGAGGAGTGGGGGAGGCAAATGGCCCTGGCCCAGTGCCTGGCATATACTGGGGAATAGAGAGGTGGCTGGGGGATTTAGGGTGCAGAGGAAAGGGAAGACCTGCAGGAAGGTAGGCTGAGAGTGGGGAGCGAAATCCCGTAGTGGGAAAGACTGATTCCCACATCAGGAGATGGTCTGTGGTCCTGCTCCAGACCAAGAAGTGGGCCCCCCTCCACGTGCACAGGCTGAGAGTCTCCCGCTCGCCTGCCCTGCTCCTGCACCCCACTTTAGGGCAATCCTGGGGGCACTGCCAGAGAACTGGAAGGCCTCCCTGGAGATCTAGGCTCTTCTGGCAGATGCCCATCCCCCCTTGGCCAGGGGCCTCTCATTTGCCAATCCCAGGAAGCCCCTTGCTTGGAGGGAACTGATTTCCCCTAGACAGCCTTGCCCCTCCTGCTGCAAGACTCTCAGGGAGCCCTAAGAAAGACCCTGGGCTGTGGGCAGCCGCCGAGCCTGCTTCACATCCAGCTCTGGTGAGTGTTGGGAAGCCACTGGTGATCTGGTGGTGTCAGCTGGTAGGCAGGTTTGCTCAGAGACCCACTTACTACTAGACTCAAGCGTAACTTCAAAGCCCATCTGGACCTCGTGGGGTGCAGGAAGGAAGCTGGCTTTGCTCGACTGGCACCATGGCATCAGCTGGCCCTGAGTTAAGTGGCCTTCGAGGACCTCCCTCCCCTGTCTACCCCCATGATGAGTGAGAAGGACTCTGCCCACTGGGCTGTAAAGAGCCTCACAAAGTCAGCTCAGGCAAGTCTCCCTACTTGCTGAAGAGGAAAACAGAGAGATGGGGAGGGCTTGGGATTTCAGAGCTTATGGACCCAGTGGGTGTTTCAATTCAATTCCAGGCCTCTTGGATGCTAAGCGGCAAAGCTCTTTTTATGAGTTGAGACACAGCCCCTACCCTCTTAGACTGGGGATTTTGTGGGAGCAGAGCTGTGTTCCTTCATCAGATTGGCCCTGGGGGTGCAGGTAGGGTTAGAGGGTGCCTCAGTTAGCTGTGACTTATTCCCACAATCAGAGTAAGACTGCAGTGTCTCCAGAAGGAAGAAATCTGTAACTCGTGATGCACAGGATCTGAGAGTGATTCATGACCAATGAGGACAATATTGGGGGAGGAGGGGGCATGTTTAACTTTCCTGAGAAGCTGTGGACCCTTGAGGAGATCTCTTCGTTTTCCCCCCTATTTTCTTCATCTCCTCACCTCTGCCAGTCCTAACAGAGAGAGGAGAGCCAGGGATGGGGTGGCATCAGAGTAGGGCTGGGGGTGTAGCTGAGGTGTGGGGAGCCGGCCTGCTCTAGGGACTCCCTCCTGTTCTTTCAATCCCCTGTTCTGCATCCCTAAGCTGGCCCCTTTGGCCTCTCTGCAGCCCTGTCTTGCCCAGTGAGACACCAGCTGGGTACCTCCCTCCCTCCAGCTGCCCACTGCCAGGCACAGCAGATAAAAATACCCAGTGGAAAAACACGTGGCTCCAGGTCAAACATTAACCTGCAGGGCCTGGCATGCCAGCCACGGTGTCCCTTCCCAGGCCACCTGGCCACCAACTTGTGGCTGGTAGCAGTGTCCTCTCCCTCTGACCATCACTGAAATTCTCAGACAGTTACCCACAAACTTCTTGCAGGAATTCTTCAGAAAGTGAAGAAGCACCCACGTGAGGACCCCAGCCCCAAGGGCACAGGCCAGCCAGCCCTTTCAGACTGCTGGCTGCAGGGATGCTCCTCCCTCCTGCTCAGCCTGGGGTCTTCCCTGAAGTTCTCTGGGGTTCCACGTCACCCCAGCTCCCAGCTGAAAACAGCCCCTCTGACCCTCTGGGGGAGGAGCCCAGCTCAGAGATCCTTAGTTCCTCAGGTTTCCCTTTTACTACAAAGCGGAGCTCACTTACAGCCAGAAGGAAGGAAGACAGAGGGAAGGGAGTGGGGAGAGAAGCAGGTCTGGCCAATGCTGGCATCCACCCCTTAGCACTCTGGGAGGCCACCTGGAGGAGGTACTGGGGAGAGGTGGGCTGGTGAGAAGTTCCAGCCCTGTCCCTAACTTGCCCGACATGCCCAGCTCTGTTGTTCTCTGGGCTGCGAGGCCAGACAGGTGGATGTCACTCCCGTGGGCCTAGATGGCTCTATGCACACACCTCAGGCCCACCAGCTACTACCAGGCAGGGCCTCCTGGAAGCCACCCCCACAGCTGCCTGAGGCACAGGGCTGGGAGAGTCTGACCCTTGGCCCTGACTCATCACACACTTCTGGGGTCCAATGCCCAGTGGTTCTAGGAAATGCCTACACTGCAGCTTTGAGCCTGGGCCAAATGCCCCATTTTCTGTCAAGGAAGCTTGACTGTGCACGGTGAGGAGAGTACAGTCCATCTGGCCACAGCATGCTGCCCATCTCTGTGGCCGCCTGAGGGTCGATGGGCCCTGCATGGAGCATGGAGCCTAGGAGGGGTTTTGGGGGCCCTGGGGTGTCTCTGGGGTCAGGAAGCCCTTTGATATCTATGGCAGCATCACAGGGGCATGGCAGAGAGTATGGAAATATTAACTTTGAAGGGGAAGCAGAGGGTTTGAGCAGAGGTCAGCAAGGGCCTCGCCAAGAGGTAGTCCTGCCCTGGGTCCAGAGTCCAGCACTGGACAGAGAGTTGAGAGGCCTGGAGCCTGACCTCTGAGAAACAGTGAGTTTCCCCCAGGCACAAGAATTCTCACCCGGGACTGTTCCCCAGGTTCCTTGAGACATTTCCTATCAGGGCGGTGGTCACCATGTCAGGATAGGGCTCTGGGGACAGCCCCTGAAGGTCTGGCCTTGATGCTGAGCCAATCGGGTCACGCAAGAAGCGCCATGGGCCTTGGAAGCCTTTGATTTGGAGCCAAGTTCTGCCACTTAAGAAGCCACAGGTTCTTGCATGAGTTACTAAGCCTCTTGAAACCTCAGTTAGCTCATCTGTAAGATGGGGACAAGGGTGTCCAGCTCTCAAGGTGTTCCAAAGAGTGCCTTGTTAAGTTAGCTGATCTTTATGTCGTGCCTGGAACACAGAAGTTATTGTATAGGTGCTTGCTCTGGCTGGTTTTTCCTCTCCATTCTGGGCCTCAGTTTTCTCATCTGTAAAATGGGAATAAGCAGGCCCAGCTCACAGGACTAAATGAACTGGTCTTTACATTGTTACTGCACATGGACCTTGGTCTGTAACTATTAGCATGGTTGTCATCTGCTCCCCTCAGTTCCCTCACCTGGATTTGGTCATCTCTGAGGACCTCAGTTGGAGGTCAGGGCCCTCAGCACCTGCTCCCTCAACACAAGCACACACCCTGCTCTTCCCCCTCCCTGCCTAGGCCAGAACTGCATTGTATCTCCCTCATTATCATCCTGACATTTGCTTTGACTGTGAAGCAATTACCTGTTGAACTGAACAAAGGTTGAGGAGGGAGGCAGATCATAGGACGGCCAGAAGTTGGGCTTTGGAGAGAGCCACAGGCAGAGGTGTTAGTCCATGCGCTGACCTCAGATCCCAGAAACAAAGCTGATGATGCAGGGAGGTGGCTGTGAGGTGGGGGGTCAAGATTCAATTCCCCTAGCTGAGGAGCCAGAGCTGGGGGAGGGGGGATGTTTGCATCTGGATGCCATCTGGACGAGGGCAAACACCGAGGGGCCACTCAAGGAAATGCCTGAGCGGCAAATCAAATCCTGCAAAGAAATCACCAAGCCCTTGAAACGAAAGTCTGAAGGAGAGGAATGTGTGTGGGGAGTGTTGGGGGTGGTAGGAGACCAAGCTGGGAGGAAGGCCAAGGAGGGAAAAGAAGGGACAATCCAGGGGGCCTCTGCAGGGGGCTCCCTAAACTAGTGGTCCCTCACCCCCAGCAGACGACAAAGCTAAGAACCTCTGGGCTTGAAGTGATGCAGGCAGGGTCCTCAAACATGAAGAGGGTCTGCATTACCTCTGAATTCTGGGGCTGGCTCCCTGTACCCTCCACCACTTGTCAGACCCCATCCTCTAGAGCACTGCCGTTCTTTAGAACAATGGCTGTGCACATTGATGTAGCTCCTACTATGTGCCCAGCCCCAGGCTGAGACT
This sequence comes from Piliocolobus tephrosceles, assembly GCF_002776525.5. Lineage (NCBI taxonomy): Eukaryota > Metazoa > Chordata > Mammalia > Primates > Cercopithecidae > Piliocolobus > Piliocolobus tephrosceles. Next base: position 124,883,606 of record NC_045438.1, read on the forward strand.
CCCAGGTGTGAAGCAGCATGCTGTGGAGGCTTCGAAATCCCTTCTCTCCTTAAACTGGTGTTTATAAACATTCACTTGCTTGGTCAAGCCATTTTCTCATCTCTTAAAGGGCATAATCTGGCAGCTTTTGAGGCCTCCCTGGGAGTGTGGCCAGTGGTTAACCCTGGGTGGCACTCCAGAGAAAGGGAGGGGCTTGGGGGTCTCTCAAGCCTCCACGGGCTGGGGACTACTTACTTGAATTTTTAGGCAACCTCCCTTGGCTCACCCTGCTGATGTAATGAGGACAGGCTGACCTGGCCCTGTACCAGCCCTGTTCAAGGAAGGCACTTTATGATGCAACCCCAAGGAAAGAGTAAAGAAACACACTCACCCCAAGTCACCAGACACATACAGGACCTGGAGAGGCCAATGGCCTTCTTCCATCATCCCCATATAAACCAGGCCAGGCAGGCATGCGTGATTGTGTGCACACACATGCAGATGTGGGCATGTTTCTTCTTGCACATAATGTGGATGTGTTTGTGCAAGTTTTTGCATCTGTGGATGTACGCATGTGCTTGCATATGTTTGCACTGTAGGTTTTTGTATATTTGTGCATTCATTTGTATGGTCTGTGCAAATGTGTTTACATGCTTTCATTTGTGAAAAATATGTGCACGTGCTTTGTGCAACAGTGTTGGTGTATGTTATGCAAATATGATGTGTATATTTATGTGTATATAGGTATATATTTACATATTTGTGCATGTTTTCATCTGTATAACATGTGTATATGCTGTGTATGTCTATCCTTGTGTGAATATATAGTACACACGTGTTTGTGTTTGTAATAAGGTGTTTGTATAATGTGATTCTGTGTTAATATATGTTTGTCGGTTTTATATGTCTGTGTATAACTGGTATGTGTGTATGTTATGTGAGTATGTATGTGTACCTGCATATGTGAATATGAAATGCAATTGTGTCTGTATGTATGTGTATATAATGTGTCCGTGTGAAAATGCATGCACATAATTAGCATATGTAAATAATGCATATATATGTTTGTGTATTTGTGTATGTAATGTGCATCGTGTGTATATGTCTGTGCCTGTAGGAAGAAGTTCAATGCATTAGGAACATCCCTGGACTTGCAGGTAACAGAGGGAATTCAAACCCCAGTTCCCCAGTCATGAGGCCTTACCGCACTGATTTGGCCTTCCTGAGCCTCTGTAGGCCCAGCTGTACCTGAACCAGCAGTGCTCCCTGTCCTGCCTCCTACCCACAAGGCCCGGGGTGGAGAGCATGAGGACAAGTAGACAGTCCAGGGCAGGCACATCTTGGCAAGCACAAGATGGCCTGCTGGATCCAGTCCTGCTTCCAGGGCTGCAGAGGAGCAGGACACAGGGCTAGCTTACAGCCTAGGTGCAGAGACAAGACTGAACCCAGGAAACAGTGAAAGGGTGAGAAAGGGCCTAGAGGAGACTGATATGAAGATGTGCTCCCAGAGTTCTGCCATATGAGGCCAGGTAGGCACAAGCCCTACAGTGGGAAGAGCCTGGGTTCAAATCTCAGCTCGGCCAAATACTTGCTCTGGGATTGTAAACAAGTCACTTAACCTCTCTGTGCCTCAGTTTATTCATCTATAAAGTGGGATCATAATAGTGTGCACCTCAGAGGGTTATTATAAGGACTAAAATGTGTTACTACCATGAAAGGACTTAGAATAGTGCCTGGCACCCAGGAAGTGCTCATTAGGTATTAGCCGTTATTATCAGAAAGTGAGAAGCCACTGAATTCGCTCAAAGTGCATGACAATTAAAGGAACAATAAAAAAGACCATCAGCAGCTTCAGGGAGGAAAACAAGTTTTTCAAAGGAAAAACACAACAATCATAGATTACTAAAGGGCTCAACCCTGGATGTCAATGTTTTTACAAGGTCATGTTCCTTCCCCATCTAACCAGTACGACATAGGTGTTATGGGTGGGGGCTGGGGTACATATAAGTTGTGGGCAGGGGCAGCATGGGATAGAGCCATTCCAGAAGAATCTGTCAGTGAAAGAGAATGTGGTCCCTCTGCTCAGTGAGGATGCTTTGTTTGTAAGAAACCTCACGATCTATGTGACTCTTTATGTGCATAAACAACTACAATACAGGCTGAAAAAACAAAACTAAATCCATTCATCTCCTTTGAGGTGGAGTTTCACTCTGTCACCCAGGCGGGGGTGCCGTGCTTGAGGTCGGCTCACTGCAACTTCCGCCTCCCAGGTTCAAGTGATTCTCCTGCCTCAGCCTCCTGAGTAGTTGGGATTACAGGTGCGCACAACCACGCCTGGTTAATTTTGCATTTTTAGTAGAGACAGGGTTTCACCATGTTGGCCAGGTGGTCTCAAACTCCTGACCTCAGGTGATTCACTCGCCTTGGCCTCCCAAAGTGCTGGGATTACAGGTTTGAGCCACCGCACCCAGCCCTAAATCCATTTAAATACATCAAGTAGAAAACCGTGCCTTGTGGTCAAAGTGTAGCTGAGCTTTAAGTATTGAATGGGGCGATGCCAGGTATCTGTCTCAGCAGAAGGTGAGACCACACCAGCCCAGGGCCTCTCGGAATGAGGGTGCCTGGGGAGTGGTACTTCTCCCCACCCCGCCCCGCCAGGAAAGACTTTAAGCCAGAGTAAGGGAGTGTCCCCGTCACTCAGCTCCGGTTTTTCAAAGAAGATGGACTAGGGTTGCTAGTACTTTAACTGCCCTGACCACCTCTCCCCCCACTCTGCACTGGCTACACTGTCATCAATTATAATGAATAAGACATAATATAATAATATTAACAAAAATATATATACAGTTTGAGATGTACCGTTAGAGCCTTTTAAATGTTTTAGCTCATTTAATCCTCACACCAATCTTTATAACAGTCTGTTCTGATTTCCATATTAAGGATGGGGAAATGAGGCTCAGAGAGGTTAAGTAACACTCCCAAGGCCACACAGCAGAGCCAGGGCTGGGACTCAGGCAGTCTGACCCTAGACCACTGACAATTAACCACTAATTATTAAAGAAGGTCCAAAGAAGCAGCTCAGAGAGGGGGTATAAGGAAGGAAAGGGTAGAGGGGCAGCACCTCGGAAGCAGCTAGCAGCCAGGCTGCACTAGATGACCTTGATGGACATGGCCAGGGAGAGGCTGTGTTCCCACGGGAGGCAGGGATTATCGGGTCAGGCATCCCTGCCAGGGCCCTAGCAACTGAGTCTTGTTTGGGCAGCCTGTGCAGAGCCAGGTGGTTGGCAGAGCAAGGCAGGGCCAGAGCCTAGAGACCTTCAGATTCTGAGCTGCTGACTTCAGCCCCCAAATCAGTCCAGAAACCCAAGCCTGCTCGCCACGGCCCAGTCAGGCCCTCGGCCATGCCCTCTGTGTACCTGCCTGTCTGCACTTCCCTCGGTCACTCAGCCACTCCACAAATGCTCACTGAGGGCTCAAGGTGCGGAAAGTGGGTTCTAAATCCAGAAAGCCAGAGTTTGAATCCTGTCACCTCCTAGTTGTGTGACTTTGCATGAGTTAGCTCACTGCTCTCTGCCTCAGTTTCCTCTTTGCAAATGATCATAATAGCATGGCTCCCACAGAGTTGTGAGAATTAACTGAGTTAATACTGCCAACATGCTTAGTATAGTGCTGGCCCATCACATGTGCCCAGTTAATCTAGCTACTGTTATGTCCCTCTGTTAATATCTTTGCAGATACTAAGAATAGCAGTGTTGCACTTGAGGTTTCACAGACCTAATCTCTAGTAATGATAGTAAGAGGAGTAAGAGCTTGTCTCTCAGCCCTTACAGGATTTTCAGTCTATTAAGGGGAAGTTGGACAGATAAATACCAGCTAAACTAAGACACAGCTGAGTTAATTGTGCCTGACAGTGTGGCACCTAACCCTGGTCCGTGGAAAACTAGCCCATTCGTAATGAGCTGGGGAGAGCCAGAGGGAGTGGCTTCCATCAGGGAGAGCAAACCATGACGCCCCTAAAGAAGGGGTGGGGTGTCAGAAGGGGGCTCTGAGGGAGGCCATGGGGGGAGGCACCGAGAGGCAGGGGTGGCAGCTCCTCCACAGCTGGCAAGCCCTGCTGGAACCGAGGCCTGCAGACACACCACGCATGCTGTTCTTCCGCCTGCCCTCTATCATTCAGGCTGAGTCTAGACATTCTCAAATCCACCTGCAGCGAGAACCCTTGCCACCATCTGGCCAAGGAGACTTTCTAGCCTTTAAGGTGATGTTCTTTCCTGGCGTGCCTTCTGATTGCGATTGGCTTCCTTCCTATGGTCCCACTTCTCGGCAGGGAGGGGGCATGCTGACAGTATTGATGGGCACAGGCCTGGCCTGGCTGGCAGGCTGGCCGCTCCTTCATAATGAATACCTAGGCAGTCTAGGGTCTTCCTCAGGCCAGGATCCCTCTGGCAGTGTGAAGAAGGAGGGCCTGCCCCCCCCACCCCGCCCCCACACTGCCTGATGCGACAGTTGATCCTCACCAGCAGCCTGAGGCAAAAAGGTGTGGCTCACATGCTGCCCGCCAGTCTTCCTTCTGCCCCACTCCCATGCTGTGATCCATTCTATGAAGATTTATTGAGCATCTGTTTTGTACCAGACACCATCCTCGACCATCCTGTGAGGTAAGAGTCACCCCCATCTTACAGATGAGGAAACTGAGGCTTTGAGAGGTTAGAAAGATCAGAGCTAGAAAGATGCAGAGTAGGGGCCGGGCACAGCGGCTCACACCTATAATCCCAGCACTTTGGGAGGCCAAGGCGGGCAGATCACCTGAGGTCAGGAGTTCAAGACCAGCCTGGCCAACATGGTGAAACCCCAACTCTACTGAAAATACAAAAATTAGCCAGGCAGGGTGGCACACACCTGTAATTCCAGCTGCTCAGGAGCTGAGGCAGGAGAATTGCTTGAACCCAGGAGGTGGAGGTTGCAGTGAGCCGAGATAGCACCACTGCACTCCAGCCTGTGCAACAAAGTGAGACTCAGTCTCCAAGGGGGAAAAAAAAAGAAAGAAAGAAAGATGCATAGTAATGATTGGAAGCCAACTTGTCTAACTGCAGAGCCTAAAACATTGATTGTGACCCCTTGTTAGTCTTCCCACTGAGATTCTAATGACAGTCATGATCATCATGAACATTCATTGTGTACATCCTAAGTGCCAGGCATTACTCAAAGGGCTTCACATGTCTCAACTCCTTCCATCCTCACACCACAGAGATTAAAAAGTTGCCCTAGGTCAGGCAGCTAAGTGTGGCAAGCTGGGCTTTTAACCCAGGGAGTCTGGCTCTAGAATTTCTCATGCTCACCACCACTCTACGGACTCCCTGATAGACACTAACATCTCAACACAGAGAAATGCTGTGGAGACATATTACGATGTAAAAAAAGCCAAGGAGCAGAACAGTGTGGTTAGGAGGTCACCGTTGATACGAGAGAACAATAATCACATAGACCTGGCTGACCTCGGGGGCTGAGGGTTCTGGGGCTTGAGGGCAGGGGCTGAGGAGTGGCAGGTCCAGGCATGTGGTGGCAAGGCCTGAGCATGGGGAGGGCCTGTAAGCTGTAGCAGGTCCACAGGACACAGAGACTGAGTCCTTGGGTAGTGCTGGCTCATTGGCAGGTGTGGGGCTCAAGAAATCTGGCTGGGAAAAGTTCCTGGAGAAACATTGAAGAGAGGCCCCCATAGCCACCTAAGGCAGCCTTCACTCCCTCCCAGAGCTGGCAGCACAGAGCTCTGGACCAGCCAGGGGATAGGGCAGAGGGGAAATGACAGGTGAGATGAGACTGAGTCCTGGCCACTAGCAGCAGGGGACAGAGGGCACCAGTGCCCACCTAGAATGTCTATTGGGTCCCAAAACCCAACTCTGGCAACTCTGATTTATAAGGAGATCTGGCAGTGGAGTCCTGGAGCTATATTCTTGTTT
>NC_045438.1:124889941-124925439 GCF_002776525.5 Piliocolobus tephrosceles
GAAAGAAAGAAAGAAAGAAAGAAAGAAAGAAAGAAAGAAAGAAAGAAGGAAGGAAGGAAGGAAGGAAGGAAGGAAGGAAGGAAGGAAAGAAAGAGAAAGAAAGAAGAAAGAGAGGGAAAGAGAGGGAAGGAGGAAGAAAGGAAGGAAGGAAGGAAGGAAGGAAGGAAGGAAGGAAGGAACCCAAAAAGTACTGGAGAATATAGTAAAAAGCAAATCTCCCTCCCACTCCTGTGTCCCCGCCTGAGGACCATCCCCTGGGGCCAGCGGTGGCCGGTGACTCACCTTCTTCCTGGAGATGTTCTAGGCATATACAAGCACCATATTGTTGTGCAGAGAGCTGCCTTATTCTTTCTCTGGCTTTGTTGTAAAGAAGACGTATTTTTAAAAAGCTTCTCAGCAAATTTGAATAAATAGCTAATTTGGGGAAAAACTGGCTGAGCAAACTTCTTTGGAGCTGACAGCTCTATCTAGATTCAAATTTTGACTGTGACATTTATGAATTTAGTGACCTTGGACAAGATCCATCACCTCTTCAACCTCCAAGCCTTAGTTTTCCTATCCTTAGAGGGAGGATAACCATGGTAGAGTTTTAATGATTAGAAATAATTTATGGTCAGTGCCTGGTGCGTACTAGGAGATAATAATAATGGGGGAGTCTGTGATACATTTACATGCTATGTAGTGACATAAGAATAATCACAAAGACAGTTTCAGCAAACACAAAGGGTTCCGAGGTGGGCCATGCTGCAAGATGAATCCTTTCAGCTGAGGTGGAGGAAGAATCTGTAGAAGAACAAGACAGAAGGAGCTGTCCTTCTGGGCAGTAAGCCCCCATCTCCAAAGTCTGTAAGTGACACTAGAGGATACTCTGTCAGGGATTCTGCACAAGAGAGGTGATGGGCCAGATGAGATGCCTTCCAGGCACTTCCCAGCTCTGGGAAATTGTGCATGGCCATACACTCAGAATGCTGAGAGGTAACTTTCCGGGTAGAACTGACAAGCCTGAGGTGCACCTGTTTGTAGGATAATCCACTGTTGGTCTGAATGGCAGATGTCACTAAGTCAAGGACTGGCAGGGCCAGCGTTGCCAGGAAACTGCAGCCCTGGGCTGACTGGGACCACTGCCGTGAGTGCTTCAATCAAGCCCAGTGCTCTGCTGTCCTTTAGCCTGGTGGCTCCTGACTGATAGGGACTTGGGCTTCCTGTGCATGGTGTCTGGTCTTGGGCACACAGGAGCTAAAGAACTCTTTGTAGAATTACCTTTTGAATCACAAAACTAGTTGGAAAAAAAAATAATTCCATGAAATTCAGGAAAAGAGTCAGGGGAGTGGTTGAGTCAGAAGTGAGTTCAAATCCCAGCTCTGCAATTTCCTAGAGGTACAACTTCAGGGGCACTATGTAATTTTCCCTCCTTAGAGCCTTAGTTTCTTTTTTTCTTTCTCTTTTGAGACAGGATCTTGCTCTGTCATCCAGGCTGGAATGCAGTAGCACGATCAGAGCTCAGTGCAGCCTTGACCTCCTGGGTTCAAGTGATTCTCCCACCTCAGGCTCCCAAGTAGCTGGGTCTACAGGCATGCGGCACTGTGCCCAGCTAATTTTTTTATTTTTATTTTTTGTAGAGACAAGGTCTCACTATGTTGCCCATACTGGTCTCAAACTTCTGGGCTCAAATGATCCCCCTGCCTCGGCCTCCCAAAGTGCTAGGATTACAGGTGTGAGCCACCACACCGGACACCTTCATTTCCTTGTTTGTGAAATAGGGCCTTCCTTCAAGAATTAAGTCATATAATGTCTATGAAGAAGCTAGTATAGGGCCTGCTACACAACAATAACAATCTAAATTTGTCATTTTTTCCCTTCAAAAGAGACAGCTGTTGGAGTTCAACTGATTATATTTGCAAATGAATGTTATGTGCACTGCTTTTGAGTAGTCACTGAAGTAGAAAAGCTTTATCAAGGAGATTTTTTGGTAAGAAGTGAGTTCTGAATTGGGGTTGAAAAGGACTCTAATTAATTCAGTAATTTTTTTACTGAACACCTGGCCAGGCATGATCTTAGGCTCTGGAAATGAAGCAGTGTACAAAGCAGACCAGAATTCCTGACCTCATGGAGTGTACTTTCAGTGAACTGTCTTAGAACCAAAGCTGCCAGTTTGGGAGGGGGACTTATCCAGACGCGAACAGGCCCCTTTCCTACTCCTTCTCTGTTGATAGGATCAGACCAGGCTGCTTCCCCACCCCAGGAAAGAATAGCCTGGCTAGTACCATAGGTCACACTTCCCTGATCCTAGGGCACCCAATCTGGGTCTGACCTGCAAGACTCACATGGAGTGAGGGGCTGGCAAGGGGCTCCAGGTGCTGCAGAACACTCATCCCATTCTGGTATCTGTCCAGGCCCAGAAGGTCTCCCTCCAGATGCCAGCCAGGGGCCCTTGGCCTTCCCTGGGTAAATAATGAGGTATGTGGAAAGGGTGGACCCTATTTCCCACAGTTCTGGCCTGTTTGGTAGCCTGGTCTCCTGAGTCTATAAGCTGTGTCTATGTTACAGCCCAATAGGTTCTTCTTGCCCACTGCCCTGAAAATACCAATGCACTGAGAACAGCAGGTGCTGCAGCAAAGAAGAACTGGACGATCCCATAGCCAGCCAAGCAGGACGGAAGAAATTTCTCAAATCCACTTCCCTGAGATTCAGAGGGTAGGGTTTTTAAGGGTATTTTGGTGGGCAGGGGGCTGGGAAACTGAAACAATTCATTGGCTGGGGATGAAATCACGGGGGTGTCTAAACTGTCTTTGCGCAGCTCAATCAGTTCCTGGAAGGAAGTCTCAGGACCAGGTGACTTCTCTCAGTCTGTCAAAATGTTACATCTGAAAACTATAACAAAGACCCAGTGGCTTCTGGCTGATAGGGACTGGGACTCCCTGCCTGGCCTTGGGCACACACAGGAGCTAAACAACTGTGGAATTACCTTTCAGTTTCTTTATTCTTTAGGTTTCACAATAGCGATGTTACAAATCTTGAAACCCCTAGTTATGTGACTCTGGGGCAGTCAACAACTTATGGAAAAACAAGCTAAGTGATGGTTCAAGCCCCTACCATAATTCTAACTTCTTGACCTTTCGTTAGCCTTTACAAAGTGTTTTCAATTTTTGAACAGGTAGGGGATCAGTTCAAGGAAAGGACTATTATGGCCTCCACACAAGAATGGGCTAAAGCTGCCGGGTGCGGTGGCTCAAGCCTGTAATCCCAGCACTTTGGGAGGCCGAGACGGGCGGATCACGAGGTCAGGAGATCGAGACCATCCTGGCTAACACGGTGAAACCCCGTCTCTACTAAAAAATACAAAAAACTCGCCGGGCGAGGTGGCGGGCGCCTGTAGTCCCAGCTACTCGGGAGGCTGAGGCACGAGAATGGCGTGAACCCGGGAGGCGGAGCTTGCAGTGAGCTGAGATCTGGCCACTGCACTCCAGCCCGGGCGACAGAGCGAGACTCCGTCTCAAAAAAAAAAAAAAAAAAAAAGAATGGGCTAAAGCTGGTAGAAAACCTGGTAGAAACAAAATGGAGTCGGTTACATCAGATTTCCCTTACTAAAAGTTTTGCCAGTGCGGTTTCATCTACTCCTCCCTCAGACTGGGGCTCCCTCAGGGCAGGGCTGTGTCTCCTCCCTCAGACGGTCTCCCCTTCCTCTCGGCCCCTCTTGCAGGCCCTGGCCTCTGGGGAGAAGGGACGTTCTTACCACTTTCTGGAGTAATGGCCAGCCAATTAAGGTCTGAGCTGGCTGGAACCCAGCTCTCCTGATGCTTGGCCAGGAGTCTGTCCCCTACCCGGAACATCCTTAAACTCCTAATTATTGCCCTTGATCTATGAGCTCCATAGTCAGCTCTGCCCCCTGTTTGTTCACAAAAGTTTCGGGAGGCCTGGCCACCAAGCCACCGCCTCCCCACCTGAGGAACAGGGCAGTCTGAGGGCTGATACTCCATATCTCGCCCCTCCCTGGGAGCTATTAGGCAAGTGAGGCGTTTCCTTTTCTGAAGCCCTCGCTGTTTAGCTACAGGATTAGTTCTAGTCCATTTCCTCACCAACTTTGCTGGCCAAACACTGAGACCAGAAAAGCACATCTCCCTTGCATAATAAATGTTTAATAATGACAGTTGGGTTTGGACAGAAAATGCCCTGGCTGGCAGGCCCGAAGCAACATCAGCTCCAGAGAGCGTTTAAAGTTCAGCTCCGTTGCCCCCATCTACCTACACCACCTGCCTCCAGGCACTGGAACATGCAGGCAGCCTTCCTACCTGCCTCCTTCCCACCTACCCACCCTGTGATGGCAGAGCCAGCGGGAGTTACCCCTTCCCCACCTGCCCCAGGGTCTCCTGGGTTTCTGTGTGTGGCCTGCTTCCTTCCTCAACATCGGAGCTCCCCCAGGGCAGGGCTGTGTGTCCCTTTCAGACTGGGGCTCCCCAAGGACAGGGCTGTGTCTCCCCCAACACCCACTCCAGCCTGGGATCTCCCTTCTTCAGGCCTCCCTGCTCAGCTCAGCACAGAGCTGGTTCCATCAGAGGTTGTGGTGTGCCCAGGCTCCAGGCTCATTTGCAAACAAAGACCAGATCTGTGTCGGTGCTGGCAGATGTTAAAGATAACCCCACTCAGCCCTTTAGGAATTAGTCTAAAATACATGATTGTATTTCAGGAGCCTTAAGGATGTTTCTGAAACCTTGGGGCCCAAGACAGTTATAACATATGTCCATTTTAGACTTTGGAAAATAGGGCGCTATAATTGGAAAAGCTAGTGCAGTGCTAAGTACAGGGAGCCGGTCCCTTTACATCTCAAATACCAGGTATTTAGGTGGCTTTCTTGGAACCTGGCATTAGGGACACGTGTGAACGGGCCAGGCTCATTTCTGAGGAGTGAGTGGGAGCGGCCAGTGAGGGTGCTCAGGCGGGGTGGGCAGCGCCATCTCTGAGCCCCGAGGCTAATGCTCCCGCTCCTGGGACACAGACCCCAGACTCGCCCCCTTTGCCCTTTTCTCTTCTAATCTGGGCTTTCTCTGGTCCCCAGGAGCACTTGGTAGACTCAAGGTTGGAAATTGTGCCCTAAAGCGTGCCAGACCATGGCTTTCTCCAAGGGTGGAAAATGGGAGCCCTGCTATTTGCCAGCGTGTGGTTGCTTTGCCCTTGGGTACTGGCGCCAGACTGTCTGGGTTCCAATCTTACCATCCTCCTTCAGGCAAGTTACCTAACCTTTCTGGGCCTCTATTTCCTCATCCACAAAATGGGATGAAAGTTATAATACCTACATGCCAGGGTTGTTGAGATGATTAATGCAATAATTTACATGAAGTATTTTGCACAGTGAGTGGCACATAGTAAGAACTCAGTAAATGCTCACTACTATATTTTAAAGGAGTTAAAAATATTTACAAAGCCATCTTTCATTAAACCTAAGACTATCTACTGGCCTTACCCTCCCAGGAGACCCCCTGCTCCCCTCTCACCTTGATCTCCTGCTGTAAACCAGATGAGTTACTTTTCACTCACCATTCAATCATTCATTCATTCGTTCATTCCCCCAACACGTATTGCACACTTATTCATGTGGGCACTGGGGATCCCTCATTGACACAGTCAGACCTTGCCTCCAAACACTGCCTTCAACCCTTCTCTAAGGGACACAGGACCTCAGCAGCCTTATTATGAGAGAGCAGGTATGGCCTACAGAACCCGCAGCCATTCCTGGAGCTGAAAGTCAGAGCAATAAGCCAAGCTACCAGCACCTGACAAGGGCTGAGAGAGGAAGAACATGTTTTGGAGGGAAAGGTGGCCAATCCACAAGTATTTCCAGAGCATCAGTAATTACCCGTGTGTTCTAGTTTCAAGGCACAAGTAAGACATGTTTGCTATTTTGGTGTGAAAAAGGCACAATGGACTTGAGTTTTTCAGACAGCGCAAAGGGCCCTGGACCATCCACATGTGTTCCGGTTATCTAGCGCACAACAATTATTGATTTGCTCATAATCCTGTAGTTTGGACAGGGTGTGACAAGAACAGCTTGTCTCTGTTTCCCAGGGCCTCAGATGGGAGGATCCTCTTCTAAATTGGCTTCATTCACATGCTGGCTATTGGCTGGAGTTGAAGGCAGGGCCTCAGTTCTCCTCCACATGGCCTCTCCGTGTGCCTAGGTTGGGATTCTCAAGATTGACACTTGAGTTTAGAGAAGGAACATCCCAAAAGTCAGTATTCCATGCAGTACAGCCCTGCTGTGCAAGTGCTTACCAAATATCCCCGCTGGCATCATGCTTGCTCATGTCCCATTGGCCCAAGCAAGTCACGTGGCCAAGCCCAGAGTTACTAAGGGAGGGAGGTACACAAGGGTGTGAATATTGGGAGGGATGATCTATTGGGAACCACCAAAGTCTGCCAAAATAGGGGTGTCCCCAGCCCCCCCACCAGTAACCAGACATATCCATATAGGTCCAGGTGTGGCCATTCCATTGAGAGACATACAGCGATGGGTATGTAGATTTAAGATGCTGGGACAAATCAACCCTAAAATACAGAAGCTTAAACAGGATAGAAGTCACTCTCTCTCACACATGAAGATTCAAGTAGGTCATCCAGGGATGATATGGTGACTTAATGGTGTCGAGGATCCAGGTTCCTTCACTCTTGTTGCCCTGCCTTCCTCAATGTGTGGTTTTCATCATGTGGTCCAAAATGACTGCTACAGCTCCTGCCATCACATTTACATTCCAGCCAGAGGGAAGAGGAAAAGATGAAAGGGAATGCTCCCTCCTTGCCATCCCATTGGCCAGGATCTAGTCACAAGCTAGATCTAAATGCAAGGAAAGCAGGAAAATATAATCCTTAGTGGAGAGCTTTGTGCCCAACTAAAACTTTCATTAATATATTAATAGAAGAGGAGAAGAAAAGATGCAAAGCAACAAATGATGGTCTCAGCCACAGGAAACAAATGTCCAACCCCGGGATATTTTGTCTGCTAATCTTGAGAGTTAGGAGGGACCATATTTCTCACGTCAGGAGTAGAGCTTTTTAAAGCAGTGTGAAACTGTGGCTCATGATATGAGAAGATGGGGCCCTGATGAGTGATAGTCGGCCTGTGCTTTGCATAATCAGGAGCTAAGGAGCCAGCTTCCTTCCTAGGGAGCCCGCAGAGAGGAGCACCATTTCCTATCTCTTCTATCAGCCTCATTGGCAGCTCCCATGGGCAGCTCCTGAGTATCTCTAGGGCCTGGCAGAGAAGGGTCCCCTGAGAAGCCATCCACAGTTCCAAAGAAGAGTCCATGAACTGACCACCATGATCCAAAACACTAGGCATTTGCTGACTCCCAGGGGCTGTGATGGAGCTGCGGATTTCAGAAGCCAAGGTCATGGATGGGATCCCACGAGTAAACCTGAATCCCTGGCTTCAGAGAGCACCGCCCACTACCTCTCTCTCCCCAGCCCCCACAGCTGGGAACAGCTGGCCCCTGGGCGGGTAGCTCAGTGCAAAGCCATCTGGCTGCTGAATGAAGGCTGACTTCCTAGTTGCCTGCCATCCCTGCCCATAGGAGCTTCTCCTGCCTCAGTTCTGGCTGCTCTAAACACCTGTCTCTCCCTGGGCCCAGAGCCTTCACTGTCTCTGTCAGCTGCATAAGACTTTGTAGCATGTCACCTCCTGGGCTTTACACTCCTTCATGGAAGGCTCCAAACTTCAGTGCTACAGTAATGGGCACTTTGTTACCTATGGTGTCTAGGGATAGAAGATGGGAGAGGACCTTTAACCTTCCACAAGTAAGGGGGTAACACGTTTTCACAAAGAGAGATGTAGGTATAGAAGTTTTGTTTCTGGGGACTTGGAAGCAAAGGTGTGCACACAGTCAGTCCAGAATTGGGACAACAAAAAAGCCTCAGACCAACAAAGACATGGGATGCAGCTCAAGAATGAGTCCCACAAATATGAGCAGAAAATCAGGGTCCCTGAAAACTCCTCTAGGTTGATTCATTCATTTAGAAGGGGCCAGGCAGGAGAGGGCAAACTCAGAGATTCTCTGGCTGGAGAAGTCCCTGCTAACGATTGTCTAGTCCAAGCAACACGCCAGGTTGTGAGGGAGAAGCAGGCTCTTGGAAACACTGATTAGGAAGCCTGTCAAAGCCTGCTAGGCCTTAGGGACAAAGAAAAAGCCATTTAGTGAGACATCATCCTCACTCCGCCTGCAACCCCTCTCGGCATACTGTTGTTCTGTCTGGCATTCATATCTGTGAGATATACAGCATGACCAAGATAGGAAAAGAGGCAGACAATGCACACACAAAGAAAGGAACACGGAAACTCGTTCAGCCTCACAAATAATCAAAGACAAGACAAATGCAAATAAGCTGCACTCGATCTTAGCCAGAAGGCTGAGACACAATGAAATGCAAAGAAGTTAGATTTATACCAGTTACATTACTTTTTAATATTTTCCAGCAAAGTCCAATGCTGGCACGACAAAACAGTTTCTCCACAGGCCCTCTTGGCCCGGCGTCCTCCTCCGGGGTTCCTTGCCCGACCTCGCCCCCTATCACAGCTGATTGGGCCTGGACTTCCAGGGTTCCAAGACATAGGCGGGGCTGAGCCAATCAGATTCTCCGTCTTCAAAATTTGAACTCAGAGATCCAGAAATGATGGGCTGGCCTGTTGGGGGTGGATGTGGCACCTCTGTATTCCCGGGGAGACTGGTGTGGGTCGTGAGCACATGTTTAAAGAGAGATAGGTCAGTCACATGGGACTTGGTCCCACCAGTTACTGACTGTGCATCTTTAAACAAGTGACTTAGTTTTTCCGTGTTTCAGTTTCTTCATCAGTAAAATGGGGATAGTTATAATTCCTACCCCAGAGGCTAGTTGTGAAAATTAAGATAATCAATGTGAGCAATTGGCATGGTGCCTAGGACACAGCAAGCCCTCAGAAAATGTGAGTAGTTATATGCTCCGAACTGATAGCTCTGCTAGGTCAAAAATAAATAAAGACAGAGAAAGAGAGATGGAGCAGAGAAAGCAGAGAGGCTGAAACAAAGCAGGCCCATGGGAGCTGGAGGCAGCTGTTTGAGCTCTGGTTGGCTCTCAGCTCCGATTTCCCTGAAGCCTGAGTGTACTTGGCTCCCAGTGTGGATGTATCCTCACATTAAACCCTCCTTCATTTACTTTTGGAGAGCAACTTGGCAAACCACATTAAACAGCATAAAAACAGCCTTACCCGCCGACCTGGGCACTTATCTCACAGAAATAATTAATAAGAAGGGAAAAGCCACATGCACAAAGATGTCCATGACAGCCTCATTTATAATAATGACAAACTGGAAATCATCAAAAGCCCAACAATCAGGGAATAGAAAAGTCTTGGATGGAATACTATGCAGCCATTAAGAATGACAAACATGAAGACCACATAGCAACATAAAAATGTTTATAAAATAAGTTTAAAAGAACAGAACACAAAATTGTGACAGATTTAGATTACGTTCGGGGAAAAAAAAAAAGTGTTGGCAGGGGCCAGGGGCTGGCTAGGATTGCTGAAAATGACTAAAATAAGCTTCTTCTTGAGCTGTCTTCCCTACCAGGCTCTCTAGAGGAAGAAGATCCCCTTCCCAGGCACCCCAGTCCCAGAAAGGAGAAGGATAAATGCTCTTCAGACTCCCTGTCCCCACAACCCCCTCCTTGACAGCCCCAACTCACCCTCTCTAGGGAGAGGATGCTCAGGCTCGGGCTGCTGGTATTTTTAGCCAGACCTCTTGCAATCCAGTGTTCTTGGGTAAAAATAGCTGGGGTGGAGGGCACAGCACTAACTTTGCTGCTTTCTGCCCCCGCCCCCTGGACCCAGGCGCCTCCTGGTCTTGGAGCCACAGCTTTCCGCTATTTGACTCTGGCTCTATCCCATCTCCAAGGCCTCAGTGGCCAGTAAGGAATGTTCTGGTCTGGTACATCTTGGAGCCTTGGAGCTCATGGGGGAAAGTGTTCCATTTTATAGATAAGGAAACTGAGACTCTGGCAGAAGAAACACAGCAAGAAGTAAGTGGCCAAAGTAGGCTCCTCTTCACCCACACTCGTCCTTCCAGCCCCACTCTCCCCTGGCCTGACCCCTCTCCCTCCTCTCACTCACAGGAGGGAAGAAAATCCAAGTGGTAGCTTTAGGACATCAGCAGGGGGCAGGATGGGGAGCACTGGACTGGAAATGTGCATTCAACTCTTGGCCCTATCGTTTGTCAGCTGTGGGGTTTGGGGCAGGTCACTTTCCACACTGAACTGCAATTTCTACTTCTGTAAAGTGAAGGAGCTGGACAAGACCAGCTCCGATGACTTTTTGAATCAATGAGCTATATCCTCCATCCCAGGCTGGAGGCCAGGCTTGCCAGCTTTTCTCACCTTTACCGTATCAGTCCCACCATCCTCCTGGGAACCTGCCAGAAGCTGTGAATTCTGCTACCCAAGTACGTGGTCCACCTAAAAGATTATCTGGCTGACACTGCCTCTCAGGCAGGCTTCCCTCAGTTCCAGGCATGCATTTGAGCCCCCTCCATCTGTTGGGGTACAACCTTAAGGCATGCACATTAGGGAGGTAACTCTGCAGGCAAAAATAAATCCTGTAAGTGTAGTTTAAGGCAAAATACGTAAGACTTGAAGCCCATTGCCTGCTAGAAGCCTGGTGCTCCCTGACACTCCTACAGAGCATAAAGAGTTATCCTGACAAGAAAGAACCTGTACCCACTACTCCAGGGACTATCCCAATTTTATGTGCCTTCCCTGTGGCCCAATTCTGTTCCCCTCCTGGATGTAGTGTATACACCTGCCCATAGCATACATGGATGTCCCATGTATGGCCTTGGACCAGTTATTTCAGTTCACAGGCCTCATCTCCTGACTCAGTTGGAAGCCCCTTCTCCTCCCCAGCTCACCACCCATATAGGAGGGCAAAAAATTAATTTCAGGTGAGAAATCACAATTCCTGGAACCTAGAGAGAAGCTGAGCCTATGGGACTGGATTGGCAAACAAGCCACTTCCCCCTAGGCCCAGCATTCTTGTTCTTCTGGGACATGTATGTGAATGTGTATGTCTGGAGCCCACGTGTGCCACAGAAGAGTCCCACGACTCCTCTGTGTCCTCCGTGTGGGGGCCCAAACCCTCGGAGGTCTGTGATGATAGTAAGGACAGCCCCTGAGCTCTTTCCCATATTTCAAATATTTACCTGGAAACCCTACCTTTTCTCTCATTCAGTCACAGCCTCTAACTCAAATGTCAAACCTCTGGCCTTAGCTGGCATTTTCTCAGTGCAATAACACTGGAAACACTGATTATCTCAGGAACAGTCATCCCTCATTAATAAAATGGAGAAATAGATCAGTGCTTAATAAACGTGGCGTATTTGATAGACAAAACACAGAACTCAGGCAGGGACACTAATCCTGGAAGTCCCGGGGCTGAGTTGGGTGGAAGCTCCCATCAAGGACTCTGGAGGATTCTGACTCAGAACTCAGAGCCTTGGAAGCTGAGTTGCCTGAACAGAGGTCTACACCTTGCTGTCAGTCTTGAGACCACATGAGACACTTTGTTGTCTAAAACAAAGGTGAAGCTGGGCCTGCGTGGCCTATGGGGAGCTCCCATGGAACCAGCCTGCTGTCCTTGCCTTTTGCTGCTCCCCATTCCTGGAAGCCAAAGGCAGAGCCATGCACTCAGCCTGGTATGAAAATCAGGGAGTGAAATAGATAGCAGTGTCCTCATCCAGCCCCTCTCTCTGCCTCACGTCTCTTGTGAGCAGGACCAATGGCCTGTCCCCTGGGCAGGGCCATGAAGGTACATCTGGAATTCCTATAGCATGAGCTCTAACCCAGCAAATTGACCGGAAGCCCCCACACCCATCCCAGCATAGCCCTTCTGAACCTTCTCTGAGAGCAAGCCGTCCCCCAGATATGCGTCTACCATGTGGAGGCTGGGAGGGTAGTCCAGTCACTGTGGTTTGGAAGAAAGAGTCTAGAATCTTAGGCTTTAATCTGGACCTTGTCTCTAATAACCTGTGTTGCCATTAGGCTCTGCCTCGATTTCCCCATCTGTAAAATGAAAATGACAGACAGACTCCTGGGCTTCTTACCAGTCTCACTTGCTAACTGACCTTGGACAAGTTACTTGACCTCTTTGAAACTCAAGTTCCTTTGACTATAAAATGGGGATGTGAATCTATGCCCTGCATTCCTCACCAGGCAGGGCGAGGAACAAATGCTGTGGTGTCTGCTAAAATGGTTTGAAATCAGAGGCTCCTCATGACTACAGGACAGTACTATTATGCCCAAGGACATCTAGTTCACCCTACCTGGGCCAGGCCCTGGGGCCAGAAAACAAAGATGTGACCCTTTTCTTAGCCACCTTCTGGTCTGCTGGGGACATGGAAATGACCAGCACCCCATTCCGACAAGGCGGGAGAGCTGAACCCATAGAAGCCGAAAAGATTCAGTAGTGGGAGAGAACCCTGACTCCTCTAGGAGGAAGCTTCCTGGAGGGGTGGATCACCACAAGGAAATGAGGCTTTTTTTTTTCTTTTCTTTCTTTTTTTTTTTTTTTTTTTGAGACAGAGTTTCACAATTGTTGCCCAGGCTGGAGTGCAATGGCACTATCTCGGCTCACTGCAACCTCCACCTCCCAGGTTCAAGTGATTTTCCTGCCTCAGCCTCCCGAGTAGCTAGAATTACAGGCGCCTGTCACCACGCCCGGCTAATTTTTTTGTATTTTTAGTAGAGACAGGGTTTCACTATGTTGGCCAGGCTGGTCTCGAACTCTGAACCTCGTGATCTGCCCGCCTCAGCCTCCCAAAGTGTTGGGATTACAGCCGTGAGCCACCGCGCCTAGCCCAGAAGGCTTTTTAAAGTAAGCCCCATGGGATCACTTAGAGAGGGCACGAGCTGCTCCTGATCCACACCAGACCCTCCAAGTCTCTCCACAGGGCTTTCTCATTAGAACACATCCTCTCACTTGATACTGAAGAGAGCCCAGTTAGTCAGTTAGTGGGCAGAGGGTCCCAGCTAACCCAGCCAAGAAGGCACAGCGGTGGGTTCCAGACATGGGCTTTTCCCTGACGTGCAGGCTCAAGAGGTCAGGCGCAGCCCCTCTCAGCACCCCTCCGCCATGCCTGCTACCCTCCCCATTTCCCTCCTCACCCCTCCCCTGCTCCTCTACCTGAAGGAAACACAAATGCAGATGGCTCTTTTGATGTCTCTGGGGATCAAAGGTTTGGCTTTGGAAGAAAGATGTGCTGCTTGAAAGCCACCCAGAGCCTGGCCTGCACAAAAGCCCTTTCCCGTGAGCCCCTCCCGCCCGGCCCTGGGCACCCGCACCTGACCGGCCTCCTACCACCGCCCCGCGACTCCCCCCACGATGTGCACACAGCACACAGCAGGGCCGGTGCTCACGCTCACCTGAAGCACGTTCCTCCTCGCTTTTGTTGGATAATTTGTCTGTGAAACATGTCTCCGCTGGGTCAGGCACTGCTATGTCTCAGAATAATGAGAGAGGGAGAAAGACGAAGAAAGAGAGAAAATGACAGAGGCAGCGCATGAGATGGAGAAACGCTCGAAGAAAGAGAAACAGGTGGACAGAGGGAGAGAGGATGAACAGACAGGGGACACTCACAGGCGCACAGAGGAGATGCAGGAGAAAAACCCAGCCATGAGAGGAGCAGAGAGAAGCAGAGAAGGGAACAGGCAAAGACAAGACGGTGAAGAGGAGTTGGATGAGGCATCAAAGGGAAGGAGTTCTTAAAAGACAGGCCAGAAATGAAGAGGGAAGAATGAGATAGAAAAAGAGGGAAACAGATGTAGAGACTAGAAAGGAAGGCTTTCTGAGCTGGGTGCACACAGGGAAGCCGGGTCTCTTGTCGGCGGCGGGCAGGGGGCAGTTCCTGCCATGGCTCTGGGGACCCCTACCCTGCCACTGACAGAGTCCCGGGGGTGAGACCCAGACTCCCCACAGCCCACTCTGTCATTGCCAGCTCCCCCCACCACCTTGAGGTTCTTTCCTCCCGCTCTGAGGCCCCACGCCTCCCAACCCAGATACGACTGCTAGGCGACCTCCAGACAAGGTGGCTGGACAGGGAGCGCCTGGAGTTAGCAGACCTGGCGGAGGGAAGGATCCATGGCAGCTTAGTCAGGAACCCCTGTGTCCCTTTCCACTGAGGAGTGAAGTCTGTGCCCTTCCCCTCGCTTAGCCCTGAAAACCTTCTGGGCTGGAAACCAGGGGGTTGGGGGCAGGGCAGGAAGACCGGTTCCTTCCATGCAAGCTCTCTAAGGCACCTTACTGCTACTGTGTCCTGAGACATCACAACCAATTTCTTCCACCGACCCCCACCTACCTCTTGCCTGGCCCTTCACTGTCTCTAGGGTGGAAAGACCTAGACTTCCTGAAGCCAGGGCCCCTGTGTCCTCTGTTCCCACCCTCTCGCCGACTGGCTAGGTGGCCTTTAGCCCATCACTTCTTCCCTCTGAGCCTCGTTTTCCTTATCTGTGAAATGGGAAATAAGCACAGTGCCTGCCCCAGAGGCTGGTGTGAGGATTCGATAAGATTAAGGTGACCATGTGCCTAACACAGCACCTAGTATGGGCAAAGGAGCAGCTGAGGAGGTCCCCATCCCAGCCATGGCCATAGCCATAGCAGTGGTAATGCCAGTGGCTGGCATGGGATGAGAATTCTGGCCCTGCCCAACTCACGGGGACAGTATGAGGCTTATAAAAGCTAAAGGATGGTAATCCCAGCACTTTGGGAGGCTGAGGCGGGTGGATCGCCTGAGGTCCAGGAGTTCGAGACCAGCCTGGTCAACATGATGAAACCCCATCTCTACTAAAAACACAAAAATTAGCTGGGCATGGTGGTGGGCACCTGTAATCCCAGCTACTCGGGAGGCTGAGGCAGAAGAATCGCTTGAACCCAGGGGGCAGAGGTTACAGTGACCCTCCCAAGATCATGCCACTGCACTCCAGCCTGGGCGAAAGAGCTAGACTCCGTCTCAAAAAACAAAACAAAACAAAACAAACAAACAAACAAAAACAACAACAAAGCTAAAGGATGGGGAAGGCATCCCCGCCAGCAATGCTAAGGCTCAATGCAGACTCCTCCAGTCAGGCCCAGCCTGGGCCCCAGCCATCAGGGCGGCTTCTCCACCAGGCTCAGCCCCAGCCCATGATACTCCCAGGAGCCCACAAAATATTCTGAGTCGTTTTAAAATCAGAGGGAAGAAACGATCTTCTAAGTCAAAAGAAATGTTTTCATATGTAATGTGAATATATTTACCTTTATCCCAACACAACTGTAAAATGTAATTTTTTACTTTTTTAATGGAAAAAGGGGTCCATGACGACAAAAAATGCTTATGGCCCACCAAGTCCTAATGTGGTCCTGTCAGCCACTTCTGCTTGCCAGGGAGGAGCAGAACAAAATGCACTCTTGGTGGCTTTAATAGACACAGCCCTGACCAGGGTGTAAAGCCATCCTGGGATGTGGCGCCAGGGGATGGCAGGAAGGAGAGACGGGGGTGATGGCAGCAGAGACACAAAAAATAAGAGATTTTGAGGCCCTGCCCTTAGTTAGGCCTGAGGCCAAAGGGCACATAGTGCCATACCTTAGAGATCCCTAATTTGAGAGAGAAGCATATTCTCTCCTTCGGGGAGCCCCTAATCTGAGGTGAGAGATGCAGCCTGTCCTGAGGGAACCCCAGTTCTGAGAGGGGAACACAGCCCTGCTTTCAGGGACTCCCAGTCTGAAAGAGAGAGAGACATAGCCCTGCTTCTGTAAGCCCACATCTCAAAGAAAAGACAAAATATAAAACTAAAACAAAGCAAGCAACTGGTGGTGGGAGGGTGGAAGACATCAACGCTGTAGTGTAAGTAGCTGTATGGCCAACAAAGAAACCTAGAGAGTTTCTTCATCGCTGGTGGTGAGAGGGAGGCATCTCAGCAGAGACGGAGCCCTCTGACCATGGGCAAAAAGAGACATGGGGACAAGCAGCAGGCAGGGACATGCGGCAGAAGGGGATCCTTGCTCTGCCATCAGGGCGAGGGTTTGAATGAAGAGTGGGGGATGGCGAGTCTGGGCATGGAGGGATCTCGATGCCCATCCCTGCCCCTGGATGCCATGCCCACACCTGTGAACTCCAAAGACCATCGCTGTCCCTGGGGCTTCTCTATCAGAGCAGCACAGGCACACAAGAGTCACTCCTGGTGCGGTCAGGTAACCGCACGCCTCAGGTGCCCCCCAGCCAGGCACCCTGCAGAATGAAATTACCGTATTGGAAATAGCAAAGTAAACACCAATAGGTAAAGTGCAAATTAAAGCCGTTCCTCCCAGATACCTTATTTTTAGACCTAAGCTCAGCAGCCGCGCCCTCCTGGGCAAAAGCCACAGGAGCAGAGCAGGGCACCTGCCCTGTGCCTGCCTGTGCCAAGAACACTGGGCTTCTTTCTGGCAGGAGTAGGGGCAAGGACTCACCTGCAGCCTGGCCACCCCCAACACCTGGCCTCTCAGTAGGGCAAGGTGGGGACCATCCATGTGACCCAGGCTTCAACTGCACAAGAGCCTTGGGGCCAGTGAAGGTTTGACTTAGTATGTGGGAAGATGTCTATAAGGAGTGGGAACAGTGGGAGGGGACCATGTAGAGCTAGAAATTGGTACAAGGGATACAGGGTCCATGCAACTGGTGTTGGGATTGAGACACTGCAACGGGGCTGGGCGCGGTGGCTCATGCCTGTAATCCCAGCACTGCGGGAGGCGGAAGCGGGCAGATCTCTTGAGGTCAGGAGTTGGAGAAACTACAGTGATAACAAGAGCTTACCATTGTCTAGCAACTCCTCTTCCACGTGCTCCCAGGCTTAGCTTACTTCAACTTCACAAGGGGCCCTTGAATCATCTCCATTTTACAGATAGGGACACTGGTACAGAGTAGTTTTGAAACTACACTGCTACTGAGTATCCTGTCAGGGATTTGAACCCCACAGTCTACCCTCTTCACCATCACACTCTGTTGCCCCTCCAGAGGCTTCTCCTGGCGGTGTAGAAGTCTGACTGGGTGGCCCTGTGCCTGCCCGTCTGGCACTTTCTTGTCTCCAGTGGTTTCCCACCCACACACGGGGGAAGCCAGCCTTCACGTAGG
Source organism: Piliocolobus tephrosceles (assembly GCF_002776525.5). Lineage (NCBI taxonomy): Eukaryota > Metazoa > Chordata > Mammalia > Primates > Cercopithecidae > Piliocolobus > Piliocolobus tephrosceles. The sequence continues at coordinate 124,907,098 of NC_045438.1, forward strand.
GAAGGACCCAGCATCAGGCCAGTGGACCAGGGAGAGAACCCCCTCAGGGGAGGGGGTCCACACTCCACAGGCTCACAGCCTTCCCCAGGCCTGACCACCACCATCCCCAGCCCAGGCTGCACAGCCCACATCTGCAGGCTGAGGCCATGGGACAGAGCGCACCTCTGAGTAAAGCCGGCCCGGCTGGGGCGGATCCTGACCTTGGCCTCATTGGCATGGTGCTCTAACCACGGAGCACAAGGCCACGGATGGTTAGCCACAGGTTTATTAGCAGAGGGAAGATGCCGGGCCAGGGCCAGGAAACCACACTTTGCCCAATTTGCTCATCCCACCAGACCTGGGAAGGCTGTCACCATCTTGGTGGCGAGGAGCCAGGAACAGAAGCTGTGGGCTTGGCAAGAGGGCAGATGGGAAGGAGAAATGGCCACATCTTGTAAGGAAGAAAAAAGCCTCTCCAAAGCCTCATGCTGTCAGCCAATCTGTGGCATGTCTGAGAGAAGTTTCCAGTTGGAAGCCAAGGGACACCAATGGCCTTACCCTTCACAAATATCCCCTGCCACAGGGCAAACACCACACACTAAAAATAGCCTCTGTCCCGGATGGGTTGACTGGAAGTGCTGGCCAGAGGGCAGGCAGGCCCAGGGTCTGGGTTCAGCCTGGCTCCAGCTGGGCAAACACCTGTGAGGGTCCTCACCTCCATTGCTGGGATGGCCAGGGGTATCCCTTACCTATTTGGTGAGGGGGGTGGGAGAGGACTCAAGCAGTTAATGATCAGAGGGCCTGGGTTCTACCATTACCAGCTGTGCAACCTCAGAGAGGCCACTTACTCCCATTAGGGCTCAGTTTCTCCATCTGCACAGTGGGGACAGCAGTCCTGCCCAGTCAGAGAACAGGAACCGTGTAAAGAATGCCACAGTTGCCACCTTGCATAAGAGCCTGCAGGGAGAAGACTGCCCTGCAGAGTCCGTGTGTTTTCTATGGCTCAGCTTGGGGCTAAGCGTTCACCTGTATCTATTCTTTTAACCTCATGATGACCCTATGAGGGAGGTACTAGTACTAGCTCTGTCTTAAGTTGAGGAAACTGAGGCACAAAGAGGTTTGGGTACCTGCTCAAGGTCACACCTAATGAGCAGCTGGAGTGGAACTCGAACCCAGGCAGTCTGGCTCCACGGTTTTAACCACACAAGACACCACATGACAAATGTGTCATCGTAAGAGTGAAAATGGAAAGGGGTGGCCTGTGTCACCCCTGCTGCCCCCAGGAACCCAACCATCCATGAAGACACTCTGTTAGAAGCCAGAGTGCAAGATGAAGAGGCAGGCAACCCCTCCTGTCCCCCCATCTCTGCTCCTCCCTGGGGAGGCCAGGCAGAGCTGGGAAAGCCACTGCTGAACCGGCAGGATAACCAACGTGTGAAACGTGCCCGGGTCACAGCACCCACGTGGGGTGGGGGTAGCGGGCTGCCAGCCATGTGGTCCCCAGCCCACACACTGTCTGGCCGCCCAGGGGGTGGGATGGGGGGCCCATAAATAGCAGGTCTCTCACCGGTGTTGGGAATAGAAACCCAATCCAAACAGTGTGGTGAGTCGGGGCTTTCCAGACTGGCCACAACCCCCAGGGGCCTGGAGGCAACTCGAGGGCCCCCTTCTCCTCCCATGTCTCCTAAAGGATCAGGCCATCTTCAGGAGAAAGCCCAGCTGGCCCCAAGCCCCAATCCCAATCCCCAATCCCAGAATCCTTCCTAGCTCAGGAAGGAATGCTGAGAGGTGACAGGAATACAACAGGTGATATTAATTGAGCACGTATTAGGTGCCTGGCACTGTTATAAGTGCTTTACATGAATCCTCCCAGTTAAATTCACCACAGTTCTATGAAATGGGCCTATAATTCTGCCCATTTTACAGAGAAGGAAATCGGGGCACAGAGGGACAAAGTCACATGACTGAGGTCACACAGTTAGACAGTGATGGAGGTAGGATTTGAACCCAGACCCTGGCTGCTGAGTGTGCCTCCCTCTCCTGGGCCTGGGGGACACAGGTCAGTCTCACTAGGTCCTGCCCTTGAGATCATCTTGGTGTGGGGGAGCCCCAACATCCAAGGAAAATACAATAGCAGCTCAAAGTGCATATGCTGAAGGCCCACCAGATGGGGCTGGGGCTCTGAAAATTCTTGGGCAAGTCTGCCACGAGCAACTTGTATCTTATCCCCTCACAGGAGAGGCCAGAGGAGCAAGGGGTCCCAGGAGTCCCCCTCAAGGCTCACCTGCTGCATGGCCAGCTCAGACCCTCCAAAGTGAGACCTCTGTTCTGGGCCCCTTCGGTTCTGCAATAAGGAGTGAAGGGAGTGGGGGCAGGAGTCCCAAGGGCTGTCAAGGAGGATGCACAGAATCCAAGGGAAATGAGACCTGCGTGTCCCACCTGCTGCCACCCACTCAGGGGCCCTTCTAGGATTTGGGCCCGAGAGGAAGTTCATGGTCAACTATTGATGCCTTTTTGAGATCTGACCAGGCTCAGATGACACCTCCTGCTGTACAGACCCCACCAGACTTGTGACTTTGTGTGTTTACCTGTTCCTGGTAGCTGCCCCTCCCTCAGAGTCCTCCTCAGGACACTCGTGAGCGCTGATTTGCTGGCCTGGTAAAAGCCTTCATTTCTCTTCTCCTTCCAGGATGTGTTGCCAGTGGCCAACGGAGACGTGGAGAAACCTGGACGACTGTCTAATGTCTCTGGGTTCTTGGAACGAGGAAGCCTGTATATACATGAGATGGGGGCAGGTGACAGCGTGTGGTTCTGAGAGCACAAGTACAGGTGGTCCATCGCAAGCCTGGGGAGACATGGGTTGGATGGGGAAAACCGGACCCCTGCCACAGCCCCCAGGCATTTCCAGAGGAGGGGCCCTGCGCAGGCACCAGGCATGGCAGGGAAGAAGGGAGGTCAGCATCTGGGGCAGGAGGGGAGGGAGGCTTTCTCAGAACTGGGTTTGAGGAAGGAGATGCGGCCTGGCAGGTCTCCCTCAAACCAAACGCCCAACTCACACTCCCGCCACCCTGAGGCTGGCTCTCGACTCTGTTGGCCCCAGAAATTGTCTCTCTTCCGCAAGAGGCAATTTAAGGAGAGAGGAAATTTCTCCCTTTCCCAATCCCACGTTCTCAGAAGGAGGATGAGCGAGGGGAAGGGAGGCAGAGGCCCTGCCTCAGACTCCAAGTGCCTCTGGCTTTAGTTGTCTGTTGTAAGGCCTCCCGGGCCAGGTTGGACTGGTGGTGACAGGGAGAGCTGGAAATTGCATCCCTCTTCCTGTTCTCTGTGTGCCTGGCACACAGTAGATGCTCAATAAGTATGATCTGAGTGAACAAGTGTTCAGAGGATCCAGTAGGCTGTTTGGGGAAACGGCCAGAGTCTGCCAAGTTCCTTTGGACTTGAAACTCAGGCCAAGAGAAAAAGGAAGTTGCTTCCCCCAGGCTTCAAAGTCAAGAAGAGGGAAATGAGAGTGAGACAGCCAAGGATGAAGCCCCCCAAAGAAAGAGGCTGCACAGAGAGCCCGAGGCGGCCTTCTCATGGCCTGGCTGAGCTGAACTGGGGCACATGAGGCAGGTGCCTGGGGCCAAACTCTCCTGAAGGTGGCTGTGCTTCTCAGTTCCCTTAGGCTGTGAGAAAAAGCAAGTGTGCACAGAGCCGCAGATCCCAGGGCTCTGCAGGGCCTTGCCAGTCACCCTCTCCCAGCCCCAGGATGCCTGCTGATTAGCGCTTTGAAGCTCAAGTCTTGGCACTGCTCAATCATTCAGCGCATATTTATTGAGCAACCTGTCACACTGATCTGGGACCTGATCTAGCAATGCACAAGAGGAAAAGTAGCTGCCCTAGTGGGGCTTACATTTTAATGAAGTAATACAGGCACGCATGCACTTGCACGTGCATACACACACACACACACACACACACAAATGCTACACAGAGTGAAGAGAACACAGAGTGAAGAACCAGCTGAGTGGCTCAGGAGGTGACACCGGGCCAGAGACCTGAAGCAAGTAAGGCCAGAGTCACACAGACATCTGGGGAAGAGCCTTCCAGGCAGACAGCAGCCAACGCAAGGGCCTGGAGGCAGGAGAAAGTGTGGGATTTTTTTTTTTTTTATACCTTAAGTTCTAGGGTACATGTGCACAACGTGCAGGTTTGTTACATATGTATACATGTGCCATGTTGGTGTCCTGCACCCATTAACTTGTCATTTACATTAGGTATATCCCCTAATGCTATCCCTCCCCCCTCCCCACAGCCCACGACAGGCCCCTGTGTGTGACATTCCCCTTCCTGTGTCCAAGTGATCTCATTGTTCAGTTCCCACCTATGAGTGAGAACATGCGGCGTTTGGTTTTCCGTCCTTGCGATAGTTTGCTCAGAATGATGGTTTCCAGCTTCATCCATGTCCCTACAAAGGACGTGAACTCATCCTTTTTTTTTTTTTTTTTGAGACGGAGTCTCGCTCTGTTGCCCAGGCTGGAGTGCCGTGGCAAGATCTCGGCTCACTGCAAGCTCTGCCTCCCAGGTTCATGCCATTCTCCTGCCTCAGCCTCCTGAGTAGCTGGGACTACAGGTGATCACCATTACGCCCGGCTAATTTTTTTGTATTTTTAGTAGAGACGGACTTTCACTGTGTTAGCCAGGATGGTCTCGATCTCCTGACCTTGTGATCTGCCCATCTCGGCCTCTATTACAGGCATGAGCCACCGCACCCAGCCAACTCATCCTTTTTTATGGCTATGTAGTATTTCATGGTGTATATGTGCCACATTTTCTTAATCCAGTCTATCATGGATGGACATTTGAATTGGATCCACTTCTTTGCTATTGTGAATAGTGCCACAATAAACATATGTGTGCATGTGTCTATAGTAGCATGATTTATAATCCTTTGGGTATATACCCAGTAATGGGATTGCTGGGTCAAATGGTATTTCTAGTTCTAGATTCTTGAGGAATTGCCACACTGTCTTCCACAATGGTTGAACTAGTTTACACTCCCACCAACACTGTAAAAGTGTTCCTATTTCTCCACACCACAATGAGATACCATCTCACGCCAGTTAGAGTGGCAATCATTAAAAAGTCGGGAAACAATAGGTGCTGGAGAGGATGTGGAGAAAGAGTGTAGGATGTTTTACAGACAGCAGAGAGGCAGCCTCGGAGCCGGAGTGGGGCTAAGTGAGGAGAGGGTGGCAGAAGACAAGATCAGGGCTTGGGAAACCAGATTGGGCAAAGGTGTGGGGGCCTGTGAGAGGCCTTGGGCTTTTACCCGGAGTGAGCAGCAGCCACTACAGAGCCTGGAAGGAGGGCAGACCATGTCCCACCAGGCTCATTCTACTGTGTGAGCAGTAGACTGAGGAGGCAGGAAAACCAGACGGAACTGTGGGACTTAGGGGCTGAAACTTGGGCTCTCTGAGCTTGAGTCCTCACATGTGAAAAGAAGACCTCTAAGCAGCAGCCTCACAGACTTGTTGAGATTTTTCAGTAAGATGGTTCCTATTAAGAGGCCACCTGAAACATGGCAATGACTCAATGTATGGTAGGGGATAACGTGTTATTTTTGTTATCCTTAGCATAGGGTCCCCTCCAGAATCACCTCCAATGGGTGGCCTTTCTGCCCCTGCTTGAATTCCCTGGGTCATGGGAAGATCTCCAGGGAAGTCTATGCTTTTTGCAGAAGCTAATTTTGTGGGGCCTGCAATTTTCTCCAATATTTTCTCTTATGCCCAGTCAAGAAGTCCCCAGGGGGAACACTAAGGGGTCATAACTAGGGTTTGCTACTTGTTTAGGCAGCGGCTGCCAGGCCATGGGTCTCTACTTATGGCCCTGGTCAGAGGCTGACACTGGATGATGGTGACCCAGGGCTCACCTAGAGCAGTACTTCCTCTGCACAGCAGGGTGGATGGCAGAGCCACTCAGGGGGGCAGGGAAGAGATGGCAGGTGCGGGGTATCTAGAAGGGGTGGGCCGGGGGGGGTATGTGGGTGTCACATTGTCACAGCTTCTCTTTCCTGATGCTAGCGTCCTTGAGAAGATCCAGGGAAGTCTGTGCTGGCACTTATTTACCTCTGTGTTTTAGGCAGCCTGAGAAAGCTGGCTCTTCTCACTGGTCCTTTATTTTTTTTATTTTTTTTTTATTTTTTTTGAGACGGAGTCTTGCTCTGTCGCCCGGGCTGGAGTACGGTGGCCGGATCTCAGCTCACTGCAAGCTCCGCCTCCCGGGTTTACGCCATTCTCCTGCCTCAGCCTCCCGAGTAGCTGGGACTACAGACGCCCGCCACCTCGCCCGGCTAGTTTTTTGTATTTTTAGTAGAGACGGGGTTTCACCGTGTTAGCCAGGATGGTCTCGATCTCCTGACCTTGTGATCCGCCCATCTCAGCCTCCCAAAGTGCTGGGATTACAGACTTGAGCCGCCGCGCCCGGCTTGGTCCTTTAAATCATAGATGGAGTCACTGTCTGTCTTAGTCAGTTTGTGCTGCTATAACAGATTCCTGAGACTGGGTAATTTATAAAGAACAATAATTTATTAGCTCATGGTTCTGGAGGCTGGGAAGTCCAAGAGTAGGGCACTGGCATCTGGTGAGGGCCTTCTTACCACATCATCCCATGGCAAAAGGAAAAAAGGCAAGAGAGGGCAAAAGCAAGAGAAAGCAAGAGGGAGCTGAACTTGCTTTTATAACAAGCCCACTCCCACAATAAGGGACTCACTCCCACAGTAACAACATTAACCCTTTCATGAGGTGGCGCCCTCATGACCTAAGCACCTCCCATTAGCCCCCACCTCCCAGCACTGTTGCATTAGGGATTAAGTTTCCCACACATGAACCTTGGGGGGACACGTTCAAGCCATAGTACCGTCCTGTGCAAATATACAAGGCTTTGTGCCTGACTGGGCCTTCCAGACCCCCAGAGTGATCCTGGCCGTGGATCAGGAGAAGCCTGTGGCTAGAGGAGGAAAACCTATGGCTACCAAGCACCTGCCATGTACCAGGCACGGGGCAGGGGCTTTGGTCATTCATTCCTCTCAGTAGCTTTCTATGGGGGATACTGTTGGTGCTGCCCCCAGATCTCTCTATCATCCTGGGTACCCTCTCTCACCTTCTGTGGCTTCCCCTTCTGTTCATTCTTCCTTGAGTAATTGCCCCCAGGCTATAGGAGCTGCTTTGCCTGCAGATCTGGAAGTACTTGGAAGTTACAGCCTCCGAAGTGACCCTTAGCCAATGGCTGGAGTGCAGGAGAGTGAGGTCTCAGCTCCCTTGCTTGGGATGGAGACATCCCTGAGGTATAACTAATACTCTGGAGTCCTCCCACAGAACCAGGCTGGAGCTATTAACTTCACTTGAAATCAGATCCTTTTTGTCCTTTTCCTTTCCCATCTTGCTTCCCCCAATCCCTCTCCAGTTTCCCTGGGAAACTCATAAATCACTTAGCTATGAGTCCTCATCTCAGGGTCTGCCTCTGGAGAACTCAACATAAGGCACCTTCTGAGGTGACAGTACTAGGAGCAGTGGTAGCAGTAGTAATAATAATAATAGTGAGTATTTATTGGGTACCTACTATGTGCAAAATAATATCAAGTGTTTTACAGTGTTAACTTACTTAATCCTCACAACAACCCAATGAAGTAGTTACTCCCTTTATCCCCACTTCATGGATGAAGAAACTGAGGTACAGGGAGGATAAGTCAGTTGCCATAGAGGTACTATTGTTATCCTCATACAGATAAGAGGCAGAGTCAGGATTCTCACCTGGTATTCCCTCTGAAAAGGCAAGAGTAACACACACACACACACACACGTATACACGCATACATGTATACATACATGTGTATACACACGTGTGTACACACACATACACATTCTGATGATGTGGCTTGCTGGGCCTGTGGGCTAAGCTACAGAAGACACTGTGCCTGGCATCAGGTAGGCATTTGGAGAGTGTCCCATGAGATGGCCTGGCTGCAGACTCAAGGCAGGCCACCCCACCAACCCATGCTTTGTTTGTCCTTACGGGTTCATCAAGTTAAGGTCAATCTCAGGGATGTTTCTTGTCCAGTCTCAACGATCTCACTCTCTCAAACTCAAGGGTACTGGGCACAGGGTGGCCCAGTAGGGCGGCCCTTGGGTTTCTAGGTCCTTGGCCATTACTTGGCACATCCCGCACTCATAAAAAGTCTGCTGAATAAATACGTGAATTAGTTCAGGCCTAAAGGTGGGGCTACAAACTAATCCGGCTCCACCAAACCAGATTTTTTGGTGGAGAAAGCCAAATATGCACATCCATATGCATATCACATTGAATCAACAAAAAGTACTGTTCCCAGTAACTTTTGAACAAACAAAACCATAATCAAACCCAGAACCATGATTGAGCACTAGGGCTCCCACCCCAGGCCACTCACTTTGCCAGATGCCACAGGGACCTCCACACATACAGGATAGAAACCCTGACCTCTAGCAATGTAGTCTACCTGTGCCAGGGTCTGGAGAAGGACAGAGGAGTGTCCTGGCCATCGGGACCCCAGGAGAAGGAGTGTCCAATGAAGGCAGGCTACATTTTAAGTTCTCAACTGAACAGCCAAGTGCCCTGTGTGAGCCAGCTCTGCTCCACTCCTGACCCCCTTCTGCCTCTCCCTGGCCCCCGCCCCAGCTCAGCGGGTCACTCTGGGCCACAGAGGCTCCCAAGGAGATCTTCTGTCACTTCAGACACCCTCGTCCTGAGGCCTTTCAATGCCAGAATCAGGAAGGAGGCAGACCCAGCCAAGCCCACCCGGCAGAGCCAGTGGCAGCGCGTCAGGATCCCCGCAGCTGCCTCCCGTCGTCTCCCAAAGGTCCTTCCCCTGTGCATGCTGGCCGCCCTCCTTGTCTGGTGGAGGATGTCAATGTCCCCTTTGTCACAAGCCCCTTTCAGAAGGGAAGCTATTCAGCCAGAGCAGCAAACTTTGAGACGATTCATTACCAGACCAGGCAGCAGCCGGCTGGCTGACTCCCTCCCCTCCCTTGCCCCATCCTCCCCTGGGGCTGGGGTGTGTGTAGGGGTGGCAAGTGAGGAGCCAGCCTGGGTGGGAGCCAGGAGCTACATCCCAAAAGGAGCCAAGGAGTTCCACTCCTCCTCTCAGAGCTTCCTACAGGGATGACAAACAAGCAGGGCAGGACTGACGGGGCTTCGCAGCTTCTAGTGGTGTTCCTGCCACGCAATGTCCCCTGGGAAGTGTGCCAGCCAAGGCTATGGGCAGAGATTCTGGGTGAGGCCTGCTCTGCGGAGATGGGCAGATCATTTCCTCAGAGCTGCAGATGCCTGGAAGGGTCTTGCTCCCCATCCCTCTGATCCCGGCTGCCAGAGCAGCTGGTGGAGACCAGCAGCCCTGTGCTCAGCACAGTGCCAGGCACACAATGGATCATCTACAGATGCCGCTGAATAACAGGCCAGATGGCCTCTCCCCACTTAGGACACTGGCCCCAAGGAGAGTAACTGGGGCCAGGGCCTCCAGGACTGGAGGAATCTGTGCTCCCACTCCCAGCCTGAAGCAGCCCCTTGCACCCTTCCTAGCACGGCCCTCACCGAGCCCCTGCACCCCACTGGCCCCAGCCTGTACTTCTCTCTCTTTCTCTTTCTCCTTCTCCTCACTCTTTGCTCCTCATTTCTCCCTCTTATTCCCTATTTCTTCTGCCTCTTCTCCCTTCTATTCAGTCAACACACATTTTCTGTACTGTACACTGTGCTGGGCCCTGGGAGCACAGAAGCAATAAGACACAGCCTCTGCCCCGAGGCAGGTGAGTGGCAGGCAGTCACCACAGGCCAAAGAGTCCCAGTGGAGGTATGTGCCAGGAGTCCAGAGTCCCTGTCCTGTCGGGAGGGAAGAAGCCTCCCTGGAGGAGGGGCTGTTGAGATGAAGTTTGAAAAATGTGTGGGGGTTACCAAATGAGAAGCGGAGGGTGGTCCGTGACATTGTCACTAGAGGGAGCAGCATGGGCAAAGGCCCAAGACAAGTCAGAGCAGGACACAAGGCGGGGTCGGGGTGAGGGAGGCTCCAGGCTGGGGTCCAGTATGGCTGAAGTGGGGTTACACTGGGGTCCTTTTCACCTCCACTCACTCTCTACCCTGCACCATGACCCACTTTTCTCTCCCTTTCCCCTGAATTGCAGCAGAATAGCCACTGGTCAGGCACTGACAAGACGGGATGGGGTGGCTGGGGAAGGTGCCTGGCTCCACCCTCTGCAGGGGGCGCTGCAAGTTCCTCTGCCCAGCATCTCCCCCTCTCCAGCAGCATCTGGTGGGAACAGCCCAGTCCCCTACATCTGTGGTTCTGGCAGGACTGCCAACTGCTGTGTCCCAGCTCCTGGCCATGGGGGTAGGCCTGGGATCGGAGATGGCCAATCACAGCCTCCAGTCCCCTTGGCCAGAAAGATGGCCCCAGGATGGGCTCATGATCCCAGACCTGCTGATCACAGTCCTTCTCTGGGTTTTATATATGACCACTAGGGAAGAGAGTGGCTCTGTGAACATCAGTAAAAGACAGTAACAGGGTTATAGTGAAAATAAGTGGGAAACGACACTTGTCATGTAAATTGTTTCATTCAACACCTCCTCCCGATGGCAAGTGCTCAATTAATGTTACCTTTTGTTTCTATTTTCTTTCCTTTCCTGACCACAAAGAAAAGTGCTGCAGAAGTGGTTACATACCCTCAGGCACACCCCGCACACCCCAGAGAGCCCAGGCTGGTCCAGGCCCCTTCTGGTACATGGGGGACACAGAGCCTGAAAAGGGGCGGTGACTTGTTCCCTAAGTCTCCTGACTCGTGGACTGTTACTCACAGTGATAGGTGCTGCACAGTGGTAGGTGGTATTCCACACCCTGGGGCTTTTTCCGGTGCCAACTGCAATGCGGAGGACCCTTGAGCCCTCAGCCAGCTGAGGCTTTGTCATGGCCAAGCTAGGACAGCTTGGCCTGAAACCACAGTAAAACCTCAGCTCCCAGCCACTCCACCTGCATGGACAGCGGCTGAGCAAGGACCCCCTGGGCGCTTCCACCACTCAGCCCTCCTCCGCAGGCCTCTCCCTACCCATTTCCCCTCGCCCGGCTTCTCAGATTTCTCCTGTGTTCCTGTTCTGCCACAGCTGGGCACAGGAGCCACCACGGGCTGCCACGGACCACACCGGGCCTCTGGGGTCACTCTGCCCAAACCACCGCATGTTTCAGAGTAACCTCTGCTGTTCCCGTGGGAGTGGGACAACCAGGAAAAGGCCTCAAAAACCAACCTGGAAGGTTTTTCAAACAAAAGAGTGTGATTTCCTTCAGGGGAGGGAAGGAAAAAGGAAAAAAAAATATCCCCCACAGCCCTCCTTGGCTCCAACGGCCTCAGTCGCTGTCTTGGGTGCATTTAGTGGTTTGGCAACTGTGGGCGTATTTTAAAATCTGCTGTCCAGGCAGAGAGACAAAGGAGGCTGGGATGGGGCCAGGGGAGACCTCAGAGGACAGGGGTATTCATCTTGTTAAAAATAACCCACCCCGGTGCTATTTCTATTGAGCTTGGCAAACAGAGCTGTGTGATTTTCCCTTTTTTCGGCCATGCTTCGCTTGAACCATCTGATAAAAATAGTCGATAACAAGCTCAAAAACAAAAACCTAGGCTATTTTTACATGTAAGCCCCACTTGGAGTGAGCCCGGAGTGGGGTGGCCAGGGAACAGGGAGGTGGCCAAGAAGTGGGGAAGCCTGGGGTAGTTGGGTGGGGGCAGGCCTGGGACAACAGAGGACCAGGGAAGGGAAGAGACCAGGAAAGGGAGGTGATGCTTTTGCCTGTGTCCACAGCTCAGGGTCAACAAACAGGAGCCGGTCTCTCCTGACCCACCATGGACCTCGCGGTTTCCCAGGCCCTGCTGGCCCCTGCCCCGACCTTCGGTGCTGTTCCCACCACCCTCCCCAGTGCCTGCTCACCCGGAGGCTCCGCGGGAGGCTGGGCCTCGTAGGAAGCAAGCACTGGGCATACTTCGGGACTGGGTTAGCAGTGCCGGACGCTACAGACAGGGAGAAGAGTCTTCAGGGGAATACCTGGGACCCCAGGCATGCAGGGGGGCAGGTACTGGAAAGATGGGGGTATCGGCTGCCCCAGCCAGACAACTGGCCATCCAGGTGGCATCAGCCAGTACGTGGTTTCCTGCAGCTAGATCATAACTCTGAGTGTGGTGTCCACACACTCAGCCCGTGAAGGAGCCCCGCTTCGCTGTGTGGGTGAGCAGTGGCTGTGCACACACCTGTCCAGTAGTGTACTCCCTGAGGCCAGCAGCCTTGGGCAACTCACGGCTGGTTCCCACCATGCCTGTTACTGATCCACGACAGAATCACTGCCTAGGGCAGGGAGACCCTACTGAATGAATACATAGCTGCATGGGGGGCAGAGGTGGGAGCCACAGGCAGGGGCTGCTCATACCAGGAGAGGTGCCTGGGCAGAGGGGGCGGCTGGCCCTCAGGAGTGGGGCTGGGAGACCAAAATCAGGGGCAGCCTCCATGGCCAGAAGGCACAGGCCTCCTTCCCTTTGAGCTAGAGATCAGGCCGGCACCCAGCTCACACACCAACCTCTGCTGGAGCTCTGTGAGGTCTGGCCGGGGCCTGCAGGACTACTGGATGAAATTTTCACAACTTAGGCCCTTGGGCTCATGAGTCTGGGGATTTCTTATAGGCAGAAATTGAGCTTTCCCCATCAGACTCCCTAAGGGCAGGGTGGGTCTCCCTACAGTCACCCCCTTCCCCATGCCCACAGGTACAGCCTGCCTGGAAGTGGAAGCCCAGCACAGACACCCTGGGGACATCTGGGACTCACCTCACTCCCCCATCTCTGCTTGTTCCACCAGGTGACCTCACCCTGCTCAAGGCAGATTCCACAGTAGGGAACTTAGAAAGGCATGTTCTCATTCCCCACAGAAACCTTGACAGGTTGGTAGGGCAATCCATTAACAGGAAAAAGATGGTGAAACTGATCCAGGGATGGAAGCCACAGAGCATGCCAGAGGCACCTCCCCCAGGTTGGCCACGGGCTCCCTGCAGCATAGCCAGCCTGGAGACATGCCCAGCTCCTCTCTAACTCCTGTGGCCCTAAGCTGGTCACAGCCCTCAGGCCTCTCCTAGGCAACCAAGCAGACATAAATGCACTAAGGAGCAAGCTCCCCAAGGCCACCAAGGGGTGTCTGAAGCATTTGGAGCGCTTGCTCGTCAGAGCACTGGACAGGGAGTCAAGAGTCCTAGGCAGGCTTTGCAGCAAATCGAAAGTCATTTCCTCTCTCTCTCTCTGGCCTTACTTTCCCTAACAAATGTTCTTTGTGGGAGAAACATTTTTAACCCCAGGCCCTGGCTCACAACAGGCCTCAGTATTTCAGCTAAATGGATGGAAGAGTGAGACAATGCAGGGATGCAGCCGGGCTGGACCAAGACCCTTCTGGGCCTATCACTTAAAGCTTCTAGGTTGACGTCCCCCAGGGAAGGCACATGTTCCCAGTTGCCCCAGAGCCATCCCTTGTCTCTAGAATAGCCATGGCCTGTCCACAGCCAGGAGGGCCAGTTCTGCAGGCACTGCAGCCACCAGCACCTGCCTGAGACTAGCATTTCTTTCTCAGCGCTCCACCCTCTCTGAGGCTTGTTTCCTATCATTACCTCTGCCAGTCACTCCTGAGGGTCACATGCTTGCCAGGGAGCACAGTGGGCTATGGGCCTCCCTGCTGTCCCCTCCTTCTTCATTGTTCCTGGGCACTGTTGACTTTACAGGAGCAGCTGGAAACCCATGATGAGGGGGGCTGGTGCTGGGCCCAGGACTGGTGGGGCCGGTTTCTCAGATGAAACTTCAATGCAGGTAAAAGGCAAACAAATAAACAGGAGGCCAAAGGGCACCTCTCCCCAGGGGCATGGGCATGGAATGTGGGCAGTGGGGACAGCGCCCAACTGAGCCCCAAGACATCAGGGGATCAAGACTGTAATCCCAGCACTTTGGGAGGCCGAGACGGGCGGATCACGAGGTCAGCAGATCGAGACCATCCTGGCTAACATGGTGAAACCCCATCTCTACCAAAAAATACAAAAAACTAGCCGGGCGAGGTGGCGGGCGCCTGTAATCCCAGCTACTCCGGAGGCGGAGGCAGGAGAATGGCGTGAACCCGGGAGGCGGAGCTTGCAGTGAGCTGAGATCCGGCCACTGCACTCCAGCCTGGGCGACAGAGCAAGACTCTGTCTCAAAAAAAAAAAAAAAAAAAATCACATTTTTAACCTCTAGTCCCCCTGAACCAGCTTAGATCTCCTCAGTTTTTGTGGGTTCAGTTTATTCCACTTGGAATATGTGGTCCCAGTACAATAGGTTCCTGTGGGTCAGAAATTACTGAGAGCTGTCATTGAGTGAGCATCAAGTGTGCCAGGCACTGTGCTTATGTCTCAGGTAAGCATGGTAAAAATATCACCAGGTAAGGATTATTACCAACCTTGTTTTCCAGATGAAAAAACGGAGGCTCAGAGAGGTTAAGTAACTCGCCCAAGGCACACAGCTAGAGAGTGGCAGGGTGGGAGCTGAAGACTTTCCAGCCAGTCCTTCTCTCATGACCCCTGCTACAACCCTATCCAAACCTCCACCATCTCTCGCCTAGGCTGCTACAGGGTGTCCTTGCTGGCCTCCTGTGTTCACCCTCGCCTTGTTCCCTACAGTGAATTCACACAGCAATCAGAGAGAGCCTGTTAAAGTGCAGGTCAGGCTGGCCGCGGTGGCTCACGCTTGTAATCCCGGCACTTTGGGAGGCCGAGACGGGTGGATCACAAGGTCAGGAGATTGAGACCATCCTGGCTAACACGGTGAAACCCCGTCTCTACTAAAAATACAAAAAAACTAGCCAGGCATAGTGGCGGGCGCCTGTAGTCCCAGCTGCTCGGGAGGCTGAGGCAGGAGAATGGCGTGAACCCGGGAGGCGGAGCTTGCAGTGAGCCAAGATTGCGCCACTGCACTCCAGCCTGGGCGACTGAGCAAGACTCCGTCTATAAAAAGAAGAAAAAAAAAAGTGTAGGTCAGATCAGGACCTTTCCTCCGCTCACTTCATTCATGGATGTACTATGACCACACCATACGCTCCCCTGTTACCTCCCTGACCTCAGCTCCTCTACTCGCCCCTTCATTCTGCTCCAAGCATACTGGCTCCTTGTTCCTTCAACACAAGCATAGACCTACCTGCCTCAGAGCCTTTGCGCTTACCGCTCCTGCCGCCTGAAAACTCTTCCCCATACATCCACTCTGTCGGCTCTATCAGGGCTCTGCTCAAATGTCACCTTTTCAGAAAGGCCTTCCCTGCCGTTCCTGGGTAAAGCAGCCTGCCATCTCCTGTCGACACTCCACCCCCTTCCCCTGCTTTATATTTCTTCAGAGCAAATATGGCCGCCGACTAGTGTATTTGAATGTTACCTGATCTACCAGAATGCAATCTCCACGAAGGTAAGATTTTACATCTGTTTTATTCGTTGCTATAACCCCAGACCCTAAAGTGGTGCCTGGTACATAGTAGGCACTCAGTAAATAGTTGTTGATCAAATGAGTCAAAGAATGAACGACACTAGAGTTGCAGCTCTTACGCACTCTGCTCTTTCCAGCCTCTGTGCTCTCTGTCCCCAAATTTTCCTCATGGGTGCAGACAAATCTGCCTCCTTCTGCAGATTAGGGACCCCTCAGGGTGAGGGCTGACTTTAGCTCCTGTTTATTCCACTACCCACCCTGTCCCTACCCAGAATCCCTTTCCCTAGCAGCTCCAAGCATTGCCCTAAGCACATAGAGGGCGATCAAGAAAAGTCTGTGGAAGCATAAGGCTTTCCATTCCTGACTTATTTCCCCGCTGTGAGTCTGCCAGCCACTGAGGAGGGGAATTGATCCTAGAACTGCTGGGTGATCATCCAGTGATGACTGGATAAGCCCCAACTCTGTGCCAGGCACTGCTCTGGGCACTGGCAGACCCTGGTAGGCAATGGGTGCTTGACAAAGTTGTGCTGCCTTATCCAAGTGAATGAGGTCCACTGACCCAAGATGGACTGTTAGATACCTAGACCCCTGGTTGGCCCTCCACTGGGCGGTCCACCCTGCCAGCTCTCCCACATGGCAGCACAGGCCTCTACTTCCATTCTCTGCTCTGGCCTGCCATGGCACGCTGAGTCCGCTCCCTCCCCAGCTCCTCTCAGTGGGTGGGGCCTGTTCTCTGCTAAGATTCTATCCCAACCTGGGTCCTGAGAGAAGCACATGGACCCTCTGAACCTTCCTTTCCTGCTCTGTAAAATGGGAGCCTGGGATGAGTCTTGTTTCCCTTTAAACAAACTTAGATTTCTACAAAGACACCCTCAGGGAACTCTCTCTCCCCACTTTACAAAGGGATTTGCCACAGATCTTTTTAAATAGCCAGTAATCTGACCTCATGACTTAGAATATAGGATGCAGTTTACAAAATAAATTTCTGATAGAGAGCCGGTTCCCAGATCTGGGTATCTGCTGCACCGTTCCTGCTCTCCTGGGCAAGTCTCTGGTAAACTGTGGGGAGAGGGCTGGTATTTTAACAGAAGAGCATGGCAGGTTCTTTATGAGAAACTAAAGTAACCTGGTCCCTCTCAGGTCACCTGCCTGTGCCCTGGAGGCAGATATGAGACCCTGGTACAGGAGTGACCCTTAGTAATGCCACGAGAGGCACATAGGGCAGCGGGCTCAAGGGCTTTTATAGACCTCACTCCAATGCCAGGACCATGGAACTGACATGCTCATTTACAAATGGACAAAACTGAAACCTGGAGAGGCTGGTTTACAAATGGCAGAACCGAAACCCAAACCTAGCTCTCCTGGCTCCTGGCTGATGCTCCCATCACTCCTTAAAGTTGGTCCTCTGGAGACGTCCTTCGGCCTTGCCTCTATGCTTCAAGTTGGACTCGTATTTTCAGGAGAGGCTGTAGATTTTCTCTAGGACTTCCATTTTTTTCTCATAGATCCTTTGTTCCAACAGAAGTGATCTACAAGAAGATGAGTAGGAGTCAGAAGTTCAGATTTTAGTGAGAAAAACAGAGCCACTCTGGAAAGGCAATATAGTAGGGTAATGGTTCAGATCAAGGACTCTGGGAGCCAGGACACATGAGTTTAGATCCCAGCTCTCCTACCTGTCAGCTCTGTGACAGTTTTAGCTCTCTGTGCCTCCATTTTCTCTTCTGTAAAATGGGGTAATGCTAGCACCAGTCTCCTAGGATTATGAGGCAACCTTTGAGTTGACAAATGCAAGATGTCTAGATCAGTACAGGGCAGAGAGAGAGTGCTAGACAAGCACTGACATTATTGATAGGTAGAACTGCCAGCACCATGTCTGGACCCTGGTGATATGGACACAGAACTTTTTTTTTTTTTTTTTTGAGACGGAGTCTCGCTCTGTCGCCCGGGCTGGAGTGCAGTGGCCGGATCTCAGCTCACTGCAAGCTCCGCCTCCCGGGTTTATGCCATTCTCCTGCCTCAGCCTCCCGAGTAGCTGGGACTACAGGCGCCCGCCACCTCGCCCGGCTAGTTTTTTGTATTTTTTAGTAGAGACAGGGTTTCACCGTGTTAGCCAGGATGGTCTCGATCTCCTGACCTCATGATCCGCCCGTCTCGGCCTCCCAAAGTGCTGGGATTACAGGCTTGAGCCACCGCACCCGGCCTGACACAGAACTTTTATAATTTAAAAAAGAGAGAAATGATTGCAAATTCCTACTCATCCTTCAGAACCCATTCAAATCTAACCCTCTTCTTGCTGGTAGTGTTTATTCTCTCTCTTTAGGGCTCTCAAAGGAGTTTGCATCCCTCAAGTATACAATGCAGGGAAGGAAAAGTGAATTCACATTTAGAAACACCTATATATACCAGGCACTGCTAGATAAACTTTCTAGAGTTTATCTCATTCATTCTCCACAATAACACTGGGAGGTGATATAATTATCACCTTTTTAAAGGTAAAGAAACTGGAGTTCAGAGAGGTAAGAGACTTAGTAAGAGACTAAGCCAGAAACTAAACCCACTTAGCATTTCTCATCCCATGTTTAGTTCCTAGTTTCATGTTTGCCTCCCCCGCTAGGCTGACAGCATCCCAGAATTTTTACCAGCGTTGGTAACAGGCAAGTTTCTGGGAGAGGGGGTGTATATTTTTCATTACTCATCAAGATTTTTGCTCCAAAAAGATGAAGAACTCCCATCTCCCACTTCTTTAGATTCCCAGATTCCAGCAGAAGGTCAAGTATCTATCAGGTACTTAGATGAGTGGAAGGAAGGAAGGAAGGAAGGAAGGAAGGAAGGAAGGAAGGAAGGA
>NC_045438.1:124925449-125060283 GCF_002776525.5 Piliocolobus tephrosceles
GGAAGGAAGGAAGGAAGGAAGGAAGGAAGGAAGGAAGGAAGGAAGGAGGGAAGGAGTGGGGAGGCAGGCAGGCAGGCAGGCACAAGGTGAGCACCAAGAGAAGGCGGGATGGAAGGATTGAATCAACAAGTGAATCTGAAGGAAATGGGAACCTCATCTTGATTCTTTCTATTATTCTGAGAGAAAACCAACAGCTGGGGAAGTCGACCCTGTAGGGGGGCTTCATGGAGGGTAAGAGTGAGCCCTGAATTTTATTTGCCCTCCTCCACTGGGAAGCAAGCCCTGTTCACGCTGCTCGCCCACTAATACAGCCTCATCCCCTGGGGCCCACTCCTCCATGCCTGGCTCCTCTCAGAGGAGGCCCCTCTCTGCATCACTGGAGCAGGGCTAAGCACCCCCTCTTCCATGGCTGCCTTGCCCTTCAGGCCTGGGAGGGCTGGGGGAGGGGCTGGAGAGGAGGTCAAGAGGATCTGTTGGAACCTTTCTGGCCTCAGACATCCTCTGAGGGCCAGTGGGCACCAGACACACAGTAGGAGCTTTGTAGATGACTGAAGAATGACAGGAGCTCAGCCCAGTGTTCAGCCCCAGCGGGGCCTGAGAGACCCCAAGCAAGCGACCACAGGAGGAGCTCCTTCCCTGTACCCCACCACAGGGAGCCAGCTGGGGAACACAAACCTGGTTTTCCGGTTTTCCCCAGAGCCAGCTGCTCTGTACCTGAGAAGTCAGTGCGTCCCGGATCCCAGTCAGCATGGGCTTTTCTCCTAGGCCCTGAGCCTACATCCAGAAACATTCTCCTGGGGTTTATCTGCCCCCACAACCCACCCAGTACTGGAAGCTCTGACTTCCTCATCAAGGATCCCAAGGGGAAAATGACCAGTGGGGTAGGGGGCAGAGGCCAGAGCCTTGATCTCTGCCTGCTGCTGGCATCCTGTGGGGGCCTAGCTGGCTAGGGTCACCTCCCTCTTCCCCCACACAGAGCTGGCAGGACAGCCGGTTTATCCTTCTTCAGCCACAGCCTGCAGAAAGCACGTTCGCCTCGGAGCCCCGGGCCACTAGCCAGTCCACTGGGGACATCCCTCAGAGAAGGGAGGGGAGGGAGAGACAGGGCGGACACCCAGGCTGGCACACTGTGGCCAGCCACCCGGCTCCACTGACTGGTGGTTTTTGTGTCTGGCTCCCTGAGGCCCAGATGGTCTCAACACGTCCCTGGGGGGTAAGCAGACTCCTGCCCAAACTTGAACTCACAGCTCCAACCCCCAGAGGCTCTGAGCCAAGGCCCCGAAGGAGGGAGGTAAGAGAGAAGAGGCTTCTGGAGCCTACGCAGAGCTCCTGGGTGTGGCTCACAGGCTCTGTGGTGTGAAGCTGGAGTAGCCAGGAATGCAGAGCAGGGTAGATGGATGTGTAGAACTCCTGGAGGACGTGGGACAGACATGGGTCTGGACAGAAGGAGAAGAAAGGCTGGAGGAAGAGAGCAGGAAAGACTCCACACAGAGAAACTACTTTTCCTAGCCTGGAGGCTGACAAGATGACCTCCACCTCTCCTCCACTTATTTCCTGACCCTTTCCTACCTCCATCTGCTTGCTTGCCTCTGGGCCTTTGTTCATGCCATTTCCCCCACCAGAAGTGTTCTTCCCCACCCATCTATCCTTCAAGGTGGCCTCCCGAGTTAGCCCCTCTGTAACATCTTCCCTGGCTCTTCCTAGCTAGAAGCAACATCTCCTGAACTCTCACAGGACAAGGTTTATATGCTCCACTTTTTTCGGTCGGCTTTGCCTCCCTCACACTCACTTACTCACACCAGCAATCAACAGGCATGATTTAAATGGCCCCTGTATCAGGTGCTAGGGGAATCCTCAGCAGAGTTAGACATGGTTTCTGCTTCCAAGTTGATAGCAAAGAACTCTTCTACAGTGGCATGGTACTAGAATTCAATTCAAGAAACATTTAAATGAACACCTACTGTGTGCTGGGCACTCTCCCAGACCCTCAGAATAAGAAACCAGAACATGAGGAGCGCTAAGTGCTGGCTGGAGATGGGCCTAGGAGGCTTTGAAAGCTCAGACTCAGGGCCTGGGGACAGGGGCAATACCTCAGCTAAGAGTCCCAAGCGAGAGCAGGCCTCAGCTAAGACAGGAGGTTAGAAGAAGGCTTTCCAGGCCCAGGAAACACCATTGTAAAGGTGCAGACTTGGCAGATTGGAGTAGTGCAGGCTCAGGGGCATGTTTAGCTGGAGACATAGAGGGTACATGGGGCATGGTTGCTGGGGAGAAGGGCTGAGGCCAGAGCGCCAAGGCAGTCACTCTCAGAGCTGGGGCTTCTGCTGGCATTCTCCCCAGCTTCATTTTCTACCCTTCTAGGTTCTGGGGGGCTGGCCCCCATGGACTGCCTCACCCTGGCTCTCCTGCCCTCTGGCTTCTGGTTGAATTCAGTCAATGGGAGGCACCAGCAGATAATCTGAAGCTGGGAGGAGAGAGAGGCACCTTCAGCAACCTTGCTAGACCACAGTGTGATGGGCACGTCCCTCTATCTGTGTCTGCACAGCTCCTAGCAGGTGACCCCTCTCCTGCAGCAACAGCCTTCACCAGGCTCCAGTAGCAGTTGCTCCCGGGCCCTTCAGGCCCAGAGGTGTCTCTGGCCATCGCTCTTACCCGGACTTCTCCATCCCATGCTGATTCCCTTGATCCCACTCACACTCCTGTAAATAACCCTGCATTCAACTCTGTGGTGGCTGTCAGCTAACAGGGCTCTGGAATCATGGCTGGGCTGACTTCATGGAGGAGCAGGTCACATTGGGAGAAAAGGAGGAGGGGTCTTGGAGACAGGTGAGGGCTTCAGACAGGGGATGCAGGGTGTGCTTGAGGCAAAGGTGGTGGCAGGAGCCAGAGCAGTGGATGAGATCCTGGTGTCTCTTTTCCCCAGAGTAGATAAAAGAGAAGGTCAAAAAAATAGAGGAAAACAAGAAAGCACCAGGTGTCTTGGGAGCCCAGGATCTAGCTAGTATGTGAAGAAGTCAGGCCAATATGCAGGGCAAACACCCCACCATGCCCCAGGGTGAATATATCCCATCGTGCCCTGGGACCAACATCGCACTATGGCATCCCATTATGTGACATGCCCTGGGGCAAACACCCTGCTATCCCCTGGAGTGGAACACCCCCGGGCAAACATGCTCTAGGGTGAATGCCCCACTATGCCCTGAGGCAAACTATGCTCCGGCCCTGAGGCAAACATCCCACCATGCCCTGGGGCAGGCCAGTCCACTGGGAAAGGCTTGTTTCTTTGGAGTAGAGAATTAAAGAGATATTTTTGGGCCAGGTGCTCACACCTGCTGTAACCCCAGCACTTTGGGAGGCTGAGGTGGCCAGATCGTTTGAGCTCAAGAGTTTGAGACCAGCCTGGCCAACATGGTGAAACCCTACCTCTACTAAAAATACCAAAAAAAAAAAAAAAAAAAAAAAAAAATTAGCTGGACCTCGTGGCAGGCGCCTGTAGTCCAGGCTACTTGGGAGGCTGGGGCAGGAGAATCACTTGAACCAGGGAGACAGAGGTTGCAGTGAGCTGAGACTGTGCCACTGCACTCCAGTCTGGGCAACAGAGTGAGACGCTGTCTCAAAAAAATAAAAAATTAAATTAAGAGACTTTTGGGGGAAATGGGAAAACAGTTATTGAATTACTACTTTATTTAATCCTCATATCAAATGCCTCAGAGAGACAAAGTAACCTGGCCTATGTAGCTGGTAACTGACGAGGCTGGGATTTGAACCAGGACAGTCTGCCTATGTAGCTGTGCAGGTTCTTAAATGCTGTGTTGGCTGCCCTTTGGGCAGTCCTGGTCTTCTCTGTAGCAGCTGGAAGGTGCTCTTTCCTCACTTGCTCTCTTTCCATACTGGGGGAGCTCACTTCCTTACTTTCCAGGGCAACCCTCTTATTGCTGCAAAGCTTGGGGTTCAAGGTAGCTTTGTCTTAGTTGTTCTCCCCCATTCATATTCATGCTGCTCATTGGGGTGGCCCCCACACACCCCCATTCTGTGCTCCACAGGACAGCCTTTCCTGGGCTGGAAGACTGCCTCTGCCGCTCCCACTTCCTCTCATCCTCAAACTTGGGCTGGGGTTTCAGGGTTCCTCTCCGTCCTTATTCCGCAACCCTCAGGTTCTGAAAAACTGACACATACATCCTCGTGGGAATTTAGAAACAGGCCCTGCTTCAAATAAATTCAATATGTGAAAACTGAGACCAACATGACGGCTTCCCCTCTTCTCCCCCTTTCCAAAGTTTCCTACTGTGGCCCAGGGCCTGGCTGTATCATGGGGCCTAAGGTCCCTTCCAGCCCTGAGACTCTGTGGTTCCAGCAATTCCTCTGCAAGGCCCTAAACACACCCCAAGGGCATGAGGTCTCCTCTTGAAAGAGGTGCCAGGCCTCCTTCCTTCCTAGCTTCATGGACTCAACCCCAGCTCCTCCCCTGTTCCTGCATGGCAGGCAGCATACTCAGCTCCACTGGGCCAGAGGCACTCTTTGCACACATGCAGACATCCCCTGCATCCCACAGCTGCAGCCCTAATCCTAGACTTGTTTAAAACTGAATTACGAGCCTGTCGTGTGGTAGCTGAGAAGCGGAGGTGGAAAAGGATTTACTGGCCACATTAAATCATGTGCTTATTGTTAAGTGAGCTGGGCAAAGGAGGTGCTTAGAAGTTCTACATCCCTCCCCCTCCTCCTGACGTCCCACCAAAGTGCCTCCCACCCACCCACAAAGACCACCACTGGGGTCCTATCAGTTTATTTCAGAGGCTCACACTGGTTCCCCTGGCCCCACATCCCTTGCAGTGGTGGATAGAGGTTATTTTGTCCCCATTGTACAGATAAGTAGACCCAAAGTCTCAGAGAGGTGAGACAATGTGCCTTCAGTCGTACAGCGAGGATGAAATGGAAAGAAGAGGCTTCTTGGCCTAGTGCCCCTGCACCCCTGATTTTCCAAGCACAATTGCACATGTAAGCACTCCAGGCACTTTTTAAGAAAGAACTCTTGAGCTTTAGGTATAAAGTTCATGTGACCCACAGCAGGCAGAGTTCAGCTCTCCCTGTGAAGGTCTCGGGCTATTCTGGTGAGACTCTTGAGAAAGCACAGAGGCCTGGCTTGGGGGTTAGGGAGAAACTCCAGGGCCCTGTGCCCCCTCCCAAACCCACTCCACACCAGTGCTGGTCAAATGCTGGAGGACAGGTTCACAGCCCAGTGTGAAATTCTCTTATAGGAAGCAATCAGGCAGCCCCTGTCCTTATCTCCATTCACTCTCAGCCAGTGTCCACCCCCTTCCCATCTCCACACCCACACTCTGGCTCCCCATGGCAGGCCACTGTTTGCTCCCGCACTCTGCTCTCCCTCCTCACATTCCTGGCTGGTCCCCTCCCAACCCACTGTCTCCAGGCATCCCCCACTCATTCACCCCCGCAAGATGCCCCTAGCCAGACCCTGTCCTGAAGCTGGGACACAGTGAGATCCCCACCAGACCACCTTCCCGAGGGAACAGCTGAGTCCAGGGGGCTTGACCAGGGTACCCAGGGAGCCAGCAGGCAGCTCTTCGTATTGGCAGCATTGGTAGGACCCACTACCCCTGAAAAGAATTCTGAGGCATCTTTGACTCTGTTTAGTGGGCATTTTTACGGCTTTTACAGCTGGAAAAGGGGCACAGCCAGTGAAGTATGGCCCCTTGGCATTAGCAGCCCTTCTGCCCACCAGGAACACACTGTGATCTAGACTGAAGCCCACAGCCCCATCCAAGTCCCCACAGGGACCCAGTTCCATCTGAGTTACCATTACCATACTGCAGGCACTTAAAGGTGTTTCACATTCATAGTCTCAGAATGCCCGTAACATTCCAGTTTGAACAGGCTAGGGGGCAGTTATTACTCACCCATTTTACAAGGCAAGAGACTGAGGCCCAGGTTCTGTGGAGCCTGACAGACAGATCGTGACCCCACCGACCTCATCAGGGGTCATTTTCTGTTCAGCCAGAAAAAGATTCCTTGTCACAGTTCCCCTTCCCCATCCTCACCTAGCAGGACTCAGCTGCAGAGTTGAGAGGAGAGCAAATATCCCCTGAAGGGTGGGCTTTCAAGCTACCCCCTTACAGGTGGGGCTGTGGACCTGTAGATTTAGGTCTGCCGCTTTCTCCTGAGTCGGCTCCTCAAGGACATTAAGCAAGGGCTTCAATTCCCCACCAGCTGTTAAGAGCTCCTAGCCAGGGGAAGTGAGTCTCTCCCTGGAAAAGCAATGCCTTTGACTGAGGAAGCCAGATTCACAGGGAGGGAGGCAGGGGCGTGTTCTGGGTCTCCTGGCTTCTGGGGGTGGGGAGGGGTGAAAGGTGAGGCTGCGGGGGAAGGCTGTTGACCCCAGCCCCAAAGTGCAGCTCAGCACCCCTCCTAAGAGGATTCTCACTGCCGCTCAAGCTAGGATAGGGCTGAGGAAGGTGGGGCAGTTGACAGAGTTGGGCCAAAAATTCAGGTGTTTCCAAAGAGGTGGTCAATAATGAGGAAATGGCCA
Organism: Piliocolobus tephrosceles; assembly: GCF_002776525.5. Taxonomy (NCBI): domain Eukaryota; kingdom Metazoa; phylum Chordata; class Mammalia; order Primates; family Cercopithecidae; genus Piliocolobus; species Piliocolobus tephrosceles. The sequence continues at coordinate 124,931,991 of NC_045438.1, forward strand.
GAAGGGAGGGAGGGAGGGAGAAGGGAGGTAGTAAACAGTCTGGCAGGAAACCGGGAGGAAAGGGACAGGTAAATTGAACATGATGTCTGACAGGAGTGTTGGGCCAGGCGTTTTACATGTCTAATTGTAACAACAGCCTTGAAGGAAGGTAGGAGCATCCCATTCTGTGGATTAGACTACTAAGACTTAGCAAGATTAATGTGACTTTCCCTCAAGGTCATACAAAATGAATGACCCTTAAGTCGCAAAACTCAGGCTTAGGCTCTGTAACACCAAGCCTGGGACTCTTTCTTCCCCACCAGACGCCCAGTCCTTGAGAGCTGTATCCATTGATTCCCCCACCATATCTAGTATCAAGCTCAGGATTTCATAATATAGTAATAAGTGTTCAATAAATATTGTCGCCCTGATGACTTTCAGGGCTACAGTTTCCCTTGTTTTGAAAACAGCTAACAAATCCTAAGGCAGACCTGCCTGGAGACAGCGTCTATACCTGGGCTCTGTGGAGGCCCCATTCCAGCCCTTTTATCCTTAATCTGCCTCCCAACCCCACAGTCATCCTGTACCATCTGGGCTCAAAGACGTTTCAATGTCTCCACCCATGAAATAACATGGGGACAGGGTGGCCACCTAGGTTTCTCCCAGAGCTCCTGATCTGTGGCTGAGGACCACAGCCTCCACCTTCCATCCTATCACTCAGATCAATGAGTCCCTGGCATCTGAGATGCCAGGCATCTCAGATCAGAATATTCCCCAGAAGCACAGAAAGTCTAATTCATTTCATGTTTCGGGAGGAAGTTCCATGAAGAAATGAAAACATGTGATTCACAGAGAAGTGGCTGAAGATTCAAGCCTCAACCTTGGTCCTCACTAATCACATGACCACAGGCAAAATTCTCCTCTCTCAGCCTCAGTTTTTGCATCAGTGCAATTGGAATGGTATCTGCCCTGCTAACTGCACAGGACTGCTGTGTGTTCAGATGAATCAGGTATGTGAAAGACACTTCTGCAAGTGGGGAAGAGGTGTGCAAAGGCAATTTGCTTTTATGGAGCTTATATTACTGTCATTTCCCATTGTTATTTTAATGCCCAAAAGGTTTGGGAGGCATTTCTCTAACTGAGGTGTTCGTGGTAAGCCCACACTCACTCACTCCTGCTTGGAAAAGGTTTTACATAGACTGAGGAGACCTGAGGTAGTTGCTGAGCTGCTTAGAACAGTGTCTCCAGGTCACAGCCATCCTATTACTGGGCTTATACCCAAAGGATTATAAATCATGCTGTTGTAAAGACACACACACACATATGTTTATTGTAGCACTATTCGCAATAGCAGAGACTCGGAACCAACCCAAATGTCCATCAATGATAGACTGGATTAAGAAAATTGGCACATATACACCATGGAATACTATGCAACCATAAAAAAGGATGAATTCATGTCTTTTGTAGGGACATAGACGAAGCTGGAAACCATCATTCTGAGCAAACTATCGCAAGGACAGAAAACCAAACACTGCATGTTCTCACTCATAGGTGGGAATTGAACAATGAGAACACTTGGACACAGGGTGGGGAGCATCACATACTCCTGTCGTGGGGTTGGAGGGGGAGGAATAGCATTAGGAGATATACCTAATGTAAATGACGAGTTAATGGGTGCAGCACACCAACATGGCACATGTATACATATGTAACAAACCTGCACATTGTGCACATGTACCCTAGAACTTAAAGTATAATAATAAAAATAAAAAATAAAATAAAATAAAAAAAGAACAGTGTCTCCAGGTCAATAAATATTGACTAAGAGAATGAATGAAGAAAAGAAGGGATAATCTTTGTGTACTGTGCTAGATATTGAAGTGGTAGCGTGGGATCAGGACTCCTTTTATGGCCCCTGGGTCAGCAAATAAAAGCTCCTGAAACATAGATGTCAAATTTGACTTTGATATAAGGTTCTTGCCAAGGATTGTGGGGAGAAAAGGGCCACAGAGACACAACCCTTTAGGGATTTTGAACCATTTCAGGAAACAATTCAGATAGCTCCAGGCAAAAAGGATGAGGGAGGAGATGACACTGAAATTTGGGTCATTCACCACTTGCCCCCATAATTTTCTCCTGTCCGCCTTTTCCCCTCCCCTGTCCTATCCCTGCTCCCTGCCCCCAACACCCTCTGGTACAGCCAGAACCTGGCCTTGGGTTGGGGACACTGGGGAAAGGCGTGGGAAAAACAATCAAACCTTGGTCAGCCGGATAATTAGCTGTTCCTCTGTGACCATGGCCTCCCTGTCCTCTCCGTTTCACCGCCACCCTCTACCCCCACCCCTGCAGGACAAGTGTTTCCAAATACCCAGGCGACATCACCTCGTTAATGTTAATGGGAAGTCCGGACATGAGCTTGAATGGTCATAAATTGCCCTATGTGAGAAAGGGTGAGAGTGTGTGTACTGCCTACGTGTGCACATGTTTCTGCAAGTGTGCACCACCTGTGTGTTGCATATATGAACATGTGTGTACTACACAAATGAGACAGTGTACATAATGCATGTGAGCTGTGTGTACATGTTACTGTGTGTGTACACATGGACTCGAGTGTGCTGCATGTGTGTGTGCTAGTGTGCAAGTATGTCTACTGCATGCATCCTGCATCTGTGTGGAGTGTGCATGCATATGTGTGCATGAGTGCATACTGCCTTGTGTGCATATGTTATTGCATATGTGCTTGCATATGCATACATATGCATACATATGTACATGTGTGAACTGAATATGTATACTGCATGTAGATGAATGTACATATGTGTGCACCCATAATAGCTCTGCAGTCATTTTTGCCTTGATCATAAGTGTATGTGTATTATGTACAGTATGCATTGTATGATATTTAGGCATCCACATGTACATGCCTGGGAGTACACAAATGATATACACATATACCTACTATCAGCACACCCTGTTGATATTGGTGCATTTCTGTGGGATTGTGTACCAGGCGGCAGCTGAGCATCAGTGGTAAATACACTAAATGGTGTAGTAACAAGGAGCTTAGACTCTGTAGCAAGACTGCATGAGTTCAAATCCCACTTCTGCCCCTTACTTGCTGTGCACATGACCTTGAGCAAGATATGTGACTTCTTTGGGCCTTGGCGTCTTCATCTCTAAACAAAGATTATAATTTTTATGTTCCACATGGTTGTTGTGAGGCTAAACAGCAATTCATATGAAGGGTTTAAAATAATACCTGGCACATATCAAGCACCCAATAAATGTTGGTTATTATTATGTCATCATTAATAGCTCTGTGTACACATGGAAATATGTGTTTGTCTGGGGCATGTGCTATGTAAATCTGGATGTCCGGTATGTGCACATGGCCCATGTTTATATCTAAGCCAGTGTGTGAATAGAGCTGTGAGTCTGGGGTCATGGGTAATATCCATGCCATGTGGATTTCTGTATCCTCCCACACATACCTACAGGTGTCCTGGCACTCTGACAGTGGCGGACAGCATGGCAGCTGCAGCCTTGCCTCACTCCCATCCCCTGGAGCTCAGTTAAGAGGGCTGCTCTGAGGCGGAAGACTGGCTGTAGTCACACCTGCCCATGCCATGGCTCACGTGGTCCACAGTACATAATACACACACATTGGTCTAACCAGCACCACCACTGCCCCTTGTGAGGAGCGAGCTGGTAACTGGAGAGCCCTACTTCCTTCTCTCTCTCCCTACAAATCCAGTCAGTCTCCAAGTTCTGTCAGCTCCGACCCTGAATCTCTCAATTTGTCCATCCCTTCTCTGTCTCCTCTCATGACCGCAATAGCCTCTTGTCCCTCCTAATCCACTCTCCACACTGCAGTGAAAGTGATCTCTTAGAAATGCAAATCTCATCACCCCGCTCACTCGCCGCCTAAACCCCTTTAATAGCTAGCTTTGCATTGCTCTTGGAATAAGGTCTAAAATCTCTTCTACAGCATATGAGGGCTGGCCTGCCCACCCCAGCCATAGCTTCCACCCTCTCAGCCACTCCCAGCTTCTGCTCCCCCTCTCCCCACTCCCACTTTGGTCTTTGGTTCCCTCTGCCTGGAATGCTCTTCACCACCTTCATGTCAAATCTCTTTGGGACATCTTTACTTACAGACTGCCCCCCAGTTTATATTTTCATGTTGCCCTGTAATAATTCTCACCTCTGCCATCAACACACAGGCAGTTCAATAACTGCTGCCATGTCATCCTCATCTCCCCTAGGCACGATGAGCGCTGAAGGTGTCGGGCCACCCCTGTGTTTCTGGGCCCAGGTCCCATGTTGGCCGGGCACCTGCGATGCAACAGCAGGTGTGCTGAGGCTGGTGATTCGAGGCCCCGGCTGTCAAGAAGTTTGCAGGCTCTCAGAAGAGAAAGACACAAAGCATACTGTTACATTGGTCAATGCACCGACAGAGTGAGGCGGGGCCTGAGGGAGGATTCCAGGGGCCTTGCCAGAGGGGACCTTGAGAAATGAAGCGTAAGCCCAGAAAGGGAATTCCAGACATGGGAAGAGCAGAAGCAAAGGTTCAAAGGGAGGAGATCGCAGTGCGCGTGCAGCTTGCTGTTGCTGCGGCAAAAACTATAACATGGGAAGCACTAAGAGACGGAACCAGGAAGGTCCGTGGGGACTAGACTGTGGGAACTTGAAGAATTTCTCCTTTGTTTGGACTGATCACACATCCATCAACTTAACATTTCAAAGTCCCAGCTGTGATAGGGTCACTCCTGTCCATCAGGCTTCACGTGACTGAGAGGAGGCTTCCCTGATGCCTGATGGAACCAGTTCAAGGACTCCTTGGGATGACCATTGAGTCCATGGCCCCAGATCCCCACTTTATTAGCAGGAAGGAGAGGCCCGGAGAGGAGCAGTGGTTTCTCTCAAACTCACAGCTCAGCCAGCTGTGGAGTCGAGAGGCTGGCCTCGGCTCTGAGTCCAAATTGGGCCACCCAGCCTGCTCGGAGCCTGTGCCCAGAGGTCAGGGGTCAGAGGTCAGGCAGCTCCTTCCCCAGGAAGGCTCCAGTTGCCTCTGGGTGGAAGAGACGGCCCCTCACACAGGCCCCAGGCAGGAACTCAGGCAGGGCAGCAGATTAGCTCTCTGAGGAGGCCCAGGCAGAGACTAAAGGGGGTGGGGGGCCTCTGCTCGACGGCCAGGAGCTTTAATTCCTCGCTTTCAGTTGCTATTGCTAATTCAGGTCCCAAGGGGCTTGCTGAGTTTGTCCTGGACTCAGCCACTTAATCTTCTAATACCTCCCAGCAAAGCCCCTTTGTTCTCCCTCTTGCATAAGGTGGTAGGAACTGTGCAGCCTCCTCCCCTCTGCACCTCCCTCATCACTCAGCCTGGAGCCCCTGCTGGTGGCCGCGGCTGCACCTCCAATCCCTCCCAGGCCCCCAAGAACTTTCCAGCAGGGGATGTTTAAGGCAGTTAGCCGCTCTAAAGACACACTTCTGAGTCTGTCTTGCCCCTATCTTTTGGAGGCCTGGCATCATACCACAGTGACTGGGCCAGAGGGATCCCTAAACTGTGGTTTTACCCATCTTGGCAATAGGAAGGGCTTGGCTGGCTCAGGGAACCTTCCAGTGGTGAGGCACGTGCCCTCTGACCGCCCAGGAGCGATCTGGCAGGGGGTCTCCCTCTCGTCCTTCCCCAGCCCTAGGGTAATAAGGGCCAGCTTCACGGACTGTGGCTTGGGCTCAGGTTGAGAAGAGCCCCACACTTGGTTTAATGTTCTGCTGTCACCGTCTTGAAATTATTTGTTTTTGAACAAACGGTCTGGTGTTTTCATTTTGCAGTAGGCACCACGAGTTTTCCAGCTGGTCCTGCCTGGAGTTCTGTGGGAAGCCAGCCTGGGGACCTGAGGAAAGGTGGGTTCCGGTCCCATCTCAGCCCTGGCTGGATGAATGAACTTTGGCAAGCCCTTGTCTTCCCTCTGGAACTCAGTTTCCCCAAGTTACATCAGTTTAGCTGACATTGACAGAGTACTAAATATGCTGTCTAAAACTGCCCCAAAAGCCAAGCTCAGCAGGGGCCTAAGTAAGATGGGGATTATTGAAAGATAAGTGATGGGGAGGGGACAAAAAAAGAGAAGGGGGCCTTCAGTGTTTGCCCCTCTAGACTTTTGCAGGAGTCTGGTGGAAGGAGTTTGGGGAAAGCAGAGGCAAGATGCCTGTCCTGGGCCTCGTCATCCCTTCCCTGGGAGCTTGGAAGGCCAGGCAGCGAGAGCAGATGGCTGAATTGGCCATGAGCATAGAGGGAGGGCAGCTTGATCCAGATCCCCATTACCCTTATTCAAGGCACCCCCTCATGGGCCAAGCCTCCCGGGGCAGGACAGCCCTCTGCTAACATCCTTGCCTCCACTAGGTGTTGGGGTAGGGCTCTGCTTGTGGGAACATCAAGGGGTCAATGGCTCATGTGGGCCAGGGCAGACCTGCTCCACCTTCCCAGGTTCTGGAAAGACCCAGAGCCTTCCCAGGGCATGATCACTCCCACTGACAGTTCCCCCAGACCCAAAGGGGTATGGTTCCATGTCCATCTGCCATTCTCCCAACCTCTGATCTGTACACCCTTCTCACTGAATACTGAATTAGCCCAAAAGCCAGGAAAGAGGTCCTGAAGGAAATGGCTCCTCCTTGGGAACTGAGGGCTGCCCTCACCAGAGCCCTTTGAGTTAGGGCCTGGCTTATGCTTGCTGAAACATGGCTTCTACTGGTCCCCGAGGCATCAGCTGGCTTTCCTCTCTGCTGTAAAGGAGGGAGCTGCACAGCATGGGAGCTTCCTGGGGGCCAGGATGCATTTGCTCTCACCTCCACTTCCCCTTCAGTAGTTAGGACAGGGCTCTCTACACCGTTGGGACGGACAGAGGTCCCAGTGGTTCTTGGGCTTATTATCACCACTACCCATGGGCCAGCTGTATCCCAGCTTCCCAGGAAAAAGAGGGCTGCCTGTACGCTCTACTAAGGACTAGGTCCCTACTTACCTGGTTCACCATCAAATCCCAGGTCCTAGCACACTGCCTGGCTTACAGTAGGTGCCCCATAAGATTTGTTAAACAAATGAATGAACTGAATTTATTCTTCAATTTCATTGAATGAATAAATGAAGTAGCAACTGGAAGCTTCCAAGTCAGAGCCAAAAAGATCTTCCTCACTTTTACACAGGTCATGTTTAACCAAACATAGTTGTTCTCTTGCCTGTAGTTTGCTCTCTGATGTTGGAGCTGATACTGAATGAATGAAGAGGGGTTGGCATGCCCCTTGTCCCAAGGCTAGGGAAAAGATGCACAACCTCTCCAGAGCCTCCAGGTGACAGCAACTCAGACTCCCAGAACACTAAGATAGAAGGCACCCTGGACAACCGTAACCGAACTCCTCAGGCTCAACTGAGGTGACTAAGGCCCAAAGAAGGGAAGGGACCTGCCCTAAGTTCCACAGTGAGTTGGTAGGGGAAGTAGTTGGTACCAATTCAGAAGTTGGTAAGGGAACTAGAACTCAGGATTCCTGACTCTCTGCCTAGAGCTCTTTCCATCCTGTCAAGCACAGACATGAGTCTAGGTTCCCTCCTGGTCAGGCAGGCCTTTTCTAGGACCTGGGCCCTGGCTGTCCCAAGCAGTGACAGCCTGGCCACCTGCTGGCCAGAATGCTTGCAACTGCCAGGGACGAGGTAAGTTTGCCGTTTGTCTGGACTCAGGTGGCCTTGCACAACTGTGAGGTCTGTAGGAAGCTGGGCAGGCCCCTCTCATCTCCATCCCTGCTCTGGGGGCAGAGGGCTGGCTGGCTGCAGGGCACACAGGGCCAAGGCACCAGGTTGGCAGGAGAAACTCAGGGCCTGACAGTTTATAGTGGGGATAGCTCCCCAGGCTCTGTCATCAGACCTCAAACAAGGTAGGATGTCATAGACAGCTGCCCAGGCAGCAATGGGAATGGTGCTAAGGCCCTGGGCAGGGATACCAGGCTCTGACCCCTGAGTTACGTCCTTGGAATGAGCTCCGGCTTCCACCCTCTCCTGGATCACACGATCTGACAGTTTCTAATATAGGCTCTCTCATTCGTGCCACAACTCGGTCATAAATATTAGATTGCTCCCGTTCTACAGATAGGATAACTGAGGCCTAAGTAGGTTCAGTGCCTTGCCAGAACTCCAACAGCAAGAAATCCAAGTCCAGGTCTGTCTTGGAAGCCTTCTCCCTTCCCAAAATTTTACAACTTTACATTCGAGTGACTTGTGACACTGTCGAGTTCTTCTGGCAACCCGCCTTCCCAGAGCTCCCTGTTAAGAGAAAGTGCATGGAACCCACTGCCACGGGAAAGATGCATCAGACACTGATGTTACTGGACAGTGTCAGGCTGACAGATCTGACCAGGTCATTCCCTTCCAGCAGAAATCTGCTATGGCTCCCCATTACCCACAGGATAAGGCCCCAGCTCCCCACCACACTGCTGCGATGTCACCCCTGCATGCCTCTCCAGCCTGAGCCCACACTTGCCCTGCTTTGAACCTCAGGATCTAGCCCCTAGCAGGTGGTTTCTAAAGCAGCCCTCGCCATGCGGTTTCTAGCCTCCAGGCTTAAGTGCAGGCTGTATTCTCTTCCCGGACATCCCCAGCCCACTCCCCACTTCTCTAATTTAAAACTCAGATAAAGTATGACTACTCTCATGAAGACTTGCCTGCCTTCTACAGACCAGCTAAGACTGAAGCAGATCCCCCTCCTATCCCCTATAATCCTTTGGCCTACTTGTACCATACTAGAGAAAAATGATCTGCTTCTGTGCTGCCCACTTGTCTACACCGTGAGCCATCCTTCCACCTGTGGGTCCCAGTGCCTAGCGCTGTACTGGGTGCCCAGTGGGTGTTCAGTGAACGTTTGTTGAATTAGTGAATGAATGAAATGAAGAGATGCCCTGGGGAGGGAGCCTCTGTAGGCATGGGAGTGTCCAGAGGAGCTGTGGATGTCTCCTACCAGCTGGAGAAGCCCAGGGAAGTTTACAGAACCTCTCTGTAAACTCTGGGCTGAAACCAACAAGGTAGAATTGAACTGGAATAAACATAAAAACTTCCTGCCTGTATCCACTTCCTGTGGGGTCTGTGACCAGGTGCCTCACAGCCCAGCTTAAAGAAATGGAGGGTCACCTCCAGCCCTCTGTGCGTGAGGATCTGGAATCATAGGACCAGCCAGAAAGGGTATTGCCTCCAGGAGCTCCTGGGACATAGTCCAGTCCTGTCTCCACCTCTGAGCAGCACAATACCTCAAGCTCCTGCCCCATAAGGAGCAGAGAGACCCAGAAATCTGTTTACTTTGAGAGGGAAGAATGGAAACATTCAATAAGGAAAGATTTCTGGGACCTTCCAGAAGCATGACACGTGGTGGTCAACCCCAGAGGGGAGAGTCATCCTTTACGACCTCCCTGCCTTCAGTGAGGTCCTCAAGATGACTGAGCACTTCAGCACCAGGATTCTTAACCAAGGAGCAGGTCGGAGAGAGAAATGTGCTGTCTGCAAAAGTGTAATCAATACGGTAATATCCGGAAATGAAAAAAACACTCACACGCCCTGCATAGACACCAACTGCAGACAAAGTTCTAAGCGGGTGAAACTATGCAGGGAGAGTGGGACAAAGCACAAGGCCGTGGTTTAAACGAAGCTGACTGCATTGCTTGAACAGTGCTTTTCAGGATGACTGTTTATAGACAATTGGTGAGTTATTAATACTAACGGCTGTCGTGCATTGTTCCTTCCTTACCACCAGATGAAGACAGCATTTTTAGATGCATTCTTTTCCTTTGCCCCGTTTAATGTATTAATTATGCTTTGCGGCCAGGCGCAGTGGCTCATGCCTGTAATCCCAACATTTTGGGAGGCTGAGGCGGGTGGATCACGAGGCCAAAAGATTGAGACTAACCTGGCTAACATGATGAGACCCCGTTCTAATAAAAAAAAAAAAATTAGCCAGTCATGGCAGCGCCTGCCTATAATCCCAGCTCCTCGGGAGGCTGAGGCAGGTGAATCGCTTGAACCCAGGAAGTGGAGGTTGCAGTGAGCCAAGATCGTGCCACTGCACATGAGCCTGGTGACAGAGCAAGATTCCATCTCAAAAAAAAAGTATGTTTTGCTTTACACCTCTACTCTCAGAGCTAATCTTTTGTGTGCTTGCCGGAATTCTAGCTTGCCAATCATGTGAAAAGGCTTTGCGGTGGCTAGACAGGTACGTTCCATACAATTTTTGCAACAAGACAACAAAGTTTTCTTCAAAAATGAGGCAAAAATTCACTGTTGCTTCCTCACAAGGTCTTCTTGGGTCTTCTCTGAAAACACCCATGCATACCCTCTGTTCCAAATGCCCTGGAAGATGCCCACCAGCTTGCTGAACTCACCAGTCAGCATTATGGGTGTTTCCTGCAATCCTTTTTAACTTGATGGGCCTTTTGAGGACAGTTCCCAAGAGCACGGCCCTAAACTACCACAGCAGAATCACCAGGAAACTTTATTAAAAGTACAGATTCCCGGGCAGCTCCTACCGCCTTTCTGCTCCAGAATACCCAAGAGGGGGGCCCAGGAGGCAGCCTTTTTCACAAGCTTCCCAGTTGATTCTTCTGTGCACTCAACTTTGAGAACCTCTGGCCTAAAGCATGGCAGGTATTCGGGAAATATTTGCAGAATGAACTGTTGGTGAATGAGTTTCGAGAGGTGCAGTGTAAACAGAAGCGCCATCTGTGGTGGAGTTGCTCAAGATTCTTCCTGGCCATAGAACTGGGCAATGCTGCCTCTGAGCCACTCACTGGACCTTGCCTAGGCACCGTGCTTTGTGGGGCTCAGGCTGCTGTTTCTTGTGCCTCATCAAGTCAAAGCCAAGACTGGGAGTGATGAAGTGCCCCACTTTGCCCCAGGTAACTCCTGCAGGTGGGTACGCAGAGTAGGGTGGCCAAGGGATCATCAAACTCTTTCCCCTTCAAACTGCAAACTGTATTCTCTGCCTTGTACGCCCAGTTGGGCCAGGGTAACCTTCTGTGGCCTAGTCATAGGTTCAGTTTCAGTGCAAAACACACGCCTACCCCTCAATGCTCATTGATCCCTAATTCTGGGTGTAGACTATACCATTTCTGGGTACAGTCTGATCCTCAATCCTGGCTCTTAATCCTAGGTATAGACTGATCCCTAATCCTAGGTACAGTCCTGAATTAGGAATTCATATTCCTGGTCCCGGGTACAGATTGGTCCCTAAGCTTGGATACAGACTGACCTCCTACTTCTGGTTATAAACTTAACCCTAGTCCTGGGTACAGACTGACTGTTAGTCCTACCTAGTCAAAGTCTTATCCCTTTAACCCAGAAAACAGGCTGACACAAAACCCTGGTCAGAGCCTGACCCTAAACCCAGATCTCAGACCCTTAATTCTAGCCACAGACTGGCCCAACCCTATAAGCTTGTCCATGACCCTGACCACAGACTGACCCAAATGAGGCTGGTCTAGGAGTGTATGTGGGAATTAGAAATAGACGTCCTGCCAATGGAGGCCAGAGAGCTATGTCCGTAAAAGGACAGGGTGTGACCTGCCAGAGTTGCCAGAGTTTTGGCAACTTGTGTCTTCCATAACAAAGCTGGGGCATTGATGGAAATTGAGGGTGCTAGAACCTTGTGACTGTGGCCAGGCACCAGTCCTCTGCCTCCTTCTGTGCCTGCATGGCTGCCCCTACCCTGGAGCTCCTGCCTAGCCTCCACCTCACCTGCTGGCTCACTGAGACAGAGCCAAACATGAAAGGGAAGGTGATGGCCTGACCAGAGGGCCCAGGAAAACGCAGGTATCATTAACAGCCTGTGGCCTGTCCACTCTCAACCCCCTACTGCCCACCCCTTCCTGGAATAGACCCCAGGCCACATGCAGAGGGGGCAAGCCCAAGGTATGGTACCAGCAGGGCCAAGTGGACTGTCCAGATGGGTAACGGGGGCCTGGCTTCCTCTGGCCTCCACATAGGGGCCCCAGGTGTTCACATGGATGGAAATGGGAGGGCCAAGTCTCTTCATAGGCTGCTGTCTGGTCCACAAGACTCCACTGGCCCTCCAAAGGCTAGCCCGCTTTCCAACCAGGATTGAAGGAGATCCCATCTTGGATCTAAAGGAATGCGGGTGGAGACTGCATCTTGTCGTTCTACTTCCACCCCATTCTGGACATGGGAAGCATTTGTAGGCTTCCACTCTATGGAAGATTCATAGCCTCAATCCTTAAGGAATTCTCAATCTGAAAGGAAAACACCAACCCTGACCTCAGGGAGCTCCCAGTTTGACAGTGGAGACAGAGAGGCCCTGCATCACGTAGAAAAACAACCCTCACTCTGAGGGCCACAGGAATGAAGATATGTATCCTTGGTGCTACAGGCAAGTAAGTAGGAAAGACTGAATGGAGTAGACAGAGAAGTCTAATCCAGGTGTCCTCCTTGGAGGAGATGATACTCATGTCTGGAGAAAGACTTAGGCCACACACATACCCGTTCACTGGCCCTGCGACCACCCCAGCCCCAGGAACGCTCAGGGCCCAGACCATTTCCCTTTCTCTGCCCAGTGCCCGGTAGTCCTGAGGCCTGTACTCCTTCCCCCTGGGGAGGTGAGGATGGGTGGGGGACGGAACGGGCCTCCCAGGCATTCCTCTCGCATTCCTGGGGCCATGCCCTCCTTCCTCCCAGCCTCAGCCTGGCCATAAACTATTTCAGGCTTGCAAAATCTGGTCTGCTGCTCTCTTGCTCACAGCCCCCAGCAAGGCGTAGGCCTGGGTCCCGGCCAGAAAACCCATAGCACCCACAGAATCCAGAGGGTTCTGGTCGACTAGGACAGAGGAAACTGGGTAACCTCTTGGGCAAATGAACATACAGTGGCTGGGGAGCAGAGAAAATGGGGACTGGCCCCTCCACAGGGCAGCAGCCACAGGGCCCCACTTCCCAGAGAATGTACCCTGGGAAAAGGGAGAAAGGGCTGGGAAGACAGGCTGGCTTGTGTTTGGGGGTCCAGCAGTGGGCTGAGGGCGTTCAGACAGATTACTTCATATGAGACTCACCTCCCTCCTGACACCAGGCCCCCATGCCCAGGTTTATGTTATCCCCACTTTACAGATGAGAAAATTAAGCCTTCGATCAAAGCTCTTCTTGAGGCTTATGTAATGCCTCACCACTCTGCCCATATGAAGTGCAGGGACTGGAGTCTGGCCTTTTGCCCTTCTTCGCCAGTCCCCACTCTGCAGCCTACCCCAAATGTCAATAAATGCCAGCGTTCTTTCTCTCACGCCCCCTGCCCCACACAGCCTGCCCTAGACACCCAGTGCCCAGAGCCTCCACAGTACCCATTCACCCTCTCCTCCCAGGATTCCCCTCCAAGTCCCCACACCCTGCCTCCCAAATGAGCTTCTATCTTCCTCCCCGCTGCCACCTCCCTGGTCACAAGCTACTGTGTTCACACCCCGAGTCTCCTCAGCGCCGTGGGGGCGTCCCTGATTCTACTCTGGGAGTTCCTTGGGGAGGACTCTTAATTCTCATCCCTAGCTTCTCCTCCCCTGGGGTGAGCTTCCAGAGTCAGCGCCAGTGGGACCTGGGTGAGGGGGATCCCTCCCACCCGCAGGCAACTGGGTCCCAGAAGAAAGGGCCTGAAGCCACCTGAGCCAGGAGCCAGGGGCCAAGTCTGACACTTTTCCGTGTCACTAGGGTCTGGAATGGAGAGGGCACATCAGAGAGGTGACCAGCAAATGAATGAATGAATCCCACCATTCTGTATTTTAGATGCTGACAATATGACAGTGAATACAATGTGAAAAAACAAGCACACTTCCCACCCCCATGGAGTTTTATTCTAGTCAGGCAGAAGGAGAAGGAAATGTAAACATACAAGGTCAGGTACTGCTGTGAAGCAAAATAAAGCTGCGGGTACTATGCGAAGGGTAGGCTGTGTGTGTGTGTGTGTGTGTGTGTGTGCGCGCGTGCGCGCGTGTGTGTGTATTGTGCATATTAAGTAAAAGAATGAATCTGGACGATCCTGGGCCAGGTCAGACCCTAGCATTGCCGTTGACTGTATAATCTCAAACAAGTCATGCCTCCCCTCTGGGCCTCACTTTCCTCATCTGTAAAGTGAGACCATGGACTGAAAGGCCATTGTGATCTGGCCTCAGCCTTGACCTTCCAGGATCCAAGACATTTTGCCTCTGTGAATTTAATGGGGGGAATTACAGGCAGCTTAGAAGCAGTTCTGAAAAAGGAGAAGCTCTCTGCTCCAGCAATTCCCTGAGGTTCCAATTTTTCTGTTGATGGCACATAATGTGCATAGATTTGCATACTAGGCCCCCAAACTCCCAGGGAAGGCACATCTCAAAAATGTCAACAATTAGCACAAATGACTTGACTTATATTCAGGCCTCTTCCCAGAGCAAGGGGAGGTAGGTGAGGTAACCTCCAGCTACAAAGAAAGCAGAATTCTTTGCCCTGAAGAGGCAGAGAGAGAAGCCCTGCTTCCTCTCCTCTCCCCAGTGCCTTCCAGCCCATTCCCTCATCTCTGCTCAGACACCCCTGGCTAGGCGCCCAAGAAATGCCCAGAGGACCTCCTAAAGACCTACTCCTGAGTCACTTGATGACTTTGCCTAAGCCCCTAACAGGAGCTGCCTAACCCTGCCCTGCACTATTGGTGTCCAGAGCAGCAGCTTTCAGGGTTTGCAGCAGCCTAGGGGATCCAGAGCACCTCCAACTCCAGTCCCGCCACCTCAGCCCATGCAAGGCCAATCCTAGATGCTCCAACATCTAATATCACCCAAGATCAGTAAACATTGCAGCTTCCCCTCACAATGGCTGCCCAGTCAGGATTTGCAAATCACACACTCACATATACACTAACACATACACACACGGAGGGGCTTGTGCATGCTTTCACACACAGCATACTCATGCACACACAAACACACACTGAGGTGCACTGAAGAATCCCACCCAGGACAAATGATCTGTGGGGAAAAGAAAATTAATGTTCATAGGGTGCTTTACTTATGCCCATCTCATCTAATCCTCTCCACACCCTAGGAGCAACTTTTTGGCACTCCCATTTTGCAGAAGAGGAAACAGGCTGCCTGGGTCTGCAGATTCCTGTCCTTGTGAGCTCACTATCCCATACTTCCACGCTTGTACACAAATGGAGGTGCTGTTACAGAAGAAGTTCTGAGCCTGATTCTGCTGCTGCCTCTCCAGCTAACCTTAAGTACAACTCTCCTCCTCCCAAGGCCTCAGTTTCCTCATCCAGGTAATGGGAATCCTAATGCCTTTCTTTTCTCTGCATAGGCTTAAACCAGATGGCCCACGACAAGCCCCTCCAATTCCCATGTCCCAGAGCTGCCAAATTTGAGCCCCAGTCACCCACTATGAACCTGCCACCTATTCCAGGAACCTGGCCAGGAAGCCCAGGATGGGCTTCTTACCTTGTCTTCCTATTGGGATGGGTCTCAGAGGAGGCCAAACCAGGCAGAACTCTCTCTCCCATTGGCCCTCAGGTGCCACCCCCATTAGTGCTGACTTACAGCTTTGCACTGCTGCTGACATCAGCACCCATCTGTCTGTTGTGGTAAGAGAGGCCTCCTAGGGAAACAGGTTTGCTAAATCTCAGCCAGAAAGGACCTCCCAGCTGGGCTGTTGGGGCAAGTTTGGTAAATACCCTCAACAGGCACCTTTGGAAGAAGGAGCGGGTGATCAGAAATCTATGCCTCCCCCAAGCAACCCTCTCACCTCCCTAGCCACCCCCAACCATGATCAAATTCCCAACCCTGGCTTTGGACTTGCCAGCTGGTTCCCTGAGCTACTCAGCCCGTCATCCCAATAACCAGCTTCCTACAATGTCCATCTCCTGTACCACCATCCCCCCAACCACTGCTGTCACCATCCTCTATCTGTCACCTCCAATCATCAAAACCCCATCTGCCACCACCTTCCTCCTCCTTCTTCATTCTCATCCCTACCACCAGCAGCACTCATCCATTCCAACTCAAAAGGCCACTATCTAATCCATGATCTATCTCACTTCCTGCCTAAATTCTTTATGGAGCAATAAACTTTCGCTGGAATGATACCCAGACCACAAATCTGGGACCCAATGACAGTTCCAGGAGGCCATGGTGCACCATCTGTGGCTCAGTTGGTTTCCAATGGGGTCTATTCATATGGCATCTGCAAACACTCAAATGATGCAGATGCTTCCCTTACTTAATACCCATCTGGCCCAGGGTGGGCTGAGGGTGGCCCAGCTGGATGCAGCACTATCCTTAATCTCTCTGAGCAAGCAGCAAGCAGCATACCTGGCTTGTTTAAACACACACTTTGCCAGATGCTGAAGAACAATTAAAAGTGATCACAGTAGATCCCCTACCCTGATCAATCTTGCTTGTCTTAAGCTCAGATAAGTCTGTATAGGAATCTGTTTCCAAATCTGTCATTTCTGATGGCACATATGCTGGGCTTTTCCTTACAGGGCCAGCTAAAGTCAATGGAGTTCACACCCCAAGCAGGAGAAGAGCTTGCCCTAGCCTTCATCCAGCCTCATGTGTTGTGATTTGGCTAGAAATTGTTCAGGAGAATCTTAATTAGCATTCACCTGTGTGTGGTGTTGTGAAAAAAGAAAAAGAAAAAAAAAAACCTCACTTCAGGTTCCAAAGTCTGAGTTGGAATAAAAAGACTGTTGGAATCCAGGATCCACCATAGAACTGCTAAGCCTGTTTCTTCATCTGTAAAATGAGAATGACAATGTCTACCTCACAGGATTGGTTTGAGGGTAGAGCGTGTTAAAGAACTCTTAAGGATCTTTTGTCAGACCCAGCTTGACCACAAGATTGAGCTGAATCTGAATAAACATTCTAGAACACTGCCAGAAAAGCTACATTTACTATCTTGTCTGACCTATGTAATTTGCAGAGTTCTTTTTACATGGGTTACTTCCAAAATCAAAATTAACGTTATCACTGATGCTCAGTTAAAACAGCATAGTAACTTCTGATTATTTCTCTCATGAAACTACCTATGTAGTTTTATACAGTCATGTACCACATAATGATGTATGAACTGCACATACAACGGTGGTTCCATAAGATGATAATAGAGTTGAAAATTTCCTAGCACCTAGTGACATTGTAGTGCAATGTATTACTCACATGTTTGCAGTGATGCTGGTATAAAGAAACGTACTACATTACCAGTCACATAAAAGTATAGCATATACAATGATGTACAGTACATAATACTTGATAATGATCGTAAACCACTATGATATTGGTTTATGTATTTACTATACTTTTTATTGTTATTTTAGAGTATACTCCTTATACTTTTATGTTAACTGTAAAACAGCCTCAGACAGGCCTGTCAGAAGGTATCCGGAAGAAGGCCTTGTCATCATAGCAGATGACAGCTCCATGCCTGTTGCTGCCCCTGAAGACCTTCCAGTGCAGAAGATGTGGAGGTGGAAGGCAGTGGATGTTAATGATCCTGACCTCAAATAGACCTAGGCTACTGTATGTGTTTGTGTCTTCATTTTTCAAAAAAAATTTAAAAATTTAAAAACAGAAAACAGCTTAAAGAATAAGGATGTGTAAAAAAATATTTTTGTACAGCTATACAGTGCGTTTGTGCTTTAAGCTGTGTTTACAAAAGAGTCAAAAAGTTTTTAAAATTGTTTAAGTTTACAGGGTAAAAAAAGCTATATTAAGCTATGGTTAATTTATTACCGAAAAAAGAAATGTTTAAAATCAATGTAGTGTAGCCTAACGGCACAGTGTTTATAGGGTCTACAGCAGTGCACAGCAAAGTCCCAGACCTACACACACACTCACTCACTCACTCACTCACCCAAAGCAGCTTCCAGTCTTGTAAGCTCCATTCATGGTAAGTGCCCTCTATAGAGGTACCACATTTTTTTTTTTTCTCAGCCTCCCGCGTAGCTGGGACTACAGGCACCCGCCACATCACCCGGCTAATTTTTTGTGTATTTAGTAGAGACAGGGTTTCACCATGTTAACCAGGGTGGTCTCGATCTCCTGACCTCGTGATCCACCCGCCTCAGCCTCCCAAAGTGCTGGGATTACAGGCATGAGCCACCGCGCCCGGCCAGGTGTACCATTTTTTTACTCATTTATACCATATTTTTACTGTACCTTTTCTATATTTACACATGTTTTGTGTGTTAGACATACAAATACTTACCACTGTTACAATTGCCTCCAGTATTCACTAGACTAACATGCTGTCCAGGTTCACAGCCTAGGTGTATAGCAGGCTAGACCATCCGGGTTTGTGTAAGCGTACTCTATGATGTTTCGCATGACGAAATTGCCCAACAATGCATTTCTCAGGATTTGTCCCCGTCATTAGGTGATGCATGACTGTACTCTGACATCCTCTCCAGCTTTCATCTGTTTTTATTTTTATGATGGGCTGGAGACAGGACATTGTATCTGCTTTTCCCTACGTAAGTCTTGCCATGCCCTTTGGCCAAAGGCAATTCAAATATGGACTTCCTACTGCCACCATCATGGTCACTACGATCTAAGTGTTTTTTGGGGCTTGTGCAGAGAAGGAAGAAGATGAGCCCCCGCCTTCTCTGTTTCCCATGATGTAGGAGAGAAGACACAGGCTGAGCCTCAGGAGGAGAGATCAAAGCTTTAGATCTGAAAGGATGGTTCCAGCCCAGCAGCATGAACATGGCCTGGGAACATGTTAGACATGCAGGTTCTTAGGCCCCACCCCACACCTGCTGGATCGAATACTCTGATTTCTGCACTTGAGCATACATTACTCAAGTTTGAGAACCACTGCATTAGAGAACAGAACCCCTCAACCATAGCTTGCAGGAACAGTGAAGCCGTGAAGACACATCCAGGTCTCAGGAAGTCATTTTAGCCTGGAAAGGAAAAGAAGGAGGCATCACTGGCGTGGGCCTGGGAGCCCCTGTGCTCAGCACTCCTGGAAGTGTGCAGACAGGGAGGTCTGGGGTCTGGAAAAACAGCAGGAATCTTGGGAATTATAAGGCTGAGAAGGAGGTGAGGAGGGGGCAATGTGCCTGGCTGCTGCTCAGGCCTCCCCACTGGCAGGGGGTCCCAGCAGCCTTGTTCCCTAGGCCCATGCTGAACTTGCTAGTGATGCTGGCATTCCTAGCTGTGGTTCGGCACCAAGGTCCAGTGACCCCCCAGACCCAGCCCCGGGCTATTTCCCTAATAGAGACCTAACCAGCGGGCCTGAGTTTGGGGTGCTGAGGCATTGACTGTGTAAGGTCCCCACCCACTACCCCATCCACTGTTCTCCCTGCCCCCCTCCACATGTGTCTGGGACTTTCCCAGGAGTTGGAGCCACACCGAAGGGACATAGAAGCCACAATTCTTGCCCTCAGAGAGCCCCGCAAGCTGCTGAGAAGATGAGTACTGAAGACCACCAGTTCCCAAGTCCTAAACCATGTGCCAGACATCGTGCTGAGCTCTTTGTGAACAGTATAGAATTAAATGAGACAGTCACCCTTGAAACAGATACAAACCCAGAGCAGAGAACAGTCAGCACAGGAGGAATCTAATTGGCAGGTGTACCGTGGGCACCTGAGAGCTGGGTAGTCAAGAAGTTTCCCAAAGGGAAGGAGGCCCATTGCTGACTTGGAGGCAGAGAATGTGGAGGCAACAAGCTCATATCTGTCTCTATCTCTCTGTCTCTTCCTCTCTCTGTCTCTACCTCTCTGTCTCTTTCTTTCTATCCTTCTTTCTTCCCTTACAATAGACCACTCCATAATTGAGCAACCTCTCCTATGCCAGACTATGATCCTGTCATTAAACCCCTATTGAGACCAGGCACTATGGCTCATGGCTGTAATCCGAGCACTTTGGGAGGCCGAGGCAGAAGGATCACCAGGGGTCAGGAGTTCGAGATCAGCCTGACCAACATGATGAAACTCCATCTCTATTAAAAATACAAAAAAAAAAAAAAAATTAGCTGGGCATGGTGGCAGATGTCTGTAATCCCAGCTACTCAAGAAGCTGAAGCACAAGAATCGCTTGAACCTGGGAGACAGAGTTGCAGTGAGCTGAGATCGCACCACTGCCCCCCAGACTGGACGACAAGAGTGAAACATCACCTAAAAAAAAAAAACAAACCAGGAGAATGGGCAAACAAACTACTCTATATCCATACATTGGAACACTGGCCATCAGTAAAGAGAAACAACCTACTGATACATGCTACAACATAGCTACATCTCAAAAGCACCATTCTAATGAAAGAAGCCAAACAGAAGAGACTGTACATTGTATACTTCCATTTATAAAGACTTTCTGGAAAAGGCAAAATTACAGAGAAAAAAAGCAGATAGACTAGTAGCTGCCTGAGACTGGGAGCCGTGGTAGGGATTGACTACAAATGGTATGAGGAGAACGTGCCTAGGGTGACAGAAGTGTTCTAAAACTAGATTATGCTGATGGTTGCACAACTGTATAAATTTACTTAAATCACGAAATGTATGCCTAAAATGAGGATATGTTCTGGTATGTCAATTTTACCTTCATAAAGAGGCACTGACAACGAAAAAAAGAAGATGGCTGATGGAAGGATAGATAGCTAGACTTGTGAAAAAGTGATTATAACAAGATGTGGATGATGTGATTATGTTATAGGATTGGGGTTGATATGGGTGATCACTGTACAATTTTTTCAACTTTTCTGTAAAAGTTTTCATGCTAAAATGTTGAGGGAATTTTAGGAAGCTCGAAGCAGGAAAGGAATCAAAGGATCTATGGTGTAGAAAGGTAATTTTGGCCACCAGGATATTAAAGTGAAATCACTGACAATGGTGTTGGTGAGGATGTGAAGAAGCTGGGACTGTCATATGCTGCTGCTACAACCACTTTGGAAAACTGGCAGTGTCTACCCTATGACACAGTAATTTCACTCCTAGGTATTTAGTAGAAATGTGTACTCTTGCACACCACAAAGCAAAGATAAGAATGTTACAGCAGCATTATCCATCATAGCCCCAAGCGAGGAACAACCCAAAGATTATTAGTAGAATGGATTAAAAATTGCATAGTCATACAACGGGACACTATACCACAATGAGAATAAATGAACCACACACATGACATGGGTGAATTTCAAAATGGTGAGCCAGAGAAACCAGAAACAATCAAGTTCATCCAGTGTGATTCCATTTATATAATGTTCCAAAGTCAGGCCACACTAACTGTCAGGAATAGAAGGCAGAAGAATGCCTGCCTTTGATGGGAGTGACAACTGGGCGGGGACACCAGGCAAGGGTTACGGGAAGCTGACAATGCTCTATTTCTTGATCTAGATGATGTGTTGCAGGTAAAAGATCACTGCACTACGTATTTATGATTTGTGCACTTTTCTGAGTGTGTTTTTTTATTAGAGGAAAAAAATGTTTACTAAACAATTGGGGAAAAAAGAAACCTGGCCAGGCACAGTGACTCATGCCTATAATCCCAGTATTTTGGGAGGCCAAGGCAGGAGGATCACTTGAGCTCAGGTGTTCAAGACCAGCCTAAGCAACATAGGGAGACCCCGTCTCTACAAAAAAAAAAAAAATTTAATTAGCTGGGTGTGGCTGCACATCCCTGTAGTCCCCGTTTTTGGGGGGCTGAGGTGGGGGGATTGTTTGAGCCCGGGAGGTTGAGGCTGCAGTGAGCCATGATCATGCCACTGCACACCAGCCTGGGCAACAGAGTGAGACCCTGTCTCAAAAAAGAGAAAAGAAAAGAAACCTATTTGACCTTCACTCAAGGACACCCTCACCTTAAACCTGACCTCTGAGGGGCTTCTGGAGATGCAGCAAGTTTGCTTCCGCCCCTCTGAGCAGCCTGGGACAGTCTTTGGCTACACATCCAGCACAGTCAAAGTCCTTGGCATTTGTCAGATCTGCAAGGTCAGAGGAGAGGAAAGAGGCATTGGAGGCTTTGATGCAGGATAGCCCAGGGAGCCCGCAAAAGTCCTAGAAAGTTTGGCAGCCACCCTAAATCAGAATGAATCACAAAGGATCATTCCAGCCCGGTCCTGCATGAGATCTGCGGGGGGAGCAAGCTGCGGGTGAACAGAAGTTAAGAATTGGTGAGACATCAGGCCTGCTCTTCTGCTCAAAGCTTTCACCTTCAAACAGTCCTCTCTCTGCCTTGTTATAGTTGTCTAAAAAGGCTTTAATAAAAATCCACTAAAATTAACTCAGCAGGAACTCTTTTTGTAAAAAGAATACTCATCCTTTTGATATATTTTGTGTTGGTGAGGTTTCCATTTTCAGATGACAGGGCCTCTCAATACAGAGACTACCTTCTTTTTTTTTTTTTAATAATCAACTCCAATTTTCCACGAAGGGAAGGCAGGGAGGTTGGTTTATAGGTTATCCATAGCAGGAAGTCTAATTCCAGGTAGAGCAGTCAGGCTTTCCATGATTACAGCTAATTGAGTACTGGCATTGTCTGTGTGCCTTTGTAGGAGTGAGAAAATGTTAAAAATGTGATTAGAAATTGCAAACCCCTGGCTCAGGAATGAAATGGTGAAAAACAAGCACAACCTAAAGCATTATCAGATTTAACCAACAGTTTTAATATGCTAACAGGCCCCAGAAGAGACTGCCACCAACAACGCATACATTTGTGAGCACCGTAATATTGAATCGACATATTGTATCTTTTGTTTCTTTTTCTTTTCTTTTTTCTTTTTTTTTCTTTTTTTTTTGGCAGGGAGGGTGGTGGGGGTGGGGACAGAGCTTCACTCTTGTTGCCCAGGCTGGAGTACAATGGCACGATCTCAGCTCACCGCAACCTCCACCTCCCACGTTCAAGTGATTCTCCTGCCTCCACCTCCCGAGTAGCTGGAATTACAGGCGCCTGCCACCACGCCTGGCTAATTTTTGTATTTTTAGTAGAGATGGGGTTTTTCCATGCCGGCCAGGGTGGTCTCGAACTCCTGACCTCAGGTGATCCACCTGCCTCGGCCTCCCAAAGTGCTGGGATTACAAGCATGAGCCACCGAGCCCTGCCTGAATCAACATATTGAATGAATATGCAGCTGACCTTAGCAGAGACTTTCAGGAGACTTTTGCTCGCTGTAGACCAGTCTAGACCACATGGTGGGCTGGCTTCTCCCAACAAACACCTTGACAAACTCAGGTGGGTATGGGGGAGAGGGGCTTGAAGGCCAAATGATCCCCCAAGAAACTCCGTAACAGACTTCTCTGCCCAAATAAATTTGAGAAATGTTATGTTCAAATGAAACACACACTGTGTTGGTGAGGCTGAGGAAACAGGCTCAAGCTCAGCCGGTGGCGGAGCGACCAGGACCACCCCTAAGGGGGGACAACCTGATGATATCTTTCAAAATTAAAAACGTGCATGGCCTTTGACCCAGCAATTCTACTCCCTGGAATTTTTCCTGTTGATACACTCCCACAAGGAGCAAATGACGTGTGGGGAAGGTTATTTGTTTGCAGCATTGTTTATAATAATAAAAGCCTGGAAACAGCCCAGCTCTCTCAAAAAGGGTCTGGCAAAATAACCTCAGGAGGAGCAGCGAACATTTAATGAGTGCTTACTACACACCAGGCACTGTCCTAAGCCATTTACAAGCTTTATCTTACTGAATCTCCACAAAAGGCTTCGAGGTAGATGATGCTGTTATCTTTGGATCACCAATGAGGAAACTGAGTCACTCAGACATTGAGTAACTGGCTCAACATTAAACAACTGGCTTGAACGAGAGCATTCTGCCTCCAAAGACTATGCTCTTAACCACCTTATTATACAATCTCTTCCAAATAAACATTTGAAGCATCTGTTTGGTGGAATAAACTGGAGTCATGAAAAAGAATGAGGCAGCTGTCTGTGTGCTCACACCAAATGGTCTCCAGATTATTGTTAAATGAGAGACAAAAGTTGCAGAATGGTGTGGAGAAAAGTCATCATTCATGTGGGAGGAAAACGGTTTATAAATATATATATTTTAGACTATCTTTAGAAGGATACACAGGAAACTGGTAACTCAGGGGCCTCCAAGAAAGGGACTGAATAATTGGCTAGAAGAAAGGATAGAAAGAGGCTCACACTTGTCTGAATTTGTTTTTAACTTTTTATTTATTTTACTTTTTTTTTTAAACATGCAGACAAGTTACAAAAGTAAGAACTACTGATGTCCTTCACCTACATTCACTAATTCTTATTGTGCTTCCATTTTTCACTGTGTCCATATAATGTCTCTTATTTAATTCATTTATTTATTTTTTGGAAACAGGGTCTCACTCTGTCACCCAGCCTGGAGTGCAATGGTGCGATCTCGGCTCATAGCAACCTCCGCCTCTCAGGTTCAAGCTATTCTCATGCCTCAGCCTCCCCAGTAGCTGGGATTACAGGCCCATGCCACCACTGCCGGATAATTTTTGTATTTTTAGTAGAGATGGGGTTTCACCATGTGGGCCAGGCTGGTCTCAAACTCCTGACCTCAAGCAATCTGCCTGCTTCGGCCTCCCAAAGTGCTGGGATTACAGGTGTGAGCCTCTGCACTTGAACTAAAATTAATTATTTAAAAATAAGACAACATTAAACAAGTATTTTCTACTTCAGAAATTCTGGGAGATTGTAAGATGCTAGCTGTTCAAATCTCTCGGAAGCAAGCCAGTTGCATAGCATTTTCATGAAATCTATCTTCAAATTCACCCACTTCTGGAACGGATGCTTCCCAACTCAGAAGGACATGCCTGAGCCAAGGGTCTTAGAAAAGGGGCCCCAGGAAGCTTCCAGAACCGTAAGTAAGGCCAGAGGCAGCTGTGCCTCGCTCAGGGGTGGGGTAGGGCAGAGAGAGGGCTGAAGTGGCCCACAGGGCTCCTGCCTCCCAAGTGGGTTCTCTCTCCACCCAGCTGCGGGTGAGGACCACAGCAGAGAGGAAAGAAAGACAGGCATGCCAAGTGTCCGAACAATGCCAGCGAGCCCTCCCAGTCCTGTTGAGTCTCTTTTATTACCTACTCACTCGCTGGTGCCATGGGGCTTAGTGTCTGAGATGGACTGAGGTCTCTCACCCTGTGAACCAGGTGCTGGGGAAAAACCCAGGTACACACATGGAGGACAGGGACAGGTCCCCTGCCATCATTAAAGGCATTGCCTCTCCTGAGCATGAGCAGCTACTCAATCCCAGTGCCAGTGGCTTGCCCCCTTCCCAGTATGGCTCCTGGGACCCTGCTGTCCTAAAATCATCTGCTCTGGCTTTTCTGGTGCTTTGCAGGGGTCGTCAGGTCTGTTCCACTCGTGTGTTATTCCTTCCTGCTCCCGCCCTCATCAGGGATCTCTGTGAGGGCTGGGGAACTTCGGACTGGGGTTTCCTGAGGGCAGGGCTATGTCTCCCCCTCAGACTTGGGCTCCTCAAGTCAGGAACCTTAGAGAACAAGAGATTGGGCCCTGTCCCCTCCTCCCACCCTCCCTTTTGGTTCCAAGGCCAAGCGTTTGTGCAGGCTGTCATTTCACACACCCCAAGTCTGGGCACATGTACCGCCCGAAGCCCCTTGCCTCCCTGAAGGGAAGGCTGAAGGCCAGCCGCGGACACCAGCGGACCCATGGCGGGATCATTGCATAACAGCAGCCTGGCCACAGGATGATTCAGCACTGAGGCCTGCGCAAGCACTCTGGCTTCTGTGGAGGACTCAGGACAGGGCTTCTCAGAATCAAGGGACAGGAGACCCAAGGATCCCACCTCACCTGAGGACGCTATGTTGCAGCCCTGGCGTATTTGGGCCTCTTTTGGCTGCCCTGGGCCTGGCCTCTCTGTCTGGACCTGAGTGCAGGTACCTGGCCTGGGTTCCAGCCTGGACAGGGCCAAGAGAGTCACCCTGCCGTGAAGAGCCCACTGTCAGGACTTAGACTACCCTCAAGCAGGGTTGTGGCCCAGCAGGAAAGGGACCTGGGGCCAGGGAAGGGACCCCAGGGGCAGCCTGGGGCTGAGGGGGGGGTCAACTTGGCAGTTCTTTTTCAGACCACTAGATGTCACTTCCATTTCAAAGGAACCCACTGGTTGGAATTTTCCCCAGTCAGGTCCCCATAGCCTTCAAGTCTTAAAGACACACAGACCACAAAAGAAAACTTCATTTTCTCCAGAGGACCAAGACACTGGAAACCTGGCCAGAGCTGCCTCCAACCCTCAGCTGAAGCTGCCAGGGGCTCCATAACATCCCATCCCAATGCTGGAAAGAGCCAGAGGTGGTAGAACTCCATCTCCCCATCCCCCGCCTGTCCTACAGGTTAGTATGGGGATGGCATTTTCTGACACGAACAAAAAAATGAAAGACGTCATGAAATGAATATGAGTGCATTGGAGGGGGACAGTGTTTGAAACAGGGGACATATGTGCCAAAGATCCTCTTCAGGGCCAAGAGATTCCAGGTTCATCAAGGTCATGTTGTCCATTCCCAGGCTTCAGACTATCCTCAGAAAGTTCAGGTAAGGTGGCGCTGAAGGGAAGTTCCAGGGACCCTGCTTTCTCCACTCCAGTCCCCAATATTCAGTCAACATCTCTTGGCTGACTGGGGCTGGTTATTATAAATTACAACCTCTGTGAGGTAAGTATAAAGATAACCCCATTTGACAAATGAAGACACAGAGGTATGGAGAGGGTTAAGTGAGAAAATTCTCCCCAGGCCTCTTGCTGCTGTCTCATCTCAGCTTCCCACAGAAATGGAGCACGGATTCAGCTGGTTGGTTTATCTACAGCTCAGGTTGCTGCTTAAAGACTCATTCTCTTTAGTTCATTTGTACTGGCTTTTACCCAATGGTTTTCAAACTTGGCTGCCCATTAGAATCAGCTGGGGAACTTTCAAAATTTCTGATGCATGACTGGGCTCAGTGGCTCACACCTGTAATCCCAGCACTTTGGGAGGCCAAGGTGGGAAGATGGCTTGACCTCAGGAGTTTAAAACCAGCCTAGGCAATCGAGTGAGGCCTTGTCTCTATTAAAAATTTAAAAATTAGCCGGGTATAGTGGTGCGCGCCCATAGTCCCAGCTACTTGGGAAGCTGAGGAAAGAGGACTGAGCCCAAGAGGTCGAGGCTGTAGTGAGCCATGATCGTGCCACTGCACTCCAGCCTGGCGGACAGACTGAGACCTTGTCTAAAAAAACATCTGATGCCCTGGTCACTCCATACCAATTAATTTAGAATGCAGGAGGGCTGGAGTAAGAGTCAGGCATCAGTATGCTCCTGTAAATGTCCAAGTAATTTCAATGAGTGGCCGAATCTGTGGACCATGATTTAACCACTCCCCCACCCTACCCTCAGCCAACACTGAGGGTTTACCCACAGGCCTGGCAGGGTGAGATTGGAAAGGCTGTGTTGCTATTAATGATTATTTAATCACATTTGATAATAGGATACTCAGAAACAAATACCTCACACACTGTAAGGCAGGAGGGCATGCATCGTTACTTTCCTGCAGAGGGAAGACTGACGTTCAGAGAAGTGAAGCAACTCACCCAGCGTCATCCAGCCAATAAGTGAGTAGAACAAGGTCTAACACCCAAGTCTTTTTAGTTCTCAAACAAATGCTCCTGCCTCTTCATTATGCCTCCAAGATAAGGTGAGCTGCTTCCAGAGCAGTTAGCATCATATATAGAAAGCTGTTCCTGGTCAGTATCTGACCTCTAGCCCCGACCACTTACCGACGGCCAGTCATAACCACAGCTGACCCTTTAACTTGACCACAAGCTTGCTTTACCCTGGCTACCACTTGACCCCTAACCCTGGCCACTGCTGATCCCTAATTGAGACCACAGTCTGTCCCTAATGCCAGCCATGTTCAGCACTGACCAGAATATGGAGGGCTCAGGCTACCCAGTCACCAAACCAGGGAATACCTCTGTGTCATGTCATAATTACCAGTGATAATAAGCACATGGGGCCTGTGTGCCAGACAGGGTTTTGTTTGTTTGTTTGTTTTGAGACAGAGTCTCGCTCTGTCTCCCAGGCTAGAATGCAGTGGCGCGATCTCATGGCAAGCTCCGCCTCCTGGGTTCACGCTATTCTCCTGCCTCAGCCTCATCGAATAGCTGGGACTACAGGCGCCCGCCACCACGCCTGGCTAATTTTTGTTTGTATTTTCAGTAGAGACGGGGTTTCGCCGTGGTCTCCATCTCCTGACCTTGTGATCCGCCCACCTCGGCCTTCCAAAGTGGTGGGATTACAAGCGTGAGCCACCGCGCCCGGCCCAGACAGGGTTTCAATATGTCTCTATGAACTATCAGGTCAGGTCTAAAGGCTTCCCCAAAGTTTCCCTTTCTTGTACGTGAGGCTTGCCCTTTCCTGCTCCAATCTCTGTCTCTTACACACACACACACACACACTTCCTTGCTCCTGCAGTTCCCCAGGCATGGAATGTCCTTCCTCCTCCCCACACCGACTCTCCAGGATCCCCCAAGGAAGCCTACAGGGCCCCCAGGGTCCCACATAGCCCAGGCTTATGGACCCCTTCAGTAGGTGTCACCAGGCCTAAGAGAGCAAAGAGTCACTCAGCCCAGCATCTTCTCTCCTTTCTCACAAGGTTAGGAAGGTCAGGGTCGCCCAGCGGGGGTGACATGTCAGGGGACACTCACCCGCACAGGCACTCACATACGCACACATGCTCGCCGAGTGTGTTTATAGAGTTCTGGGCAACTGTAAACTTGGCTCGCTCCGGCTGCCCCCAGGAGAGGGAAAACCATAAACACCTCCTGCTCCCACCAGTTTCCCCTGACAAGGCGAGTCACCTCCCAGGACCTGGACACCCACCATTATAGGGAACTGGCTGCACTCATCGACTTTCTACTCAGTGAGCAATGCCCAGCCTCACATCCCCAACACAGGGGAAGCGCTCCAGGCCTCTGCCATGGCCCTCCTGAGTCTTTGCATCCCTGGGAATGCCTCACCCTCCTCTTCCCTCGCCACCCTCAAAGGCCCACTCTCAGTCTTACCTCTAAGACACTCCCACTGATCTCCTTCTACATACTGTGTACTTTCTGGAAGGGGCTTTAAGACAAAAAAGCCTTTGGGATGAGACCTAATATTCGCTCTTAGAAATCCATTCCTCTGGGTCAAGCATTGCTCTTTCCTCTGGAAGGGTTGTCTCACTGGGTCTCTCGGTCTCTATGTGACTGCGCCGCAGCAGAGCAGCTGGTACACAGGTGGGCGCCACCTGGAGCATGAATTCTGGCTCTAAGTGTGGCACCACCTGCTTGGGAGGTGCACTCTCTGAATGCACAGTGAGGAATAGACTGCAAATCTCTAGGGTCCCTCCAGATCTAGTAACCAATGGTTTCTCCTTCCAAGCAAGGATTTTTTATTGGGAAGTCACACAATTGATCTTGCTACTTCGAAATGTTGCCATAACTTTAAAGGAGAAGTCCTACTGAGGCAAGCCTAAAGTGTAATAAAATTAGGTTAGCTGTAGGGAGGAACTTCCAAGACTGTGCATTACCACAAGGCATAGAGGATTGTAAAGCAAAACCAAAGAATCTCTCTTCTGTAAATCTTTTAAAATGCAAGAAAGATATTCCTCAAAGGCCAAGTCTGACTTTGCTGGATATTTG
Source organism: Piliocolobus tephrosceles (assembly GCF_002776525.5). Lineage (NCBI taxonomy): Eukaryota > Metazoa > Chordata > Mammalia > Primates > Cercopithecidae > Piliocolobus > Piliocolobus tephrosceles. The sequence goes on from NC_045438.1 coordinate 124,961,590, forward strand.
GGGCCTTTTATTATTATTGAAAGGGGAGACAGTGTGACCTTTCCTCAAGCCAGGAAAGGGTTGGGGGGCCTTGATGGAGTTCCCAGTGCCAAATGATAGAGAGCTGAATGGACCCAGGGCCTCACCCCTACCTCCTCCATTGTCCCCTGTTCCCCTTAATGAAGGCTCAGACCAGAACAACCAATGAGGCTTGGAAAATCCGCCTGTTGTGTGAGGGGATTTTCCATAAATCTCCCTCATTCAGGCAGCGACAGCCCCGTGCCCTGTGGAGGGAGGGCTGCCTGGCTCCTGGGGACCCTCGTTAAGAACAGGTGCTTTCCGGCCAGATCCCTCTTCCTCTGGGCCCCTCAGCCACCTGGGGGCTTTTGTGGGGATGTAGTGAGGAAGCCCACCCAACCTTCCAGGAGCCATCTCCAAGGAAAATAACCTTGGACCCCTTCAAGCGTGCAAGGGTGAGAAAATGGGCTCTGCCCCACCAATGGGATTGTAGTTTAGAGGGTTGCTTTGCATAAATCTGTTCACCACCCATTTAAGGCCTCCCTTGTGAAACATTATAGACCTTGCCACGGAGTATGGGAGCCACTAGTCACATGTGGCTATTTAAATCTAAATTATCAGCCTTAACAATGCTGTGAAACTCTGCCTCTAGAAAAAATTTTCTTAAATTAGCCAGGCGTGGTGGCATGTGCCTGTAGTTCCACCTACTCTGGAGGCTGATGTGGGGGAATGGCTTGAGCCTGGAAGGTGGAGGCTGCAGTGAGCTGAGACTACACCACTGCACTTCAGCCTGGGCCACAGAGTGAGACCCTGTCTCGTTCATAAATAATCTAAATTAGCTAAAATTAGATTTTAAAACTACAGTAAATCAGATGCATAGTTTAAGTGCTCGATACCCACATGTGGCTAGTGGCTACTGTTTTCCACAGTGCAGCTCGAGAACATTTCCACCATCACAGAATGTTCTAGTGGACAGCACTGCTTAGAGCTGACACTAAACAGAGCAGCCTTCCATAAGAGCAGAAATGCAAGCACTGACAACAGGAATAGAAGAAATCTTATGCTGACAATGGAGAAGGCTCCAAGGACTCAGGGAGCCCCAGTCTGAGGGGAAGGCACAACCCTGTCCTCAGGGAGCGCCCAGCCCAAAAAGGGTTAAATAATTCCTTGGCCGGATCTTGTTTTCCTGAGCAGGTGAGGGGAAAGGGCCCAGCTGTCACTTAGCAGGCTCATTAGTGATGTCTGCTGGGGCCTTGCCCTCCCCAGGGGTAATTATTAACAGGCCTCAGGTGTGAGAGAGCGTGCAGCCCAGGCCCCACCCTCCCATTCAGCTGACTTGGCCAGCTGGGCATCCTCGGTCAGGGCGGGAGGACCCCAGAACCAAGAATCCCAAATACAGAGACAGCCCTGGGGCTGCCTGAATAATGATACCACCAAGACCTGGCTCTGTGGCCCCTGTTCCCCAGTGCTCCCACCCTGAGTTAAGCCCTGTTCTGTGATAAGATGGACTGCCAACCAGGGGCACAGCACTGACCAGGAAGGCTGCCCGCCACTTCCCAATTAAACTGTTCAGAACTGGGGGGCCGCCCCTGCAGCCTCACTGGGGAAGGTCTAATCTCGCCAAACCTGGGCCAGGGCCCCTTGCCTTGTCAGCAGGAATTTTCCACATATGCTGAGATTTCTGTTTGCCTTCTCCATTAGCTCAACAAGCATGGATGGAAAGATGACTAAGATAATTAGTGACTGACAGTAGCTCTGACCGTGGGGCCAGGCCAGGAGTGAGTGGCAGGGGCTGGAGTGTGGCTGGAGAAGCTGTGAGTCAGCCAGAAAGTGTGAGTGCAGGGCCTACACCAGGCCTGGAGACCTCAGACCAGACAGGAGGGAGCCTAGAGCCGACCCATCAGAGTCAGAGGCAAGGGACAGAGAGCAAGTGATGGCTCCTCCCTCATAACCATGGAAATGGCTCCAAACAGAAGCCGCCTCTACCAAAGAAGACTCAAGCCCCTGGGTGGGTCAGTGGGCCTGAGAAGGGAGAAAGAAGCCTATTCCACAACTGCAGCCCAAACCTGGCCCTCAAATGGCCTGTGTTCATGTGACACAACAAGCCAGCAGGGATGCCACTAGAGAGAGAGTCCAACCTAAACCTCTTGCCAGTAGGGATGGGGTAAGGGAGCTGGGTTTAGAAGCTTCTTCCTGAAGCATATCCCAAGCTTACCTCAGCCATCACCCACTTCAGTAGGCTCCCAATTCTTTTAATTGTATACCTCTATCCACAGAAAATCTGTGACATACGCCTCTACATGTATATAAGATATATAATATGTGCTACCATACTAACAAGTTATGTACATTATAAAGGATAAAAGAAAGAATAAAAGTGAGGTTCCAATGCCTTCCCAAACGTGGATACAGTTTGGAGACTATTGATTTACTTAGAGTATGGGTGACACATTTCTAACTAAGCTCAGTAAATGAGCAAATCTTCCTGTGTTTGCAAATTCAACATCAGCCAGTCCTCCCTGGTTAACAGTTAAGATTAGTTGCTATCTCAAAATTATTTTGAACTTGAGCTGACCCTTATGCTGGGATGGGGATGGTAGCAGAGCTGGCCATGTCAGCTGACAGCAGGCTCAGAGCACCCCTCCCACCCCACATGGTGACTTTGCCCATGCTGTTCCCTCTAAGTAGAATGTCCTGCTGCCATTTTTTGCAGTGGCAATGATTTGCCTTCAAAACTCCACTCTTCTCCAGGGTTTCTTCCCTGAATTCCAGGCTGCTCAAGCGTCCCACTCCTAAACTCCCACAGCCCACTATGAAGACAGGACTGACTTTAAACAAAATGAGAGACAGTGGATCCTTGAATAATGTCATTTCATTCAACACTGTTTTTAAGTGAGAAAAAAATTCATTTTATTATATGTAATTTCACTTAAAGTTGCAATTTCCAAGGACCTACGATGATGTTAAGTGAGTATGTACTGTACCTCTATTCTGGAATATACTGTGCTGCCCTGGAACAATGTGTGTAACCCTCTACCTCCCTGACTTGATTGTAGAACTCTTGAAAGGCAGGGGATTGCTTTATTCACTTTTGTATCCTCAGCTATCAGCATGTGCAGACACGGATGTATCACCCATATCTGCTCAGCACCCACCATTCTGACACTATGAGCCCATTTGGGTTCCCATACGGGGCAGGTCAGAAGTGCCAGGGAGTTGACACCCACTTCCCTAGGATCTCTCAACCAATGGCTACATGATTTCATGGCTAATACCCCAGCTCCCTTGCCCCCTGGGTGGGTAACTTTGAGATGAGTTATCCAAAGGTCCCCAGTTGCCTACAGCAGTCACCTACTCAGTAGCATGCATTTATTTTATTGGCTTCTTTCCCTTTCCTGCCTCACTTCTCCACTCCTTTACTGGTGTTTTATGGAAACCTTCCAAATAAACTATTAATGCTCAAGTCCTTATTTCAGAGGAAACCAGCCCAAGACACTGACATGTAATAGGTGATCAATAAATTCTAATTAATGAGAATCTATTGAGCAACTTCTATCCTCGCCATTGAGGGTCGCAGGAGGAGAAAGCTCACTAGGATGGAACAGCCACAGAAGCTTTTTGAGGGGATGGATTGAGCTGGGGCATTCAGGATGGGCAGGGTTGGAGCAGGCAGACAAGAACGGAGATGGAGTTCCCAGCAGAATGAAGGGCATGAGCAAAGGTGGGGAAGCTGGAATGAAGTCTACCTATCTAGAGGGCAATGAGGAAGCACTGAGTGATACATCTTATCCCTGCCCCTAAGGGTTTTCCCTTTTCCATGCCTAGTTCCCCAGGTTCCTCTTTCCCTGAGCCCTGGCAGTTGGACTTGGGGCTTGGCATCTTGGGGGAAGGGCTTCTCAGAAATTCCGTGCCCTGCCAAGAAGCAAGCCCCTGTCCCCGCCCTTCTGAGCAATCCTCATTATCTTTCTCAAGACAGGCAAAGAGATTAGGCTGACTTCTGGGAAGGCAAATGCCTCCACCTGCCCCTTCTCCCAATGTCTGGAAAAGGGAATCAGAAGAAAAGAGCCAGAGATTGACTTGGTTCCTCTGCTGATTAACACATGAAATTAAAAGCAGGCTGGAGACACATCTGGGCATGCTGGGAGGAGGCCCTCTGTATCCCCTCATCCACCCTGGCCTCTGGGGGTCCTGCCTGAGCCAGCAGCCCATCTAGGCTGTGGAGACAGCAGCTGCAGCAACACCCATCCTGGGTATCCACACTTAGAGAGGCAATGTGGGCTTGTTTTGGGGCTGCAGACCAAGCCCCCACCCCTTAGTGCTCAGCTGGAAGAGGCCTGCTGGCAGAGAACCCAGCAAGGGCAGGCCAAGGAGTCTGATACCACCTGCCCAGCCTGGCTCTGCCATCTGCTCATTGGGGGACCTCAGGTGAGTCCTTCACTTTACCTGCAACCCAGTTTCCCCAACTGTGCCATGAAAGAGCTGGATACTAAGACTTCTTCAGCTCTGATGTTTTATGTTCTGAGTCTGAGAAGCTGCTTTTTTGCCCGTATGTTCAACCCAGAGATTCTGGGATGCCGACCTTGAGCCTCAAACCAAGCTGCTCTGGGATCCCAAGCTGGGTCTGGGGTGCTGTTGACCTCAGACTGGAAGCTGACCCTAAATGTCAGATTCCTCAGTATACACACACACACACACACACACACAGCCTGTATATTACCATGCCTGTAACAAATCGTAAAGACTGACAATTTGCAAGGAAGGAGACTCAGCATTTAAACACACAGGCAGATTCCCAGGGGAGAGGATCCCACACGAAGCCTCCCTGGCCTCAGCAATGCCAGGCTGAGGGCTTAGGGTCAGGTGGCCTCTGGCCTCTCCTTAGAGGAATGAGTGTCAGGAAAGAGACTGGGGGTTGCATGGAGCAAGAATGGGTTTACATAGAACAAATCATGTGAAATTAACCTTCTTTTCTCCTCCAGCAGGGTCTCTGGTCTCTGAGGGACACCATGGAAATTGTGATTCCAGTGAGACCAAAAGGGATGTAAGCACCTATTCACTCACTGGCATTTCCCATCTTGTGATTCTTCCAATCCATAGGGTACCAACCTGGAAGAATGGAATGATCTCTAGTGGAGGAAGTTAGGTCTCAGGGAAAACCTCCCCAATGACTTGAGACCCCAGGGACCTGGCAACATCCTGACAGGTTGCCCTAAGCTGATGTGCAGACCCCATCCCACTCATTCACAAGCAAGAAGAAGCCAAGTGGCTTTTCCAGGTACCTTTAAATTTGGAGATGACTTGGGTGATTCCAATCTCTCTCTGGCCAGTTGTCCACTGGTTATGTGAGGTCAGGTGCATAGGTCCTTCCTCAACAGCTTGGCCTTAGAAAATGCTTTGTTCCCCAATACAACACTGCATTCCCCACATCCCAACCAGAAGCCTTGTACGTAAAAGTATGTCCAAATTAGAACTATATTAAGATACAATGTTTCACCTATCAGATTGGCAAAAATCCAAAAACAAATTGGTAGCACACTTAGTGGGCCAGGCTGTGGGGAAATAATCACCCTCATGCATTGTTGGTGGAAGTTTAATTGTTACAATCTCGGTGGAGAACAATTTGGCAAGAGGAACAATCCCAGGTCTGGGAATCGATGCTATAGATACACCTAGTTCGTGCGAAATGACGCATGTACAAGATTATTGACTGCAGCATTGTTTGTAAAAGCTAAAGATGGAAATGACCTAACTCAAGGAAAGCCTGGTTTAATACCTGACAGATCAGCCATAGGATGGAATACTATGCAGCTGTAAAAAAAAAAAAAGAAAATCAGGATATTCTTTTTGTACCATTAGTGAACATCCTTCAAAGACGTGGAATTAAGAGAGTTACGGAGCCACGTGCAAAGTACACTACCTTCTATAGAGAAAAGAGAGACATAAAAATATATATTATTTTCTTCTTGTAAAAGTAGAAGTTTTAAAAATTACGCCTTCCCTCACAGAGGCAGAATAAAAGACTCAAGAACCCCGGAAGGAACTTGCCCTGCTCACTTCTCCGGGTTTGAATGGGGTGCAACTGAGTTAATGGATGCAAATCAAGAGCTCTAGACACTGTCAGGGCCAAGGGGAAGGCGTAGCCTGACCCTCTCTGGAATTAATGCTGTCCCGAGGCCTCCACCCTCATTGGCTAGGGTTTTCTCAGTTGCAAGCTAACCTCAGGAAATGGGTTTAAGCATACTCCCCCATGAGCTTATTAGGGCTAGTGGTCTTGGCCAATGAGAAAAGGGCAGGGGTGGGACTTAATATGTAAATGAAGCATTGAGTCCGGTGAAAGCAAATTCCTCTTGGGTCCCCCTTCAAAGAAAAACAAAAACGCCTGCACACTGTTCACACTGCAAGTGATGATTTGGTTTCAGCAAGAGACGTCACACTAAAGTGTGTACCCTCCATTCTAAATCAGTTTGTTGTTTTCTTTTGTGTGTGTGTGTGTGTGTTGTTTTCTTTATAATTAAACTGCAAATTGATCCTCCTTTTTGAGTTGTGTATAAGCTGAACGCGAAAAGTGTCCTGTATCTTGGTTGCATGTTTGCACAGATCTAAGTGAATATCATATTAAGATGCCACTGGGGTCCCCTTAGGATTCTTTTCCTTTAAGTGAGGTCCTGGACATTATTCATGGCTGAAATAAATCTATTTGATTACAAGTTTCTAGAAAGCCTGGGAAGACTCTTTTCTCTTTTTGAATCCTCTTGGCAGTAGGTGCCTAGGAAATGTTTGCTGAAATAATTATCTAATTTAACAAGGAGTCTAGGAGGGAAGCTGGTGAGGTCCTGCCCCTGCCCCATTGGCTGCAGCTGGCAAGGAGGCAGGGGCTTCATCATGGGGTGGCAGATGGGGCAGTGCTCAGCTCACAGGCTGGGCCTGCATCTCCCAGGCACCTGCCTGAGTACACACCCTCTTCCCTCTAGGGGCCTCTGGTTTCCTGCCTGGGAATGGGGGTGGGAGCAGTGGCTGACCAAGGCAGACCACTGCGGACGTCGGGCGTGGTCTCCCGAGTTGATGGGAGCACGTTCCTGAGATAGGGGTGCGATGGCCGGAATGTAAGGGGCCAGAGGCAGTGATCGACTGTGCCATTCCAAGAACTGAGCAAATATTGACCCTCAGCAAGACAGCCTCTTGAACACCCTCCACAGGATGCCTCTCGCTGTTGCCCTATCTCTAGCCACCCTCATGGTAGGGTGCCTCCAGCTGGATGAAGGTGGGGTAGGGGCTGCTGATGCTCCCTCTTAGGCCCAAGACCAAAACCCAGGCCCAGAGACCCTGGGCTGGGGACACCAGGGTGGCCTTGCTGCTCCTGCAGGAGGGTTTTAGGTGCTTCCAGGCCTGGGTTTCACTGTTCTCTGGGCTCTCCAGCCTGGATGCGGGTGGCACCTGGAATAGGATGTGGACCTCCCTAGAGCCAGGCTGTCCTTAAAATGCCCCAAGGAGGCCCTTGTCTCAGTTCATTCATTAAAAAAGAAACCCGCTACGAGCCATCAACGACTGCATAGCAATCAACTGCCCTCTTAATTACCAAAAATAATAATGATAAGTAACATTTATTAAGGGCTTTCTGGGGTAGGCACAGTGGCTCACACCTATAATCCCAGCACTTTGGGAAGCTGAGACCAGAAGATCACTTGAGGCCAGGAGTTCAAGACTAGGCTGGGCAACATAGCAAGACTTCATCTCTACTAAAAATTTTTAAAATTCGCTGGGTGTGGTGGTGTGTATCTGTAGTCCCAGTTACTCAGGAGTCTAAGGCAGGAAGATCGCTTGAGCCCAGAAGATCAAAGCTGCAGTGAGCTATCATCGCACCACTGTACTCCAGCCTGGGCAACAGAGCGAGACCCTGTCTCTAAAACAAAACAAAACAAAAAACTTTCTGTGGGCTGAGCACTGTACTAAATGCGTTTCATGTATTCGTTCATTTAATCCTCACAACCACCTTAAGAAATAGGTATCATTTTTATCCCCATTTTACAGATGTGGAAATTGAGGCACAGGGAGAGCAAGAAATGCCAAACAGAAAAGTATTTCAAATCTATTGTGTCATTCAGTCTGTAATGTAGAAATGTGGAGATGGGAGGTCCTTTGAGAAGGCTGGGTGCTGGCTTCCCTTTACAGATGGAGACACTGAGACCTCTGTGGTGGAATGACTTTTGCAAGATCACTCTGGGCTATAGAGCAAGGGTGCTGAGTCAAAGGTGCTGCTGACTGGCCCACATTCCTAAGGAGCTGACCAGCTGACCGCTGACCCTCGGGGTTGCCTGAGGTCCTGTCTTGCAAGAATCCTAAATGCCTCGTTTTCTTTTCCTGCAGGCCTGCTACTCTGGGCAAACACCCCAGCCCCTCCTCCACCCCACTGGATATCTGTCTCCTTTGCCACCTCACTCACTCTGACCTTGGCATTTTCCCACATCACCCCAGCAAATTGCTTTCTAGGTCCCATCATTGGGCCTTCTCCTGTGGTTTCTCTAGTATGTTTTGGAAAAACCTCCGTGGGTCTCGGTTACCCCACTTGGCCAATGAGGGCCTTGGACTGGACGACCCAAGATCCCTCCCTCTCTAGCTCTGAGGTGCTGGGAATCACAGATTCTAGTCTGCACTCTGTATAGCATGGCTGCTCTCTCCATCTGGTCCTTGCTCAGACCTTGCAGGTAGCTGGGGTCTCCCTCTTGTCTTCACAGCCAGGTTGGAAGGAGGTCAAGAATGGAGACAAGAAGACTGATGGGTGGGTGAGCTCAGAGGGGGAGTATGCAAAAAGGGGTTCATTTCATTGCCACCTGTCTCCCAACCAGATTCCATCATTCCATCCCCACGCATTACTCCAGCCTCTCAGGCCTGATCTAAACCCCTAGAACCCCTCCTCTGCCAGTGGGGGAAGAAAGGGGAATGTAAGTTGGGGAAGTGGCAGGTACAGCCCTTCCCTGGGAAGGGGTGGTACCTGCAGGCCACTAGCTGCACCTCAAGGGTGCTGAGGAGCTTGGCTGGAGCTAGGGCTCAGCCCTCCATCTCGGCTGGAGGCAGCACCCTCTGCTCAGAAGAAAACACAGCAAGTGTGCCCAGCCTGCCCTGCCCTGGCATGCCCTTGCCTTCCCAGGTCAATGACTTTGTGAACTCCAAGAAGGATTGAAGGCCTCGCCCTCATCCTCCTGCCTGTCTCCAGATGTCTCACTGGATGTGATCCCTGAGCCGGGAGAAGTCCCCGGGCTCTCCCTGCAGTCTCACTGCCCACACGCTGCATGGGTAAAGGGCAGGGCAGTCCCCCAGAGCTCCACACCACCTGGCACACTGGCCCCCCCCTCAGCCCAGCCCAGCTCAGCCCTCAGAGTGGCAGATGTAGAGCATGTGTCCTGGGGGGCTATCAAGGAAGCCAGCATGGGCCTCCCCCAGCCCCTCAGAACATGCATTCCCTGGCTTTGGAAGAGGCTGAAGGCAAGGAAGGACACATAAACCCCTTCCAGGGACCAAGGACAAACACTCCAAACACTCCAGGGAAACAAGTGTTGACACACGGAATAGGCTGGGAACTTAGAAGGTTTCCTGCGACGAGAAGGGGAGCCAGGCCCAGAGAGAAAGTGGATGCTTCAGAACACAGAGGAATTCCCTCCACTAATTTTACCTGACCCAGAGAAGTTGGGCTTGGGAACTCCCTCAGGGCAAAGTTATGCGTCTCCCCTCAGACTGAGGTTCCCTGAGGACAGGGCGGACAGGGCTGCATCTCCCCTCAGACCGGGACTCCCTGAGGAAGGCTGCATCTCGCCTCAGACTGGGACCCCCTGAGGATGGGGCTGTGTCTCCCCTCAGACTGGGGCTCCCTGAGGACGGAGCTTCATCTCCCCACTCAAGTTGGGGGAAACTGGAAGCTAAAGATAGAAGTTGAAGAAGACCAATTCCATGCCATGACCGGAACTCACTTTTTGGGCATTTAAGTGGATTATCTTTATTGAAAATAAAATAAAACCCATACGTACATTCTGGATATCACATGAATTTCAATTAGGTGTTCAAGCTCATTTACTCTGAAAACTTCTTCCTCTACCAGGAAAAAATAAACAATTAAAATTTCATCTCACTTGTTTTTCAAATTAGGTAATATATCCTCACAGTTCAAATATCAAAGTAATTATCCTTGAGAATTCTCACTCCCAACACCCACCCCCACCTTCCCATCCCCTCCACCACATGTAATCACTTATATTAGTTTCTTTCGTATTTTTTCAGTGTTTGTTTATGCAAATACAAATAAACACTAGTGTTTTCCCCTCTTGGAGAGAACTTTCTGATAGCTAACTAGATGGCATCCAGTCAAAATCCCAGCTTTGTCCCCAGGCTGTGATGCTGACTCCTTTGGCTCCCACGTCCGTCTCCTGGGCTGGGGTGACAGCCACAGCCCTGCTTGCTGGGAGAAGAAGGAAGTGTATGTGACAACCCAGCATCTGCAAGTGCTCAGTACGTGCTTATTGGTTTGGGTTTCTTTTTTAAAGAAATCATCTGAACCCAATCTGTTTCCTGTCCCCTTAAGTTTGGCTGAGCTGGCTTGTTGGCAAGTGGATTTGGAGAGAAGAGCTCTTTAAGTGAAGAGGGTGGGTTGTGAGTGGGAGACTGTAAGAAGTGGGGTGAGGCCATTGCAAATGTGGAGGCAAGTGGCACTCCTGAGGTCTGCGGGTTCTGAGAATCTCCCAGCAAGGAATCCTGGTCCTAGGAACAAAAGTCATGCCCATGTTTCCCTGGCAGCTCAAACCCTGCAGCTTCAGAGGCCAGGTTTAAAGCCCTATCTAAGGTACACAGCATTATCTCCATTCCTCCCAGTGGGGGAGCCCAGGCCTCCTGGAGGGCCTGGCTCCCACTGCTTCGTTAATATTTACCATAATTGGAAAACAGCGGGCACACACAGGCATGGGCTGCCTTCCCACACAGAAATGTACATTCAGCAAATCACCCCTGTGGGTCCCCAGGAGCCCCTTCCACAGCCGGGCGGGCACCAGTGGAACAGACTAGACTGGTGACATCAAGTCCCTGCACACCCACTGGCAGCCCTGGCTCCTTCATGCACAGGGAAGACCAGTGAGACAGGTGACTGACCAAGACCCCACCATCCATACATGTGGCTGTTGAGCATTTGAAACATGGCTGACCCAAATCAAGATGCACTCTGGTGTGGAATACATGCCACATTGTGAAGAGTTTGCATGAAAAATAATGTAAATTATCTCAACAAGTTTTCATATATTGATGGCAAGTTCACCTGTGCATTTTACTTTTTGATGAGGCTTCTAGAAAATATTCAAATAGAGATATGGCTCACAGTATAGTTCTGTGAAACAGCACTGACCCAGAGTGCTACAGGAAGTGTAGTTTGGAGGCTGCCCTTTCCCTTCTGCCTGACCCAGGATATGGTCACTACACCGGCTCCAGCCCCAGAGCCTACCCTCTTCTCTGAGAACAGGAGGCAGGCCTCCCTTCCCTCCTAATTTTCCCTGAGTGCCCAGGTGTTTGGGAGCAGGGAGTGGTGGCGATGTGGGGAGCCAGCCAATCATGCTCTCTGCCAAGTCAGTGACCGGGTAGCCCAGGGAAGACCAAGCCCCCAGCCCTGTGGCCACCATTATAAGCCTCCTCTGTGCTGATTAATGATCAAATTAGAAGTTGCTCATTTCCTTCAGGTGGACTTTAGAGGAGACATTGTTTCCTCAAGACTTAAGATTCAGGCATTCAACAGGTGTAGATTAGAACACACCTGGGTTGGAAATGCCTTGGAATACTCACAGATTACAAATTTTCACATAGAATTCACAAATAAATGTAGGAAAAGGCATAGCACAATGTCTGTATTCTTCTATCTTCCACTCCCTCAGCCTTGTTCTTTGTTTTTGTAGAGACGGGAGTCTCATTATGTTGTCCAGACTAGTGTCAAATTCTTAGCCTCAAGCGATCCTCCCCGCTTGGCCTCCCAAAGTGCTAGGATTGCAGGCGTGAACCACTGCACCTGGCCAGCATTCCACCATTTTTAGACACACAACCCACCTAAGTCTCTTCCTCCTAGAAGAGCTCTTCTTGCAATAGAAGTTCCCCCAAGTCGATTATTTTCCAAGCTCAACATTCTAGTTCTTTTCTTTTTTTTTTTTTTGAGACGGAGTCTCGCTCTGTCGCCCAGGCTGGAGTGCAGTGGCCGGATCTCAGCTCACTGCAAGCTCCGCCTCCCGGGTTTATGCCATTCTCCTGCCTCAGCCTCCCGAGTAGCGGGGACTACAGGTGCCCGCCACCTCGCCCGGCTAGTTTTTTGTATTTTTTAGTAGAGACGGGGTTTCACCGGGTTAGCCAGGATGATCTTGATCTCCTGACCTTGTGATCCGCCCGTCTCGGCCTCCCAAAGTGCTGGGATTACAGGCTTGAGCCACCGCGCCCGGCCAACATTCTAGTTCTTTACCCATTTCTCACGAAGCCTCCTTTACAATTATTTAACTCCCTGTGTGCTCTTTGAACAGACTCCACTGTGTCTCCCACCTTACTGTCCCCTAGCTGAACCCAGTTCCCCTCATGTGGACTTGCTGCTGCTGAGCCCAGGAGGGCCAACCGCCTCTCTCATTCTGGATATGATATGCCCATTAACCCACCCTATAATTGCCTTGTCTTCAGATTACTACACATCATTGCTGACACACAGGGAGTTGTCAACAAGTCTCTAAGTCTTTTGCACTCGGTACCTTTACCCTCTCTCATTACGTAGTTGGCATTTGGGACCTGGAAATGTCACCTGGTATCACTGTGTCTTGTATCCTTCCTTGTATCATGGCTGCCTGTCTTTGTTCTTCTGGGTCCTGATTCTCTCACTGATGGTTCACTTTTCCTCCCAGGGGGAACAGCATCACACCTAGGCCCTCATCAGAATCACTAGCTAGTGGTGGGTCAAGTGCTCACCCCCCACCACTCTTGGAAAGTGCTCTGGTCAGGGTACCAGTCCTACGATCAATCCTCACTCCTCATCCCACTTGGCCTCTTGGTACTATTTATCACATTTGGCCACCTCCTCTTATGGAAAGGTGTTTTTTTCACTGATTTTCAAGTCATCACACTCTCTGGTTTTCCTCCTTCCTCCCTGGATGCTCCTCCTTAGCTTCCCCTGCTGGCTCTTTCCAGCTTCTCAACTCTTCAACACTGGGATGCCCCATGGCTTGTCTTTGGACCCTGGTCTTCCTTAATTTCACTTACTCTCTTTTCACACCATCAGTAAAAATATAGGGGAAAAGACCTTCTCAGACATTCAAAAATGGCCACAACTTCTATGAAATCTGGAAATTTGGCAATACTTATAAATATTAAATGCACATATATTCTTTGGCTCAACAATTTCACCTCTGAGTATTTATTCTATAGAAACACAAACATAGCACATGTATAAACCACATGGGAAGTGATATGTACACATATATACCTGTTGACAACTCCCTGTGTGTCGGCAATGATGCGTTATTCACAGTGGAAATCTTGATAAGGACAAAGACTGGAGACTTTCAGAGGCTGGTTGAATCCATGATGAGGCATCTCTACCACGGTGCTCCACCAGCATGAAAAGAATGAGGCAGCTTCACATGCACTGCTATGTAAAAATCTTCAAGACACATTGTTAGAGGAAAGGAAAGTTGGAGTTTTTAAATGGCAAGGAAAATACGCTACAGTTTGTCTTTTTTAAAGGATAGGTAGGTAGGTAGATGAGATAGAGACAGATAGATAGATGATAAATAGATGAAAAAGATTACAGAGATGATAGATAATAGGTAGATGAAAAGATAGATGAGAAAGATTACATGATAAGTAGATAATAGATGAAAAAATAGATGATAGATGATAGGTAGATAGACAGACAGATATTCATATAGAGGAACTTTTGGCTAAGAGCGAAGGGTGAGAGGAAGACTTTTCATAGTATACCTTTTGTGCCTTTTGAATTTGATTCAATGGGCATTTCTTACCTATTTCTCAACACTCTTTTTTTTTCAGTTGGCCTGACACAACTAGTTGTGGGGAGCCCATGCTGGCTCCTGGTGACCCCTTTCCTTTTCTGCTTTTTTTTTTTTTTTTTTTTTTACATTTACTGATGTACCATAAAAAATATTACAAAGGATGCAATGAAGAGGTGCATAGGGCGAGGCATGGGGGGAGGGGCACGGAGCTTTCATGCCCTCCCTGGGCTCGCCACACTCCAGGAACCTCGTGTTCAGCTATCCAGAAGTTCTCCGAATGCTGTCCTTTTGGGGCTTTATGGAGGCTTCATTTCATAGGCGTGATTGACAACTCCATAGAAATACAATTGGACAATAAGAGTACGATCTCACACTAACATACAGAGTGGGAACCCAGCAAGGCCTGTCTGTTTGGATTCTTCTTGGCCTCTCTGTGCAGCATTCCTCCCCCCAGAGTATGGGGCAGGACCCTCTCTGGAATAAGGGTCTTTTGACCCACAATCAGATTAGAGTCTTGACTTGGGCAGGTAAAAGGAGGACAGGAGAAGTTTAGAGAGCAAGATTCTGTAAGCACCCCAACGTTATGACAACCATGTGTCAAAGGCTATGTTTGCATCAAGACTGTATCAACAGCTATAGGAATTGTGAGCCAGAAACCATGGACAAAAACCTACACACAAACACATACACACACACACACACACACAATCATAATATCACAGGCCATTCCCTTGTTTTCAAACATTGATTCTTCACATCAAAAGAATGTACAACTCAAAACATACTGCCACATCTGCTCAGTTCCAGGAATTATTTTTCATTTAAAAAAAAGAAACATACTGGCCCATTGCGAGAATCCCATTCAGTCATTAGCAATTAGTCCAGTCCATCATTATATGGTACAAGTATGTCTCCCAGGGGAAACCACTCAGGCTTGTAGGCTTCCTTTCAATCTTGTCAGGTTCCAAAAGCATGAGTGGTCTCAGCAAACATAGTTTTCACCTTTTGGGCATTTGTTATAATTGAGCTAAGCAATAATGTCGTCACTTGCTCTGAGCCTCTTTGAAGGTATTGATGTGATGTTGAACTTCCCTCCATTTATAACCCATTTATTCATTCCTTTACCCTCAGCTACTGTTTCTCCTTCTCTCCATTAATACCCAAACTTTTTCACCTTTGGAAGGGACGTTAGCATCACCACTGTGCTAGTCTAGTTTGCAGGCAGCAATACAAGCTTAGCAAGTACCTCCTCCTCAGTTCACTCCCATTCAGATAGGGTAAAGTTACACAGGTGCAGAACTAGTGAGCTGTTTTTACTGCCAGACAATATAGCTGTATTCACTCTTAGTCCCACTTTTGCTAGATGGGGTAAAGGCACAACCGTCCCCCATCAGGCCCTTAAGAATTCTGACATAAGGTTTAAAAGCACAGTGACAGTTTCTTGCTTAGAAATCATCCCTGCTTCCAGCACTTGTAGTTGCAGCCCTGGAACCACTGCATCAGGTAGGGGAAAAAAAAAAATTTTTTTGAGGTGATTTGGGGAAGAAAAAATATATACAGTCGTTATACCAGTGTACTCCTCCCTTGGCAAGAATTGCATCATCATACCAGCACCCTCCCTACCTCATCTTCCCCAGATCAACCAGAAAAACAGAGAAAAACCCAGTGGGGACGCTCCTTCAGTCCCACTCACATTGAGGTGAGCATGTGCTTGCGAAGGCGTGTAAGCCAGCCCTGCGTGCTTTCATCTCGACTTTGTCTTAGAAAACCAATTTTTATTTTTATTTCATTTATTTATTTTTGAGACAAAGTCTCACTCTGTCACCCAGGCTGGAGTGCAGCGGTGCAATCTCGGCCTACTACAACCATCACCTCATGGGTTCAAGCATTCTCCTGCCTCCTGCCTCCTGCCTCCTGCCTCAGCCCCTGGAGTAGCTGGGATTATAGGTGTGTGCCACTACACACAGTTCATTTTTTTATTTTTTGTATTTTTGTATTTTTAGTAGAGACGGTGTTTCACCATGTTGGCCAGGCTGGTCTTGAACTCCTGACCTAAGTGATCCACCCACATCAGCCCCCCAAAGTGCTGGAATTACAGGTGTGAGCCACTGCGCCCGGCCCGCAATTAATGTTTTAATTGCCCATTCCACTTCTCTTTCAAACTCTTACTCTGAGGAGGATAGCTATCTGCTCATTGCTGGATATTATGGGCTGTACACTGTGTTCCTTGGTCTGAAAAAAGGATGGTTGGTCACCCAAATCCATGCAATATTTTCTGTTCTGTTGTTTTTTTGTTTTTGTTTTTGTTTTTATGGCACTCTGAAAATTTTCATCTTCCACTAGGTAAGCAAAGCCCACTCCAGAGCAGTGTCTATTTCTGTCAAGACCCACTTGTAGCCCCTCAGGGTACCACTCACTTGCCAGCTTTCTTTAGGGCCTTCCTCCCAGGGAAACAGCCACATAGCCATTGGCAGTCTCTGGCTCCCTTGCTGACAAACAGAACAGTCTTATTAGTAGTTTGTGCCTGAGACGCTGCAAGAGGAACATGTCTAGATCCAGCCCTTCTCTGCATCCCCATCTCTGCTCATTTCAGGGACCCAGGTGAACACCTCAAAGAAATACAGAGATATCTGCTTGTCAATTCCAGTCACCTTGCAAACATGGAGAGGGGCTTTCTTAGTGGGTGTTGACATGTTCTACTTTAAGGCACCCCTCATACTTCCACAGGGCCATGCCCCATAAGGGCATTTCCTCAATAGGCCACGTTTCTATTGCCCTCTGCCTAACCATCTGGCCAGGCCATTGGCCAATGCCCATGAGTCAGTAAGAACCCAAACACAGGGGCTTCTGGCATCGTTCAATTCTTCCATCGCTGTTAGGAAAGCAGCATGTGATTCAGCCCACCAATTTACCTTCCTGGATCATAGTAGCAGCCTTCCAAACAGGAGGTTGTCCATTTACCTTGGAACTGCCATCCACAAACCAAGCAGTTGTTTGCTAGTCAGTTGAGAGCGCTGTAGGATCCAGTAGCTGCTCACACAGTTCCACAGTCAGTCCTAGGGGTAATGAGGCAACCTCAGGTTGCATGATTCTGTGTAAGCCATTTCCATTTTATTATGGAAACCTCCTAGGCACTGCTGTCCTCATTAGTGTTTTTCTGACATCACCCGGGACAGCGTGGGTATTTCAGATGTCAAGATCATTTTATGTCCTTCAGACATGGGGTACCAAGGATACAAGGAACAGATGCGTAAGACAAGGTATGGAGGAAGGAAGTGGAGCTTCCATGCCCTCCCTGGGTGCACCACCCTCCAGGAACCGCCATGTTTCCAGCTATCCGGAAGCTTCTCACTTCCTTTTCTAATGCTCACTAACATTCCTTCCATAATCCACAAGTATCCTTGCCCAGGACTCTTTTTAAAACTCAGAGCCACATTTTCCCTTCTCCAGGCCCCCGTGCTCTTGACTTTCTCAGGTGGGACAAAGTGGTCCCAACAGTCTCATTGCAAAATGTTTTTTATGGGGAGAGGTCCTTCAAGCACCCCAGCAGCAGTGGAGACGGAAGGGCCTATCCCATCTCCAGGGCTCCCTGGGTCTCTGTTTCATCTACTGCTGCCCTCTGGGTCTGCAGACCGCTCTCCTGCAGAGGGGGCAGCAAGGAGCCCTGCTCTTCGTACACTCCCCACCTGTGCTGTGCCATCAGGCCCAACTGCAGCCTCTGGCTCCCTTGATCTTGACTGGCTATGATCATAGCTAAACAAGCCTGGGTTGCCCCTAGCATCTTTCACAAACCTCTACCAATTTTTATCTGCCAGAAACCCTCTTTACAGGCCCATAGTCCTGTCTCACATCTGTCCTTCCCTTCTCTGTTCAAGCCTGCTTAACACAGCAATTTGGCAAAGAGCTCTCCTGCCACACACTGATTTCTGTAGTCACCTCCCCTCTTCCTTCATTACTGGGACACAGACTACCCTGTGTGGGATTGCACAGTGTCGTGTACATTTTTGAGAGCTTCCCAGCCCTCTTGAGACATCTATCCCACCTAGAGATTCGTGCCATTGAACCCTGCCTATCTTTTTGCTGAAATATTGGCAGTCTGACTTTGGAAAGTCTGTTCCAGGCCCTCCACCGCTCTCATCTGGATGGCTGCAGGAACCTCCCTGCTGCACTCTGAGCTTCTCACAGCCTCTCCCACCCACCCAGTCTCTGTACCAGCATTAAGTAATCTTTCTAAATTGCACAGCCAGCCCTGCCCCTGCGCTGGGGGAAGCCAGGATAAATTGGTTAAACAAGGTTGACAGCATGACTTTCAAAACCCACCATGGCCTGGTTTCTTCCACTCTCTACCTGCACCTCTCTCTCTCTTTCTCTCTCTCTCCATCCCTTAACTAAATGTCTAATTGTGCTCACTTTCCTGGACATGCTATGTTATTTCACATGTCTGTCTCTGTTTCTGCTCCTGCTGTAAATCTCCCTAGAATGACTTTCCAATTGTTCTTGATACAGCTGCTCTAAAACTCACTCAGGAGCCCTTTTTCCAGGAACCCTTCCCTCAGCCCCCAAGTTAAGCCAACTCTGCTCCTCTGGTTTCTCTTTGCATCCTGAGCCTATCCTAGCTCTTTTCACACAAGGCAGGCACTGCTTATCCTACATAACAGTCATTCTGCTCCACCCTTTCTTCATGCCACCAGAACCTCACCTTTTCAGGTGACAATGTATCTAGGCCCAGGGGATGAGTCAAGCTTCATCTAAGACATCACCAGCATCCTGTTCCTGTTTGCTAATCCCTCAGTTTCCCAGCCTCCCTGAAGCATTTCCTCTCAGTTGTGCCCAATGATATATGAGAGGTCATTTTCAGAGGGGGTTTCTGGGAAACACGTTTCTTCCCTGATAAAAATAGAGCCCCTTTCTCTCCTTGGCTTTTTTCTTTTCTGCCCTGAATATAATCACAGGAGTCACCATAGCAGCCATCTTGTGACCAAGAGGCAACAAGCATGGAGACAAAAATTAACACGGTGAGGATGGCAGAGCAGAGGATAGAAAAAGGCTGAGTTTCGATAGCATCATTGATGTCATCCTTTCACCAAAGCTGGAACCCTCTGCCTCCAGACTTCCAGAGATGTGAAATTGATCAATGTCTTTATTGCTCAAGCCACTGTCTGTTGGGTATTCTGTTGCTTGATACCAAATGTATTCCCAACTGATGTGGCCTGTCATAAAATCTATCTTGGTGTCTGTCTCCATGACTAGATTCCTTGAGGGCAGGAATTGTGTCTTATTTTTCTTAGTATTCCCAGAGCCTAACACAATGACTCAATAAATTATGGTTTGAGGGAATTAAACTGACAACTTTCCTTCCCTGACAATTACAAATAACAGAACAGGTTCACTTTAAATTTTTTTAATTTAAAAAAATTTTTTTTTTAGAGACAGGGTCTCACTATGTTGCGCAGGCTGGACTTGAACTTCTGGGCTTAAGTGGTTCTCCCGCCTCAGCCTCCCGAGTAGCTGGGACTACAGGTGCACTTCATCAAGACCAGCTGGTTGCCTTTAGCCCAGGTTTGCCCTGTCACTGCCGCTCTGCCAACCAATCCCTCCTTCCTCCATTCACTTCCCGCACCCTCTGAAAGATTAAATGGTCCCCAGAGCCAGTTGAGAACAAGCCGATGCTCTTCCCTGGCAAGTCCTCACAGGTGAGGTCCCCACCCGCTGTGTTGTCTTGGGCCAAATGGGCATCGAGAAGGCGCCATCCACATCCTCCCGCTGCCTCCATGGCTGGAAGACAGGACACACCCTGTTAGCCCTGATATCTGGATCCAGATTTCTACTGTTCCAGAGAACCTCACCTTCACTCTCTTTAGGAATAGAACTTCCTTGAAGCCAAAAAGTTGGCTTTCAGAACAGGCCCCAGGCCTAGGCAAGTACAGGCACCCGATTAACAAAGAGGCCATCTGGGTCAGCCACTCCCACCCCAACTGCCCTACCTACTGCCTTTCCTGAGCTTGGCTTGGGAAAATCTTAAGTTCCAGAATGAACCACCACCCTGTGCCCTAGGTCTGCTCATTAAATATAGATCTAATTATTTAAGGTACAAAATATACTTTTAAAACCTAATCAGTGTTGAGCACTTGAAGACTGATAGCATTTCATATTGATTACTGGGGGCTCCAAATATGTGTACTAAATACTGAATGCAGAACTCAGCTTCTCATAAAACTTCACAGGAAGTATCACCCAAGGATAGCTCTCCACCTCCCCCACACTGACATTTGGTAACCGGCCTCGCCTAGGGACTCACCCATCACCTCTAGGTCCCCCTGTGAAGCCTTCAGACAGAGGCCCACCTCGTGGAGGGCTCTAGCCGGGTGCTCTCCAATGTGCCTGCCCATTTCTGCTCCCACCAGCCAAGTCAAGCATCCCAAAAGCCATTATTTCTGTCCCCAAAGCCAGTTGTGCTTGTTATTGTAAGTATACAGTTTAATAAAATATGACACAAAACAATGAAATATGATGTGAAAAGAAAGGGTTTTCTTCTTTTCTTAAAAATCCAGGTTGAACACTTTGGAAGAATTTGATAACAGGAAGCAGCTGAAAAAAATGCCATTGAGCGAGGCATGGAAGAGACAGACTATAAAGAATGGTGCTGGCGGGTAGGGTGGAGGGCCTATTCTGGAAGGCATCTACCCTTGACTGGTTCTTAAGAGCCAGGAAGTTCTCACTCCACTTTAAATAAACCAAAACCAGAACCCAAAGAAGTGAACATCGTGGGTTAGTTTACGCCAAAAGACCATTCAGGGCACAGGAGGGCCTGTGACCAGGAGAAGTCTTCATTCATACATCAAAATGCTGGCACATGTTAGCACATCCATAGGTCTCCAATTATAATGAAATCTTTACATTGTATAGGTTTTCTTTCTTTATGATCGTTTGTCAAACCAGCCAACTACAAGCCTTGATGGTATTGGATAGGAGGGCCTCACTGCACCAATTGTAAGTCCTGCAGCAAAGGCTTTATCACTGAGCCCCTGTTTCCTTGTGGATTTTCATCTGCCCCACCTCAGAGGACCATGAAGATTACTGGGAGAGTGAAGCAGCCAGTAAAGTGCCTGTCGTTAGTAAGTATCAATTCTCCATTCCCATAAATGGTCTCAACATCCAGCCAATTAAACAAGTCAAAAATCTCAAATCATTCCCAGCAGTTCCCTCTCCTTCCCTTCCCAACTCCTTGTACACCTCGCCTAGCACCAAAATCCTGCCAAGTCTCCTGCTGAAAAACTCCTGATTGTTCTTGGAGCTCCAGCCTCATAGCAGCTGCCCTGGACCAAGCCATCACCCTCTCTCACCTGGGGTCCCTACCTGGCCCTGCTGCTTTCACTCTCACCCCAGCCCCAGAATCCAGCCTCCTCCTGCAGCAAGAGGGATGTTTTAAAACATGACTCTAATCATGTCACTTCTTTGCTTAAAACTCTTTGGCAACTTTCAAAACTCCTTCAAATGACTGAGAAAGCCCTACATACACACACACACACACACACACACACGGCTGCACCCACCACCTGTCAGCTCCTCAGAATGCACTCTGCTCCTTCGCACCTCAGGACCTTTGTACACACTGTCCCTGCAGCTTAGCACAGTCCTCACCTCTTCCTTCCTGGCTGGTTATTGCCTACTCATCCCGTACGCCTCTACTTACATGCCATTTTCTCAGAAAAAAATTCCCTTTCATTTATACAAAAAAAATATTTACTCAGCACCTTCTAATGCCAGGCATTATTCTAGTTCATATCTTGGGAATACAACCATGAACAAGACAGACAAAATCCCTGCCCTTGCCAGGCGCGGTGGCTCATGCCTCTTCGTGAACAGAGTACTAAAGCCAATGGCTCAGCACTTTGGGAGGCTGAAGTGGGGGGATCGCTTGAGGCCAGGAGTTCAAGGCCAGCCTGGGCAATATAGCAAGACCTCATCTCTACAAAAAATACCAAAAAATTATCCAGGCACAGTGGCATGTGCCTGTAGTCCCAGCCTTGGGAGGCTGAGACAGGAGGGTCCACTGAGCCCAGGAGGCTGCAGTAAGCTATAATCATACCTCTGCACTCCAGCCTGGGAAACAGAGCAAGACTCTGTCCCTTAAATAAATAAATAAATCCCTGCCCTCACAAAGATCATATTCTACTGGGGAAGAAAGAGAATGAATAATTAAATAAATACTATTTTCAGATGGTGATAATAAAGGCATCTGATCACAATATGATTCATTTTATTTTTAGAAAAATTATTACAAAAAATAATTTATATTTTTAGCTGCTTAAGGAAATTAGGTTTGAACAATATATCAAAGGCATTTATTTATACCAGTGACCGTTGAAATTTAGTTCTAGAATGTTGTTTCTGTTCGTACAATTTTTAAAATGTGACTGTGGCATGTTCCTTCAATCAAAAAATAAAACAGAATAAAGTGGCACCACTCATGGATATACACACATGAGTACACAGACCTTTGAGTCACTTTTGAGGTCACACACTTTTGAGGTCAAAAGTGACGTGTAGAGACATCACAGTCTCGCATGTGTATACACAAAAGCACACCAGACACAAAACATGTCTCACTCACACACACACACACACACACACACTTATTTGGAAACACACAGAAACAAGAGGCCAGGATGTTAGCACCACTACCCCCGACCTCCCTGGCACCTCCTACATCCCCACCTGCCAAGCTTGACCCTGCTTGCTTGAGGCACAATTGCTGAAGGTGGCATGTCTCCCTCCTCCAAGGACATCTTCAGGCCCTAAATTCTGCCCCTACTCCCAACAATTACCCAGCAACCTGAGCCCTGGCAGAGGCCGAGCTTAAATTAAAATAAAAGACAGATAAAGGTACATTGAAATCTTGTGGTCATTCTCTACTCTGACCTCTACTCACCCCCAACCCCCAAGCCCAGTATCACACTCAATACCTGTCCCATCACCACCATAGACCAACCCCACACACCCCACACTCACCCGGTGCATACACTCCCACTGGCCCTCTATGGCATGTCACTACCTCTGCCCACAGACCCAGATCCCTCAGATCTAAGACATGTATACTCACTGGAAATTCACAGGCACATGTAACCCCCATCCTCACATCCCCACACTCACACCCACAAATCATACAGTCCTACGCAAGCCTGTCCCACAGTACGTGCAGATGCAGATCAGCCATTAGACTTCTCAGAAGACAGGAACATATGGGGTGTGAGCCCCACACCCACACATACCCAAGGTCCATGCACTGCCCTCTCTCCTCACCACTACCTGAAAGGTGTGACTCACTGCACTTACACCCAGAACCAGCCATGCAGGACAAAGTGGTACTTCTCCACCCCCAGGCCCCAGCCAGCCTCCAAGCCTCCCCATCACCCAATGCCACCTGACACCACCTGCCACACTGCCCGAGAGCATCCAAGAAAAGGCCAAAGTCTTCAGAACAAGGTCCCTCCTGAGTGGGAGAGGGGTAAGTCACAGGATCTGAGGTGATGTCAGAGCATAAGGACATCAGAAACCTAGTAAAGGCTGAGCCCTGGGCAGAGGGCACAGCTGACTGCCTGGGCCTATGTAGGCCTGGCACCCCTGGGGCACAGCTGGCCATGGCAGCACTCCACTTTAAATAAACCAAGGTCATCATGTACCCATTCTCTGCATGGGGCTGGGTCCTCCTTATCTCTCCCACCCACCCACCCCCAGCTTAAATCATCTGCCATCACACGTAGGTCAAATTTGCCCATTCACCAAACACACAGGGAGACAGATGTAGAGGCAGTGTAGACATGAGTCACTTCAGAGCCCCAGATGAAGGAGCCACGTGCACAGCATCATGTGTGCCACAACACTCGGCAATTTTTTTCTTTTTTCTTTCCTTTTTCTTTCTTTCTTCTTCTTCTTCTTCTTCTTTTTTTTTTTTTTTTTTTGTAGATAGGGGTTTCTCACTATGTTGCCCAGGAGAAAAATGAAGGAATTCTGACGCAGGCTACAATATAAATGAACCTCAAGGACATCATGCTAAGTGAAATAAGCCAGTCACATAAAGACAAATATTGTATGATTCCACTTATTTGAGATACACGGGAGAGTCACATTCATAGTAACTGACCAGGGAATGGAGGACAGTGGGGCCGCCACAGGAGTCTGCCCCATTGCTACTGGATGCAGGGAAGGATCAGGGATGTCTCCTGCTCTTGCTTCAAGGCTTGGCTCCAGGGTGCCTCTGAGAGTAACAACGATGCCAAGGAACCAGCCAAAATAGTCACATCAGAGAGACTCTGAGGGAAGACAAGGTCAGCACTCTATAGAAGGCCTCATGGTCTTCTCTCTGATCCCCTGATACCAAGAGTAAACCCGACAGCCAGCAAGGTGTAAGGAGAACAGACACAGAATGTCCTGGGCCCCTCTGTGGGAACAGAACAGCCCTGAGAATCCATGATTCTGTGACTTGTGGCAGGGGACACAGAGGACAAAGAAAAGGGAGAGCAACAGCCCTCCTCCAGCCCTTCCTCTTGACCTGCCATCTCTACCTGAGTGCACACCTGGAGAGGTGACTGTTCACATGGACAAAGTGTGGCCAGATCTGAGGTTACAAACCTGCTGCCACAGCTCACCCAGCCCTTGCCCCAGCCAAGCCCCAGGATCCCTTCATGAAGGACTGAGAACCAGCAGTTTCCCTTCCTAGGGGCCCCTGCAGGGCAGGGGGAGATGAAGACCCAGTGCGCAGCAGGATGCCGGAGAACAGGACTCATAGAGGCTCAGAGCTGCAACAGAAGAAACTGAGGGTGGCATAAGGAAGGACTGCCTGCACGACAAAAGACAATCTAATTCGATTAACAAATACTGGCTGAGTGCCACCTCTGGATCAGGCACTGTGTTTAGGTGCTGGGCCATAAGAGATGTAGAAAATGCATTCTGTGCCCCCAAAGAGCTGAGACTATAACATCATAATGACAGCCAGCACCAGCACAGCGTTTTAGGATGTGCTAAGCTCTGTCCTCAGTGCTTTTCATGTCATTTGATCCTTTCAACCAATCTTCTAAACTAGATAACATTATTATTCCCATTTCAAAGATGGCAAAGACACAGAGGCATACAAGAGTTGAGTAACCTGCCAAGGCTGCACAGCCATGAGCCAGGTTTGGAATCTGGCACTCTGGCTCCAGGGCCCTCGCTCCAGCCATGTTGCTCTCCATCCGCCTTCTGTATGGCAGTGGCAGGTCATCACGCGCTCATTCTCTGCATGGGGCTGGGACCTCCTTATCTCTCCCACCTGCCCGCCCCCAGCTTAAATCATCTGTCATCACACACAGGTCAAATTCACCCATTCTCCGAACACTTGCTGAGCACCCACTACATGCCCAGCCCTATGCTGGTGTTGGCCCTTAAAGAGCTCTTTGCCTGGTGGGTGACGTCATCCAGATAAACCCAGGGAGACGGATGTAGAAGCAGTGTAGGCATGAGTCACTTCGGAACCCCAGATGAAGGAGCCACATGTACAGGGTTTCAAGAACTAGGGTCATTCTCGAAAAATATAAACTTGTGTGCATCAAAAGACTACCAACAGAGTAAAAAAGTGGTCCACAATATGGGAGAAAATATTTGCAAATCATATATCTGATATCTGATAAAGGATTGATATCCAGAATATATAGGGAACTCCTAAAACCCAACAACAGCAACAAAAAATTCAAAAATCGGCAAAAAGACTTGAGTAGACATTTCTCCAAAGATGATGTACAAATGGCCGATAAGCACACTGAAAGATACTCAGTGTCACTAATTATTAGGGAAATGCAAATCAAAACCACAATAAGATATCACTTCACACCCATCAAGATGGCTACTATGCAGAAAGCAGAGAATATGGAGAAAATGGAACGCTCTGCACTGTTAGTGAGAATGTAAAATGGTGCAGCCACTGTGGAAAATATGTATGATGGTTCCTCAAAAAATTAAAAATAGAATTACCATAGGATCCAGAAATTCCACTTCTGAGTGTAAACCCAAAAGAATTGAAAGCCAGGTCTCAAAGAGATACTTGTATACCCATGTTCGTAGCAGCATTATTCACAATAACCCAAAGCTGGAATCAACCCAAGCGTCCATCAATAGATAAAAGGACAAGCAAGATTATTTAACATTTCAAATATTTAAAATGAAGAAATTCCTTTTTTTTTTTTTTTTGAGATAGGATCTTGTTCTGTTGCCCAGACTGGTGTGCCATGGCACGACCGTGGCTCATGACAGCCTCAACTTCCTGGGCCCAAACCATCATCCTCCTACCTCAGCCTCCTGAACAGCTGAGATCACAGGCACGCCACCACACTCAGCAATGTTTTTTTCTTTTTTCTTTTCTTTTTCTTTCTTTTTTTTTTTTTTTTTTTTTTTTTTTTTTTTGTAGATAGGGGGCTCTCATTATGTTGCCCAGGTGAACAGTGAAGGAATTCTGACATAGGCTACAGCATAAATGAACCTCGAGGACATCATGCTAAGTGAAATAAGCAAGTCACACAAAGACAAATACTGTATGATTCCACTTATTGAGATACATGAGGTAGTCAAATTCATAGAAACTGAAAGAAAAACGGTGGTTGCCAGGGGCTGCAGGGAGGGGAATGGGGAGTTAGTGTTTGATGCAGAGCTTCCGTTTTGCAAGATGAAGAGTTCGAGAGATGCACGGTAGTGATGGTTACACAGCGATGTGAATGTACTTAATACCACTGAACTGTACATTCAAAAACAACTAAGAGGGTACATTTTGTTATGTGTATTTTACCTCAATAAAACACATTTTAAAAAAAAAATAGAAGCAGCAGCTAGGGGCAAAGTGTAACTCCAAAGCCAGAGAGCCTCAGAGGAGAAAGTCTCCTTGGTGCAGACAGAGCAGAGACAGCAAAGAAAGCAGCACCGGGGAGAGCCGAGTGTGTGATGGCAGAGCCGGCCGCGGCCACCAACCCTGGCCATGTTCTAGATGTGTCACTTCCCTGCTCTAGGGTTCAGTTTCCTCGCCTGTCTAGTGGGATCAGTGAAACCTGCTCTGCCAAACCCGTATGCAAAGCTTGGAAAATGATATGCGACGTTATGACACAGATAATAACCGTTAAAAAGCCGTGGTCAGGAATCTGATGGAAGTCTTTAGATGTGAACACTTGAAACAAGACACGTTCAAACTGTCATGAAAACGTCTGTGAATCAGAAGGAGGAAAGGAGCACGAGCTTGCAATAAAGTCTTCCCAGAAGGAGAAGCAGCCCTTTCTGCAACATGCTTTCCGAGAGTATAATCTTGTCCCTCTCTGTGCCTCCTCCGGGCCAGTCAGAGGCGCTGCCCTGCCCCTACGGAGCCACCAGGCTGCACAGAGGCAGAAGCAGCCAGAAGACACAGAGCCCAAGGCAGTGGCAGATGAATCCAGCCTGGCTGAGCTCAGGGCCACTAGATTCCCACTGGGGGAGGAAGCAGAGGGTAACATGGGTTGGATGTGGTAAGCCCTGAAAGCTTTCCGGAGGACTGGCTGAGCCACTGTGGTGGGGAAACAGCAGGCACACGGTGCATCACCCATGGTGGCAAAAAGCGCGGACTCTGACGCGATACAGACCAGGGTCAAGTCTGCTCTGCCTCTTGCTCTGTCTGATCTTGAGCAGTGATGTGAGCTGAGCTTCCCTTCTCCTCTGGTAAAATGGGGGTGTGATATGTACCCTTCTCATGTGGCACTTATAAGGATTACAAGTGAATCTATGTGCTATGCCCAGGACCCAACAAAGAGCGGCCTTTGTTATCATTATTTGTCCCTATTACTAATATAAGTGCTTTCCAAGGCTGGGAGGTGGACAGAGATGGAGCATGGGAGAAAGACTGCGACTGTGGTCGGGTTGAGTCAAGGTGACAGTGGGGCTCCTTCCAGGTCTGATGGGACATGAGTGTGTATGGGGGAAGGAGATAGTAAGGGTCCCAGGGTCTTGCCCTAGCCAAGGCCTGACCCTTTGAGGTCCAAGACATACCCTCACCTCCCATTCGGCTAGGAGAGTCCCCCACCTCCTACTGTGGGAATCCTAAGCCTGGCATATATTTTCTTGTCCCAAATTTCTGTCCTGTCAGAGCTGTGGGGAAGCACCCTAGATAGACCTTACCCTCCCTTTGGGGTTTACAGGTTGGTTCCCTGTGCTGTTAGCCATTAAAGACACAGATCCCTCCTCATGACCCAAGGCTAACCAGGAGAGCTCCAGGAGGCAGCCCCTATGAGGATGTGTTTAAAGGAAGCCCCAGCCTCCTCTTCAGGCAGGCCACCCCTCTTTCACCACCTCCCACCCATCCGCCCAACCATCTTCACACACAAGGACACCTGGGTCTATTGGTGACCTGATAGGTAATCATTAACCCTGGGAGGAGGCACTGGCCCTTTAAGGCTGCCCTGGGAAGAGATGACAAAATCACACCACTGGACTTTGTGCCCTGAGGCTGTTAGGGAAAACAAGGCCTGGGAGTGGAGAGCTTCAGCTGGGAATCCCAGACAGAGCCGCTTCTGTCGGCCTTCCTCCCTCTGTCTCCTCTCTGATAGGCTTGCCCTGCATGTGAATAACGGTAACTCCGCTATGCATGCAGGTCTGGAGGAGTGGTACCCTCTCTGGTGGGCATCCTCTCTCCCTGGATCATTAGGCTTTGTTCATACCCCACCTCCTTCTAACAAGGGTCTCAATCTGGGCCATCCTTTCAATATCCATTGTGTGAAAAGGGGGACCATGGTAAGGACCACCCCAGCAATGCCCAGCACCCAGCCCAGAGCCCAAGGTGCTGACCCAGAGAAGGCACTGGCCTCTTAAAGGCAACTGGGTGGTGGCATCCACAGAGAGAGCACAGGGTTGGGAGTTAGGGCTGTTAGGTTCTGGACCCCACTCCACCCTGGGCCACTGCAGAGCCTCTGGAGTGTCTCAGCCAATCTCTGACCCCAGTGTCTACATGCAGGCAACAGGCCCTCTCACTGCCAGCTGGTCCTGTGGCTTTGCAGCCCTCTGCAGCAGTGATGGAACAGGGGGTGCTGATGTAGGGGATGGCCACCACTGTCCCTCCTCCTTGTGAACCAGGACCACAAACAGGTCACAGGCACATCTTGGTCTAACAAAGATGAGCAAAGCTCTCTTAAACAGCTTACACCAAATAAGTGAGTAAGAATTTTTCAAGGACCTCAAGTGCCAGGCCCTCTGGGAAGCCTTCTCTGACTGTCCCAACATTTGGCTCCAGTGCTGAGGAACTGCTCTGGTAAATATCGTATCTCCCTGATTGGTTTGTGACCTCTTTGAGGCAAAAGAACTGTGTCACCTTCAACACAGAGAGCCAGAGCAAGCACGGTCTCAATATTTTCTGAGTGAATAGATGCATGGACATCAATGGTGTTTAAATATCAGTTCTGTACACAGAAGGAAGCTCCAGGTCTGAGAGAAGATGTGCAGGTTTGGCCAAGGATGGGCCAAGTTCTTTCACAGCTGGGTAACCTCAAGAAACAATCTGACCTCCCTGGCACTCCTTTGGCCCAGATCCCATAAGCTAGTCAGTTAGTGACCGTCGATTAGGAGCCTGCTGCTGTCTGTAGGGCCCTGGAGAGGTTGTCAGAGGGCCACATGGCTCAGCTGCTTTTGGTTCCTTATGAAAAACTCTGAGAAAAACAGCAGGAAGAAATCAGGACAGAATAGGCAGACCAAAGACGGGAATAAGACACAAAGAATAGGCTGGAAGTAACCCCAGGAGACCTCCTAGGGGAGGTGAGTTCTGAAATAGAGACCCAGGACATTCATCCCCCTCATTCATTCATTCATTCATTCATTCATCTATCCATGGAAGCAGCAGACATTATTAGAAGCCAGGCCCTGAGAATACAATGGTAACTGAATCCAGCCTTTCTCTCAAGTTGCTGAGAGTCTCACTGGGCAGCCAGCATCTAAACTCAGGTGACCACACAGTCTGAGATGTGACCTAATAGATATAGACCACATGCCAGAAAATAGAGGAGTGGGAAGCCTCTCAGGAGGGTTTATCTTGAAGGAACCCCCACCAAAATCTGCTCAGCTGATCTGAGCTTTTACGGGAGCAGGAGATGCAGGTAACCAGAGAAGGGGCGGAAGAACCTTTGTAAAGCAACAGTTACCTGGCAGGTAAACAAGGTCAATGGAGACCTGTTGTTTTTCCAGGTTCTTGGTGACCTCACCTTTGACCAACAATTTCCTGGCACTAGCTCAGGCTGCCAAGGGGGGGAAGAGGGGGAGGAAGAAGAGGGTAAACAGCAGGTAAGGCCAAAGGTGGCCCTAGAAGGCAAGGGACACATTCCAAAATGTCTCCCCAGCCTGAGACCTGCAGCAGAGCCCAAAGTCCAATAGGGAACCTACACCCGCATTCCAGTCATCAAAAACGCCATAAATACTGGATTACCCACCAGAAAGGATGCTTCCCACTGCCTAGGAATGCCTCCCTTTCCCCAGGCTGAGGCCCAGTTCCCTGGCTCCCCAAGTGTCCCCTTGTCCAGGAGGCCTTCTAGGTGGGCTGGAAGGAGCTGAGGATTTCCACCTGGGCATGACCTCTTCCTCCTACCACTTCTTCCTCTTCTCCAATATCATTAACAACCAACCGCTAGGGGAAACTCCCTTTCTTCACTTCATTCCCCTCAGCCCAGACTGGCCAGTGGGAAAGCCCCAGAGCCATGTGGTGCTGTGATCCTGCTGGGCACTCGAAGAAGAAGCCCTGAAATTTCTCAGCCAGCAGCCAGATTCCTGCCACTCACAGGCTGCATGACCCTGGGTGAGTCACCAAACCTCAGTGTTGTCACCTGAAAAACAGGGATGCTGATGAGGAACACTTTCACATGGCTTTTGAAAGGAGCAAAGGAGATAATGTACAAAGTAAAATTAGGCATTATTATTCTAAATGCTGGATGTTACCAGAGATCACCCAAACTTCTAATTTTATTGATGAGGAAACTAAGGTCCAGAAAAGACATTTTAAAATGAAAGGATTTGGGTCCTCTCTCCTCTTCCTTCTCCTCCTTTAGGACTTATCTTCTTAGTTTAGCCTGGCCTACTAAATGCAGGTTTCTAAACTTTGTAGGGCACAGATTCCTTGCAGAATCTGATAAAAGATAAGGACTTTCTCTCCCCAAAGGGCATTCATTCATATGCCCCCAAGACTGTGAAGGTAATTTCAGGGGGCTCGTGTGTTCCAGGCTGGGGTTCTGCTCTATGGCAGAGCAGAAAAAGAGAGGCTGTCCGTTCTCCGGTCGAGCCTCCCACAGCCACAGCCCCAGGGAAGCAGGAAATAACAAGGGGCCAAGCCTGAACTTTAGGGATCAAACTTCGCCCTGAGAGTCCCCCAAAGCCCAGTCCTCAAGACCCTGGGAAGAAAGTCCCATTTAATCCCCCTCCAAACTCCTCACTACCCTCTCCCTTACCCCCACCCATCTTCTCTCAATCCACCTAACACCCCCACCCACCCACAGCTCTTCTTTTGAACTGGTTGATTCTGTTCTGGTCTTTGAAAGTCAAACAGAATCTTAGAGACCATCTGTACAAACCTCTTTATCTTTACAGATGAGAACTATAAACAACAAAAGGCATACTGACTTGCTTGAAGTCACCCAGATAATCAGGACAGGAGCCAGGCTACATTCAGCAACTCAGTCCCACGGGTGTGCGCTGAGGACCTACTGTGCATCCTGGGCCCAGCTGGGAGGGGTGGGGCTGCCAAGATTGAGGAGCTGTAACCAGATTGGCCAAGCAAGTCTAAAATCCTTGGAATGAGAGTGCAAACAGGGTTACCAAGCTCCTGATTGTGTAAGAGAGGTTGCAAAATCTCTAGAAGTTCAGCAAGGGCAGGGTTAGAGCATTCATTCATTCATTCATTCATTCACTTATTCATTCATTTAACAAATATTTATTGAACCCTAAGCACTGGCCATGGGGCCAACAGTCTCGACAATCACCCAGGCAAGGTTCCTGCTCTCCCAAAATCCTAGAGAGAGAAAGTCAATCTGTAAATAAATAAATAAATGTTAGCTAGAGATAAACACCATGAAGAAAATTAAAAGAGTGGAATGCAAGCAACTTGGGGATGCCATTTATATTGCAGGGGAGAAGGGGAGAGATGCTCAAGGAAGCCTCTTGGAGAAGGTGACATATGAATGGAATCCTGAAAGGTGAGGGGGAGGCATCCATGCAAAGATGTGGAGGCAGCATGTTCCTGAAGGAGGGAACAGCAAGTACAAAGTCCCTAAGCGGACATGACACTGATATGTTCAAGGAAGGAGAGATTATTGTGTGCAGAGGGTGAGAGGGGCCTGTGAGGAGGCTGAAGAGAATGTCAGGAGGCAGACAAGGCCTGGCCTTGTGGACAGGCGATGAGGGCAGGCTTTATTTTGTGTGCAGGGAGGGTTTAAGCAGAGAGGTAGCATGATCCTTCATGTGGCATCAAAGTGGTTTCTGGTTGCTGGGAGGAAAAACAATTGGAGAAGCTGGAAAGGAATGGAGAAGCTGTGGAGCTGAGGCCAGATGGTAGAAAGAGGGGAGCAAGGACAGAAGTGTTTTTGAAGCAGAACAGGCCCCGGGATTGCTGATGGCTTTCATCACCCTAAAGGGGTGGTCAGATTATGAATGCCAGGCTTTGGGCTTGAGCAACTGTGGGAATGGCGGTGTCATTCACAGGTATGTAACAGGTTTAGGAGGAGAATGAAACCTTGCAATTTGTGTATCAGGGAAAAAAGCTCAATATCCTTTGCTCACAAAACCTGTTCTGTCTGAATGTACTATAAAGACCATGTGTCCATATAACAACAAAAGATACAGCCATTTAAAGAACTCAAAGGTGTCTGTGACAGAGGATGGGGCAGCCAGGCTCTGAAAATAGCCAACATGGCCAAAAATGTATCAATCACAAGTAAAATTTCAAAACTGCTTTCCTTCTGGGCTTTCCACACCGTGCGGCTGACAGCCTGGGCTCTCCCTCCAGCCAAAGGCGGGGCCATGTGGTCAGGGACCGGGGCTGGCAGGGGCACCTCACGCCCTGTGTTTGAGCTTCTTTTACTCTTGTGCTCCCTCTCATCTGATTTTCATGTTGTGCGAACCGTGGTCACTGGATTTGGGCATGGTTCTTTTTGTAAGTCGAGAGGTTTTTTTTTTTTTTTTTTTCCTTTTGTAATCATCTTCTTTGAGAATGAAGGCGTTTCTTTTTATTGGAAAAAAGTACCAGCTGGAATCATACACTGAATCACATTCCCGGCGCCACATTCTGAGGGGAACTTGGGCATTAGATCCTGCCGTAGGACCCCCGCTGGGCGCCCTCAATCAGAGGACAACACTGACCATCTGCCCTGTGCCTGTCAATGCAAACCCCAGAGGAAGACACAGCAAATTCCTTCCTCTAGGGATTCTGGTTGGGAAAATCTAGCCTCTTCCTCCAACTCTGTATCCTGCGTGGTCCTACTGGACCCCAAACCCAAGGCTTCTGACCTTGATGAGCCCCAGTCTCAGCCCTAGCCTCAGTCAGCCCTGCCTCTTTCCTGGGCCTTCCCTGACCTCTGCTGCATCCTCCTTCTTTCTTTCCTCCATCCTTCTTTACCTCTGACTGGAGCTGTCCTGAACTTTTTTCCTCCTGTGCTGGTCTAGCCCCAGGCCACCTCATCCTGGAAGCCCCCAGTGATCAAGCCTGATGCCATCATCAACCTGGCAGCAGTTTCCAGTGCTCTCTCCTTCTATATACTGATGTGTGATGGTCCTGGGTTGTGTGTGTGTGTGTGTATGTGTAACAGATCTGAAGGAGCATCTCTTCTGTTCAGATAGGAGGGTCTTAGGGGCCTCATAATGACCAGTAGACACCTTTCCGTTCTCTTCCTCGAGAATCCTCTCGCTATGGGCCTGTTACCAGTGACTGCCCTGTCTTCCCACTCTCCCTGGCCTCTGTTTCAGGTCCCTTCCATCCAGCCAACACGTATTTACTGAGTACCTACTCTGCACCAGACACGTGCTGAGGGCACAAGTATGAACAAGATAGGCAGTCCCCAGCTCTCACGGAACTGCTATTCTGAGTGCGGCATCCGCAGGGAGGTCGATGGGTGAGTGGGGAGCGTGTACACAGAAGGAGAGAGAGAGAAGATCATCACCCACAGTGACAGGTGCCATTTGCTCCACAAGTTGAGTACCTGTGGTGTGTCAGGTGCTATTCCAGGGACTTAAGACACATCAATGAATAAAACAAAGACACCTACTCTTGTAAAACTTAAATTCAAGGTGGGGGGAGACAGAAAATACACAATGCACATAATAAATACATGCATTTTATAATGTGAAAACATTAGAGAGTGGTAAGTGTTTAGAAAAAAAGATTAAAGAGTATAGGGTAAGAGGGCTGGCGAGTGTAGGAAGAATATTGCCATTTTAAATAGGATGCCCAGGGCAGGCCTCATTGAGAAGGTGATGTTTGAGCAAAGACGTGAAGAAGGCAGGAGAGTGAGTCCTGCAGATATCTGGAGAAAGAACATTCCAGGCAGAGGGGGAAAGCTGTGCAAAGGCCCTGGGGCAGGAGCATGCCGGATGTGTTTGAAGAACACCCTTGCTGTTCTTGGAAAGGAATCGTGTAGGACCTTGAAGGCCATCGCAAGGACTTTGGTCTTTAGTCTGAGGAAAACCAGGAGCCATTGCGGGGATTTGAGCCAAAAAGTGACATGAGCTGACTCAGCCCTTCTTCATTAAATGCAGCCAACTGATAGAAAGTGACTGAGGTGGGGAGGAGGCTGCTACTTTAGGTAATGAGGTCAGGGCGGTCTTTCTGAGAAGGAGCATCTAAGCTGGGAGGTTAGAGGCAGAGAATGGCCCCACCCACTCTTCTTTCCCCTCCTCTTCCTCAAACTGTCAATCAGGGAAAAGCCTTCTGATGTCTACCACACCTCAAGCATCTCCTTTCCCTCATCCTTTCATCCTCTCTCTCTTCCTCTCTCACCATCTCCATTTTCTCCCTCCCTTCTTCTTTAGTCTTTTGCCGCACCCCTCAGAGATGAGGCCTCTGCCTTCCTGGGGTTCTTAGAAAACAGTTGTGAAAAGCAGAAGGAAATGCTGCAGTAGGCCCTTGGCAGGAAGGAGGGCAGCAGATTACAGTGTCTGGTCCCAGCGGCTCACCCTGTCATCATCACTGTGTTTCAGGTGACCGGGGACCCTGAGGCATGCCCCACCAGCCAGGACTTTCTATCCTCAGCCAACCCGGGACCCTGAGGCATGCCCCACCAGGCAGGACTTTCTATCCTCAGCCAACCCTCCCCAGTCCCCCACCTCAAACATAGGTGAGAGATGAGGCAGCCTCAAGGCCTTGCCCTCAGCCCAGCCTTAAAGGCCTGATGAGGAGCCAGCTAGAGGGGACCCCTGAGCCTTCAAGCACAACCCCCACGGGGTACAGAGGATGAAACTGAGGCCCCAAGAGGAAACAATGCAACTCCACGTCGCAGGTTGAGATTTGAACCCAAGACACTGTCTGCACCCCAGACTACCTCATCTTCTGGCCTAGGCCTTGGGGTCAAGCAGCAGGTCAAGGATTTGGGTCCCTTGCCTCAGACAAAGAAGAGGGCCTGTCTGTGGTCAGATACTGCATTACCAAGGCAGGGCAGGGGTGCTAGATGCTGCTAGATGCTGGCATCCAAAGGGCCAGGGAGAACTCATCCCCAGTGGAGAGTGACCCTAACCCCACATCTCCAGGAGAATGGGGATGGCTCAGGACAGCCCAGTCCCGCTGAAGTAACAGCTCAACCAGCCAGTGGAGCAAAGCTCCACGGGACAGGTAAGCCCACAGGCCATCTTTTCGGCTCCATCCCAGGGGCCCAGGCCCTGAGCCTGTGAATAGAATCCCTCCTGTCCTCTAGGAAGAGAGATTTCAGTGTCAGCCTCCTGGGTCACCTGTCTATCCAGTCCAGAAATAGACCTGGCCCTCCTTGGCTGTCACGTGCCATGCGTGGCTGTGGCCTCCAGCACCTGAGTCATCTGTGACTCATCGCCCTCTGTCCTTGGTCTCAAGAGGGTTGGGCCAGGAGGACTCATGTCCCTGCTACAGGCCTGTCCCTCCCTGCTCCACCCCACACTGCGACACAGGAAAATAGCCAGACGCCTTGCAGCAGACACCCATATGAACACCCACCTGCTCACAGGGGACCCAGACCCATAACTGCACTCACCTCTGCACACACACACACACTCCTTCACAGCGCCCCTCTGCTCACATGTGTGCTGGGTGGCCCCACGTCCCCCAGAGTCTCTCCATGAGCCCAAAGCACTGCTCTGAGATGTAGACTCTGCTATTAACTCCCTGGGTGACCTCACGCAAGATTCCTCCCCTTCCCCTTTGGGACCTTAGTTTCCTCCTCCGATCTTGGACTCACACGTGTCCAAGATCCTTTCCAGACCTTAATCTAAGGTGGTGCATGGTGATTACGGACTACGGTGAATTAATGAACAGAAAGAGCTAGGAGGGTGACAGTGGGCACAGTGGAGGGGGAAGGAGGACACCTGCCCGGGACCCTTCAGATCACACCACACCTCTGGCTACAGTCAAGCATGACAAAGAATGGCAATGCCCTGAAAGACTCTTCCTCAAGCAGCCAACTCTGGGCCCCCAGTGCCCCCACCAAAGCCACTACCTCAGAAGAAAGACCAAGGGGTTGAACTCCTACAGGGAGCTCCCTAAAGACACCACTATGTCTCCCCTCAGACTGGGGCTCCCTGAGGACAGGGCTGTGTCTCCTCTCAAACTCGGGTTCCCAGAGGACGGGGTTGTGTCTCCCTCAGACTGGGGCTTCCTGAGGACGGGCCTGTGTCTCCCTCAGACTAGGACTCCCCGAGTCAGGGCTGTGTCTCCCCTCAGACTGGGGTTCCCTGACGATGAGGTTGTGTCTCCCTCAGACTGGGGCTCCCTGAGGACGGGGCTGTTCTCTTTCTGACTCTCTGACAGGTCAAGAGCTTTCAGTCTCACCTTTTTTTCCAAATCTTCCTCTCTTGACTGAGCATGATGCAACTCCAGGCCAGTTCTTCTCAGCCTGGTTTCTTCTCTGTGAATTGGACCCAGGATGACAGCACCCACACAGAGGGGGCCATGTACTGATGAAACCATCTAAATAGCCATCACCACCAGGTCTCTCCCATATTCCACCTGTGTTATCCTCAAATCCTCCCGGGTAATGTGGGTCACACCTGGATATGGTTCCTTAGAGGAGAGACAGGGCAGTGTGGTCCAGAAATCAGAGATTTGGCAGGAGCCACAAAGCTGAGGGTCATCAGCCACTCACACTCTATTTGTCCTTGTTCACCCACCCGGACAGCAGAACCCTCCCCCACCCCTGGGAAGGGGTTAAGGAGTATCCCTCCCAGGGTAGAGGGCATTGGGAAAGCTAGGAGGGAGCCATGTTCCTCCACTTGGCCCAAGATTCAGTTTCCCAATCCAGTATTATTACCGTGAGGCAGAAGCAGGCCGGAGGCAGCTGGGCAGACTGGACACCACCAGGCTGTGGATCCCAGAATCTTCTTCTCTTGTTGGAGTGGCCCAGGGGACCACACTAGCTCCTGAGGGCTCTCAGCTGGGAGGGCCCCGGGCTCTGGGTAGAGAGGGGCACGAGCTCAGCAGAGGCAAGGCAGGAAGACTACTCAAGAGAGCGAGGAAGAACCCCAGACAGGAGGTTGTAAGTGGGCCTGTCATCTCCGTGACGGGGAGAAATAGCAGAGACCACGTCCGGGTCTCCAGTTGCCACTGTCACCCTTCTGTCACAGCTTCCAATACTGACTTTCTTACTTTTTCATTTTACCACAACCCCCCTGAAAAATACTTCCTACCTCATGACCCAGAACACATGTATGCACACACACACACTGCACACAAGTTTCAAGAAACAATACTTACCTTCACTCCATGCAAGACTAAATATTTTATACCCTATTCTCCTTCCTATGTAAGAAAAAGAATCATGCTGGTTGCATGCTGTTAAATCGACTTCATGACCCACATAGATCACAACGTAAAGTTTGGAAACCCTACTCCAAGGTCAGCAAGCTAGATATAGTGCCATTGTACAGGTAGAGATACTGAGGCCCAGAGAAGAACCAAGAGCTGCCTGAGGTCACAGGGCTGGTTGGTGAC
Organism: Piliocolobus tephrosceles; assembly: GCF_002776525.5. Classification (NCBI taxonomy): domain Eukaryota; kingdom Metazoa; phylum Chordata; class Mammalia; order Primates; family Cercopithecidae; genus Piliocolobus; species Piliocolobus tephrosceles. The sequence continues at coordinate 124,999,768 of NC_045438.1, forward strand.
AGAGGCCCAACCAGAACTCTGGGGTCTTGGCTCCCAGAGAATTTTTCCACTGGAAGTTTTCAGAGCCTGAGGGACTCTGAGATAGCTGCCTGCAGAATGAGGACTAGGGAAGAGAATTCCCACCGACAGGTCATCAGGAAGGGGGAGACGGATGTTTACTAAGGCTCTCTTAGAGCTTCTGCAGGTCACAGCAGTGAAGGCTGTGCTGAGCCTATGGAAAAGGTCAGCCTTGAGGGTCAGCGCCAGGTCCTCCTGAGCACGATGAAAAGGACAAAGGGGAGTGGGCTGGCTGCAAGGTCACACGGACTCACTCCACAGGAGGCTCCCAGTCTGATGGGGGAGACACTGCCTGCGCCCTCAGAGAGCTCCTAATTTGTTTCAGATGTCTGCTGCAGGCAGAAAGTGAGGACAAATCCAGAACGAGGGCCCACATACAATGTCTCCACTGGACACCTCAGCAGCAAAGCAGTGAGAAGGCTGGGGAGGAAGAAGAGGAGCAGCAGAGCACCTGAGAACTCTCGAGAGGGAGGTCCAGCCACTCCCTCCATGCAGGGTTGCCAGACAAAGTACGGGATGCCCAGTTAAATCTGAATTCCACACAAACAATGAAAATTTTACGGGGCACCTCATGTTTTTATTTGCTGCATCGGACGACGTACTTCCAGGATCTTCTCTCCTCAGACTAGAAGGCCAGCTGACCATAGAGGCCTGAGGCCTGTGCACGACTAACAGACAGCAGGAGACACTGAGGAAGTGCTTCATGTCCAGGTACCTGGTATTGACCGAGCAGGGGTGAGACAGAGATGAGGGGCTCTGGGACCCCCATCCCCCAGTAGGTAGTCCTCAGACCACAGATACCTCCTTCCCACTTTCAGAGAGGGAGAGAGGATGGTCTGGGGTGCGAGAGATAACCTTTGGAGTGGACATGTGATGGTGGGCAAGGGAACAAATGGCTTCCTTTGCCCCCTCCCAGCAGAAACCCAGACCATTCGAGATAAGCCAGACTCCAGGGACACTTCCTGTGAGGCAAACGCCAACGGCTGGCACACCACTGGCATCGGGGGCCGGGCTAGGAGAGGGGCAGTTTCTCCGAAGTCATGGGGCCTGGGGGAGGGTTTTACCAGCATCGAACTGAGCCCTTCCCCTCACCCCCATGTCTCTTCTGCCCTCTTTCCCCTCTGTGTGCCCTCCCACTCACCACCAGCACCACCGTTTGAGTTTTTCATGCGGCTGCCAGACACTTAGGTAGTACCAAGGGAGTGGTTGGGGTCACCACAGTCACAACGAAAGGGGATGAGCCCCACTGACCTCAACAAGAAGGCATTCCCTGGGCTCCCATAATCTTTGCGGCAAAATGTCCCCTTCCCCAGTCCCCAGAATGGGGGGTAAGTGCAGGACTTGGGGAGGGGGGCACAGAGCAATGCCAGGGATGCAGCCAGGAGCTGAGCCTGGGGCCACATCCTGGGAGGGGACTAATTGTAGGCCTGGGACTCTGTGCCCAGGGCTTAGGGCACCATACCCTGCCTGCACCTCACTACAAGAAGGAAAGGAAAAGTTGTTTCCATTTTTCCTTGTGGGTTTCTGCACTGGCTGTTGCCACACCAAGAGAATGAACCATCCCAAAAATGACTCGGTATTTTAGATGGTTCATCTAAAGGGATCCGTAGGTCCCTTTCTCCCCAAGGGAGAAGGCCCAAGGTCATACCCTCACCTTCAGGGAGCACACGGGCTAATCAGAGAGAATTTGCCCCTGCTCTTGGGGACCCTGACAGGGTGAGGTGACTAATGTTCATTTATTCATTCATTCTACAAGTACCATATTTATTGAGCCCCTTAAGAGGGGACTGGGAATGGGTTTTACCAGCATCGAGCTGAACTCTTCCCCTCACCCCCAGGTCTCTTCTTCCCTCCTTCCCTTTTAAGTGGCAATCACTGTGTGTTCATTGTCTAATATAATCCACATCAACACCTGGGAGGTAGGTGTTGCCATGCCCATTTTACAGAGAAAGACAATGAGGCCCAGAGAGATCCAGCAACTTGCCCAAGGTCACAGAGCTAGAAAACTGATGTCAAAAGCAGAGCTCAGCTCTGTCCAATTTCAAATCCTCTCTTCCCACATCCTTGTGCCAAATCACGACAATAGCTAACGTTTATTGGGCCCTTACTGCATGCCAGTCATCCTCCTACGACCATCCGCATTTCCCCAAGCACCAGCACTCTCAGCTCTAGTATGGGGACACTACTGCCTACGTCTGGTGTGGGGAGGATGACATGATCATGTGTACACAAAACACTGTGGAATAGATATCATGGTGCCTGTTTCACAGATGACAACTGAGATGCAGAAAGGTAATTGTCCTAAACATAGCTGAGAAGCTGTCAGAGCTGGGGCTGTGTTTGGGGTTTGGGTTTTGGATCTCAGGGCTCAGAAGTTGCAGCTGGGATTTGAACCCAGGCAGTCAGGCTGGGCCAGGCCAGAAGTGACCCAATGTTATCAATTCTGGGCTGCCACATAGAGGACTATTAATAGCCACGAGGTGTTTATTGCTGAACAGTCAGCAGTTCCCAAAGGGCAGCTCCAGGTCATGGGACCACAGCCAGGTCAGCCCCCAACCCCCAGTCCCATGGGGGTTCGTCCCGAGATGCTGGCTCCCCCAGCTGGGCCTCACCCAGCCCCTGGGAACCCTTACCCAACCAGGCAGCCACCCCGTGACTGGAGATGGTGACCCCTGTCACACTTGTGTGTGTGCGAGCCCGTGTGGATATGCCTATGCGGAAGAAGATCTATAGCAGGAGTCTCACTCCAGGAGTGAGGATGCCTCGGGAGGGCATTTGCTGGGGCCAGGCCTTCCCCACTACTCCCAGCCTCAGGGGCCCAGCAAGCCCTGCCATCTTCTCTCTTTCTCAAGCTGGCCAGGAGAGCAGCTAGGAGGGAACCCCGGGGAGTGAAGCAGGGAATACCTGGGGTGGGGGTGGAGATGCCTTTGGGAGCTAAAAGCAAGTAGATAAGCAAACACCCTCCCTGAATATTTCCCCAGAAGACATCCTCCTGTGGCATCGCTGGGAGATGGCAGCTCCCAGCTCTCCAAAGTGTCAGGGAAGGGCTTCTCCCCTGCCTGGGTCCCAGAGGCCCCTCTCTACCTATACCACAAACCATTTCACCTAAAGATCCTAGAACAGACAGGTTTTCACCTTGAGGGAGCTTCTGAAGACAGCCCTGGGGACATCCATCCCCTGCAGCCTGGCCCAGGCAGCCCTGCCCGGCCTCAGCATTTCTTGCCCAGAGCACAGCTGTGTATATAAGGGTGGACATCCGGCCTCTCCCGTCAGACTGGAGGTTCCCAGTGTGTTTGGGGGACCTAAGAGAAGATTGGCCATGCATTCTGCTCCTGTTCATTTGTTCATTAATTCCACAAATACTCATGCAAGCCCACCTTGTACCTGGTCCTGGGCTCAAAGCCACAGGGCATCATCCCTACCAGGAGGGGCTCTCCACACCCTCTTTTCCCTTCAGTCCAATCCGTTTCTCTCACTGCTGGGCTCCGGGGCTGAACCTGCTGTGGCGTGCCTCACTCCTCAGCAGGAGACTAAGGATGCCTGCTTGCAAAGATGATTATAAAATCCAGCCAGACCATTTCAGATTTTTTTAAAAAGTAGGAAAAAAGCCCCACAAATGAACAAAATGTACTAAAGGGGGCAGTCAGAGAGGAAAAAGCTTTAGCGTGGAGACTAGAATAACAACACGATGACAACGATTTTTTTAGGACATCCTATGTACCTGTCGATTCATGAGGTACTTTTACATGTCAATGTCACTTCAGGCCCTCAAACTCCACCATGTAGGTATTATTGTGCCCATTTTAGACATGAGAAAGTTGAGGTGCAGAGAAATAATTTCTCCAGTGGCAGACCCAGGAGGGTGGCCCAGATTAGGCTCTGCGGAGGCATCCAAAGAGAGGTCCCAATGGGCCGGGCCTCACAGGACATCACCCCACCTCCTCAGAGGCTTCCAGCCCCAGGACAACTGGATGAGCTACAGACAAGGAGTAGGGGAACAATCTTCCCACAGGAAGTCTGAGGAGCTGATGAACAGGGTTCTCAGGCCTCTCCAGCAGAGGAGACACGAGAAGCCCAGGAAAGGGACATGTACTGGCATCTGTTCCACCTGGAGTCAGACCCAGGGACCATCAGGGGATGTGTGGAGAAAATCGGGCCCCCGGCTGGTGAGCCACACATGCCTGATGACAAACACTTGAGAAACTCTGTGAGCATTGTGAATGAGCATCGAGATTGGAGGTAAGGATGGGGTACCAGCATCCGGTGACTCCAAACAGCCTTCCTGAAACTAGTGTCCAAAGAAATGTCTGATGGCAGAGGCTCTGTCTCCTCCCTCAGATAAGACACTCTGTAAGGACTGGGAGCCTCCTGAGGGCCAGGGCCATGTCAATCCTCCTTGAGACTGGGAGCTCCCTGGGAGCAGTACTTGCACTTCCCTCATAGAGAGACTAACTCCCCAAAGGCAAAGGCAGCCTTTGAAAATCTTTGTCAGATCCCAGCCCCCTCTTGCCCTGGGAGACTCAGGCCCAGCCTCGCTCCATAGGCACCTGTTCCTAGTGAGCCCTTTCCTCTGACTCACTGCTCCCTGGGTTCTAGCTCTTCCCCTTCCATGTCACCCCTCTGTCCCCTTCGCAGCAGACGCTCAGTCAAGCCCTGTCTTTGCTTTGCATTTTCCTTTTCTAGGCAGATTATAAATATTTACTGATTCCTTCCCTGCCCTCCCCTAGTCCCATGTCCTAATGGACAATGTCCTGTGGATATAGCTGAATTATCTCTCTCCCAGCATCTCTGAAGCCAACCTGGTGGAGCCTTCCAAGGGTCATCCCATCCATCCCCATCTCTAGGCTGGCTCATGCTAAACACCTCCCCCCCCCCAAGTAAATGAGAGGCCATCCATACACCAGGGCATAGTACATATGCTTGGTATTCCCTAAATGCTGGAGGATGGGAGGAAGAAGGCAAGAAAAGGATTCCACAATCTTTTCCTCCAAATCCCTCAGGCTGTGCTCTCTGGCAGTTCTTCTCATCCTCTCTCCTCTATCCCTCATGCTATAGGTGAGGCCCACTTTCTTTTGGTGAGACTCCAGTAGAACCAAGTCATTCTCCTCACTTTAGAAATTAGGACAGTACTTTGTGCTGCCTGGGAGAGCCCTTACCCTGAGTCTTCCCACAAAACTTACCACCGTGGCAGATGCCTGGTCTCTGATTCCCTTATAAACACTCTCTTCTTTCCTTGAACATCCCTCCATCCACTAAGATCTTCATGAATACCAGTTACACCTTATGGATGGGAAGGGACAAACACCCTAATCCCGAGGAAATGACTGTTTTGTTGGATGGCTCAGTTATTATTGAGGAGTAACAACAACCCCAAAGCTTAGTAGCTTTAAACAACACAGTGTATATATTTGCTTACAACTCGCTAAATTGGGGCAGGGATGGCTTCTCTCTACTTTATGTGTTGTTGGCTAGAGGGGCTCACCTGGCGCTAGGGAATCCAAAGTGATTTCACTTACACGTCTGGTGCCTCAGCTTCAGGTGGTTGGAACAGCTGGGAGTTGGCTGAGCCTCTCTCTCTCCATCTCTGTCTCTCTCTTCCTCTATCTCTCTGTCTCTTTTACAGTATCTCTCTCTGTCTCTCCACAGTCTCTCTCTCCAGTAGAGTACTTGGACAGTTACAGCCTGGCAGCTGCTTTACAAGAGGACAAAAATTGATACTACAATGCCGCTTAAGGCCTAGACCTGAAAGTCCCAGAATATCTCTCTTGTGTTGCATTTTTTATTCAAAGCAAGTCATAAAGCCGGCCCAGATTCAGAAAGAGGAAAAATAGACTCTACTTCTTAGGGGGCAAAGCATGTGGGCACAGGGATGGAAAGAACTGTTGACCGCCATGTTTGCACACTGGCCACCACATGATCCTAACACATGAAATTGATCCAGAATCACCAAGTTTTGCATGGATCCACCCTTCGGCCTTGCAGGTCTTGTGGGAGGGAGGAGAGTGGGCCAGCAGGCTCTCTACAGGCCTTTCAGGGCTGGGAGTAGGATGGGCAGCTCCTTGGAGAAGGGAGAGTCTCAGGCTAGGCAGAGGAGAAGGAGCACTGGGTAGCTCCAGACCAAACAGTGGCTAGGCCAGGGGGTGTGAGTCCCACAGAGAGAAGATGATCTGGGAAGGCAGGGGAGGCCCTGGGACTTGCTTAGGTCTGGAGAGATCCTTGGGAAAGGCTCCAGAGGGGTATCTGAGCTGGTCTTATACAACTGGGGGAGGTGGCATTTTCATGTTCTCCTTCTTTTCTCCATGGTCTGTTTCAAGGCTGTTTCTCTCCTCTAAGGCCGTGTGTTGCAATCTCTTGCGTGCTTAGGTTTCCGATCTTCCACTGACGAGCCCCAGCCCCTGGAGACATCTCTTACTTGCCTTGCCTTGCCTTACCACACTTGGGGAAGTCTGGATTTCAGCCCTGGGTTTGGCCACCACTACATCCTCCCCCTGTCCCACTTTTCTTCTTGCCTGTTTGTGTTCAGTCTAGACGATTCATTTTTATTTGTTGATGTCCTGCCCTAGCCTGGGGCAGCTGTGGTGTGGTGAAAAGAGCACTAGATTTGGAGTCAGAAAAGCTGGTTTAAATTCTGGCTTGGCCATTTACTGGCTGTGTGTAAATTTGGGCAAGTTATTTACCTTCTCTGAGCCTCCTGCTTCTCATCTGCCAAGCAATAATAAGGAGCCCCCTCTCCAGCGTGGCTAAGAGGAGACAGTACTAGCACTGACAAAGAGGCCTCTGCTCTAATCCCTACCAGCTGACTTTGAGTTCACTTCTAGAAAATCCCTGCTCAAGTCCCCACCTGTCCAGCTAACCCTCCACCAACCACTCCTGACATCTCTGTAGAAATCCTGTACTCACCTCCATAGTCTTGGGATGAAACCTTCAGGTCCAGGCCTCAGTTTAAACAATGTCAGTCATTTAACAAATGTTTATTGAGCATGTACTGTGTTCCAGGCACTGTTCCAGGAGCTGGAGAGATACAGTGAACAAAACAGACAAAAATCTCTTCCTTCATGGAGCTGGCATTCTAGCTGGGGGAGACAAACAAAAGGGGGAGTAAGTTTTAAAGCTATACTGTCTGAAATGGTAGCCACTAGCCATGTGTATATTAAGCACTCGAAACGTGGCTACGACTAATTGAGACATGCAATAATTATAAAATACGCACCAGATTCAAAGATTTATTTTTTCTTTACACCCGATTTCTGCCCTTGGACAGATGCAAAGACTTAGTACCAAAAGAGTATAGAATTTCTCATTAATAGGCTGAGTGCAGTGGCTCATGCCTGTAATCCGAGGCAGGTGGGTCATCTGAGGTCAGGAGTTCAGGACCAGCCTGACCAATATAGTGAAACCCCCATCTCTATTAAAAATACAAAAATTAGCCAGGTGTGGTGGTGTGCGCCCATAGTCCCAGCTACTCGGGAGGTTGAGGCAGGAGAATCACTTGAACCCAGGAGGCAGAGGTTGCAGTGAGCTGAGATGGCACCACTGCATTCCAGCCTGGGCAACAGAGTGAGACTCCGTCTCAAAAAAAAAAAAACTCATTAATAATGTTTACATTGATTAGATGCTGAAATGATGATTCTAGATATGTTGGAGTTAAAATAAACTATTAAAATTAATTTTACCTTTTCACAGTTTTCAAACTCTGGTGCCTAGAAAATTTTAAACTCTGTAAGTGACTCACACTATATTTCTGTTGGTAGCATTGTTCTAGAGTCTGTTAGGCAGCTGCATGTGCTACGGGGAAAAAGAAGGGATGGTGAAAAGGAGGTACCCAAGTGCAGAGTGGGAAGGGGGGTCAATCGTAAATGCAGTGGTCAGGGTAAGTCTCACTGAGAAGGTAACAAGACTTGAAAGTGAGGAATCCAAAAACATGGGCCATGTGTAAGAAAGTGCTCCAGGAAGCGAGGACAGCCAGTGCAAAGGCCCTGTGGCGGAAGCATGCCCACTGCATCTGAGGAATGGAGAAACCAGCATGGCTGGAGCCACACGGCCAAGGCAGGGCCCGAAGTCACTGAGTAGTCAGGGAGTCAGCCCAAATGGTGCAGGCCTTTTAAGGCCATTTGGGTTTTTCTCTGAGTAAAACTATCTCTGAAGGGTTTTGAGTCAAAAGGTGACAAAACTTAACTCACATTTTAACAGGCTCTCTCCAGCAGTTGTGTGAGATTCAGCTAAAGGAAGGCCAGGGGAGAATCCAGGAGACCAATTTAAAGGCTCCAGCAAAAGTCCAGATGGGATGAAAAAAGCCCCTACCTGCCGGGCGCAGTAGCTCACGTCTGTAATGCCAGCACTTTGGGAGGCCGAGGTGGGCAGATCACCTGAGGTCAGAGGTTCGAGGCCAGCCTAGCCTACAATGGTGAAACCCCATCTCTACAAAAACACAAAAATTAGTCGAGTATGATGGCGCGTGCCCGTAATCCCAGCTACTCAGGAGGCTGAGGTGGGAGAATCCCTTGAACCCGGGAGACAGAGGTTGCAGGGAGTTGAGATCACGCCATTGCACTCCAGCCTGGGTGTTAGAGCAAGACTCATCTCAAAAAAAAAAAAAAAAAAAAAGCACCTACCTCCCAGGGCTGCTGTACAGATTCAGTGTAGGGGCCAGCACGTGGTCAGTGATTGGGAAAGGAGCACTTTCTAGACCAAAAGCTGCCTGAGGCTGAGACCTTGCAATGGCCTGCACTGCCAGTCACCAAAGGTGCTTCCCCACCCTCACTGCAATTCCTCCTGGAAGACTACAACAGCCTCTACCAGCCTCTCTGCCTCCCATACTGTTGCCAGGCACCTATGGAAAAGTGTATCTGACTGGGCCGCTCAGTGTTTAAAGCCCCTCAGCTGCTGCTCATCCCTGACAGGCCCTAGGCACTTGGCATGGTGCTGCAGGCTCCCCTGGAGCTAACCCCTGCCCATGTCTCCAGCCTCCACCCCACCCACCCACTCCCTGCCCAAGTGCCACCTTCATGCCTTGCTCACACTATCCCTTCTGCCTGGGATGTCCTCAACCCTTTCACCCCCTTGCCCCCGTTCTCTTTGTCTTCAAACCATTCTTTAAGTGGCAGCCTAGAGATAATGTCGTAAGACACCACCCCCCAGCCACCACCCCCAATACAACTTCCACCCCCAAGCTAGATCAGACGCCCCCAGCACATTTTATGTATTTTTCTGCTCATGGATTTATAGTTTTGTGTCTCCCCACCCACTCACCCTCACCAGATCCTTGAGGGGTGGAATTGTATCTTATTCATAGCACACAATGACTGGCTCAATATTTATTCAAGCCATATTTATGATTTGTAAGGATAAATGAGAGGCTAGAGAAAGTGAATTTGGAAGCACTGCTCTTCAATGCCAAAGACCTGGACAGGTGCCACCTTACCCAGAAGCAGGACATGAGAGAAGAGCTTAGGGCAAGCTGGAGCAGGGAGTCCCATCAGTGATGACCAGACCTATGGGTCCATCTTCCAGAGGCTCAAGGAACTCCAGGGTGTAATTATGCAAAATTAAGTTACACCCTGGGGTCACAGCCCTCCAGCAGCATCTCCTTCCCACTCCCAGCCTGTTGCAGCCAACAAGACCCCCACAGACAAAAACAGCTTTCTCCTGTCTCCTGGGAAGCAAGCTTGGAGACGTGGCCAGTTCTTTCCCTGGCTAAGGGACAGAGGCCTGGATTATCTAATTCCTGAAGGCAGCACTACCAATTGCAAGGGCCCTTGGCTCCTGTCTTATAAGCTGTTTCTCCCTCTCCACCCATTCCCAGAGCTTACCACCTTCTATATCAAAACTGGATGGATGGGTTCTCCCAGGACCAGCTCAGCCAAAATGGAAGGACTTCACCCCCAGCACAACAAGGTGGATCACCCCATATCCTACACATTAGACATACCTTTCCCAGACCCAAGACAAATGCCATGTTCCCCAAAGGAAGAGGGAAAAGGGGGCGGGAGTAAGTCTAGAGCAAGGATTCAATGGAGAAGGAGAAACCAAGAGGAGCTTTGAGATCAGAATTAAATTCTTTAATACAAAATGCTTTTTTTTTTTTTTTAAGATATATCTGTATTTCTTTGTCGTTGTTTAAAAATAAATATGTACTACGGAATATCTCGAAAAACTGCACTAGAGACAAAGACGTGATGTTAATATCTTTTCCCCACAATTATTACGGATAAACAGTAGCACCAATAAATAAATGATAACAAATATTAAAATTAAAAAAGGAGAGAGATTTAGTATGTAGAATTCTCTATTTTTTCTTGTTTTGTTTTTACATATAAAAAACAGAATAGCAATGTCTATTTTATCAGAATCACATATATACATAAACATATATATATATATATACACACACAAATACAAGTTGCCAAATATATATATAGTATGTAGATGTATATTGAAACCTTATTTCAAAGGAATGTGTGCTGGGGAGCCAGGGGAACGGGGAGGGCAGAGCTAAGTGTTAGCAAAATTAAATATCTGTTCAAGATAAGCTAGTGACTGTCACCGATCAGGGAGAGAGAGATTGGAAACATGAATTTTATATACAAAAACCGGTACAAATAAGAGAGCGAGAGAGAGCAAAAGATACATCTCATAAATAGTTGAAATTAAATATTAACCAAGAATACTGAAAAAAACCCTACTCTTTAATTAAATTAACTGTTTTAATTTCTAATTAAAAAGGGATATTAAATAAGTACCGTATATAAAACACTTTCTCTTTTCTCTGCCTCCACAATGGGCACGTGGATCCTGCCCTGTCTCTCTGTGCCTCGGGAAGGGAAGGGAAGGACCAGGGGATGGAGGAAGGTCAACCACTCACACACACACAACCAGGTCTCCTGGGGGGACAGAACTAGTGGTTTCAATGGTGTGAGGACATCAGGTCCTTTTAGGCTGCACCCCAGGGAGGGGAGCAGGAAGAGGACGAGGGCGAATCCCAGGAAGGGGAGCTGTCATGGGCTGCTTCTTCCAACAATGTGTCTCTTCTCTTCGCCGGGACATCTGCCAGTGGCCTCCTGGGCAACTCAGAAGCAGGTGAGAGTAAGTGAAGGCCGCCCAGGCTCCTGAATCTTCCAGGCGGTGCCCCTGGGGGCGAGATGCGCATGCAGCATGTGGAGGGAATCCCCAAAGCACAGCAATGTCCTGAAGCTCCCCAAACTCCTAGTCAGAGCCAGTGTCCTCGTCCCTGTACCTGTCATCTGTCTTTCTGTCCACCTGACCCGGGGTAGAGGCTCGGCGCCAGGGCTGGGTTTGTCGGGGTTCCCAAAAGTGGGTCATATTTGCCCCCATGCCCTGGCCTTGCACATTCCTGGGCAGGGGAGAGGACCCTGGCCCCACCAAGTGGGACAAAAAAAAAGATCATGCCAGAGTCTCTCGTCTCCTCCTCTTCCCTGTCAGGATCTGAGTGGGAACATTCCCCCTCCCAACTCAAGTCCACAGCAGTCAAATACATCCAGTGAAGACACCAATAACATTAGCGCTGTTAATTTAAAAAAAGAATATATATATTTTATATATATAAAATATAGATATTTATTTTTATATATATAATATATATATATATATAAATGTATGTATGTGGGTGGGTGTGTCTACAGGAATCCCAGAAATAAAACTCTCTAATCTTCCGGGCTCGGTGATTTAGCAGCAAGAAAAATAAAATGGCGAATCCAATTCCAAGAGGGACCGTGCTGGGTCACCCGCCCGGGAATGCTTCTGCCGGAGTCTCGCCCTCCGGACCCAAAGTGCTCTGCGCAGAGTCTCCTCTTCCTTCATTTCAGGTTTCTGGATTAAGGACTGTTCTGTCGATGGTGATGGTGTGGTGGCGGCAGCGTGGTTTCTGTATCGATCGTTCTGTATCAGTCTTTCCTGGTGAGAGATCTGGTTCCCGAAACCCTGAGGGAGGCTCCTTCCTCCTGCCCGGCTCACCGCCTCGGCTTGTCACATCTGAGGGAAATGGAAAACAAAGGCTGGGGTTAGGACCAAGTAAGGAGGCCTGGCGATGAGGCAGGTGGCCTCCCCATTCCTGGGGGACCCTGGGTCACTGCAGCCTCCAGCACCATAAGAGCAGAGAGGACAGGAAGGTACGGTCCTGGGGCAGAAAGCCCCAGTGTGAGAACAGCCCCAGCCCCACCCTCAGGGAGCCCTGGTCTGAGTAGCAGCTCCGCTCAGGGGCTCCCAGTCTACCCTCGGAGCTTGCAATCTACTTGAGACAAGACAAGGACACGGGAACACTTTACAAAGCAACAAACGAACGGATACCAAAGAACAGTCCCCACTTGACATTTTAAGAGCTGATGGGTGACCAGAGCTGGATGAAGTTAATCAGCAGAGGTTCCCTGCTAAGGAGATTTTTCAGTTCAGTCTCTAGGGGCTGGTGTGGGGAAGAGAGTAGGCAGGTCATCTGGGAGAACGCCTGAGACAGAGAGGCTTGGCTGGGTGGCCAGCAACAGGAAGGGCCTGCCCTGGGGACAGGACGCTCCCGAGGGGGTAGCGTAGAGCAGGAGGCCCCAGGAAGGTGAGGGAACATCTCCATTCCCCGTGTCCCCTCCCAGTGTGGCTGTAGGCCTCATCTCTCTTGGGCTGCCCGGAGGTTGCAGGCCCAGGTACCAGGTTGTCTTTCCTCTCAAATATGCTGCTTCACTTAGGATGGGGGGAGACAATTCGGTGGCTTCACTACTCCTGCCGAAGCAAAGGGGGCCTCCAAGAATTTTCTCAGCATGCCCCTACCCCTGCAGGGGTGATTGTGAGGAGGAGGCAGAACAGGCCCTACCCTTCTGGGGAGCCCAGAAACGGGAGTCCTAAGCTCCCAATTTTGGAAACTGATATTCCCAGGCACAGCCAGCTTGGGGGTTGGGTAATGGTATTGGGAGGTTAGGGTAACTTCAGTTAACTCCCAGGTCACTTCACACAAACCCCCATCAGCAGAATCATCACCAAAAAACCCTAAAATGTCAAGTCCCTTATCTTCCCCAAAGACCCCTGGGGAACTGAGACTCCCCTCATCCAGCCCTGAAGTTAGGCAGAGCCCCCACCCCCAGCACTAATAACACCCTCTTGGTTTCACATAGGGCCAAGACATATAGAACCCCACAGCAACTACCCAGGCCTGGTTCCCAGCATCCCCTGAGCATCCACAAGCCACAGGAACATTGCTGGGGGAGGGGAGACACTCCAAGGACTTCCCTAACGCAGCCTCAGGGCGAGCTGGGGGTGCCTTGGCCCTGTCTAGGAAATCCCCATAAAAGTCTTGCCTCCCTGAGTGCAGCTTACCCTGACCCCCAGGGCCTCCCTCACTCTGAGCACAGGCCAAGTTGGTATAAAGAACACAGGCTAAGGCGTTAAAAGATTGCCAGCCACCTGTCCCGGCCCTGTGCTCCTGACCTCACCCCCTGAACTGACTCACACATTCAGTCATGCACTTGACACTTCCTTGGTCCCCAGTATGGACAAGGGACAGAGGTACAGATGCCCGGGGCTCACAAAGGTAAGTAAACCAGGCCCGGCTTACGGAGCTCACAGTCTAATGTCAGGAGAACGGGCACAGAACCCTCCCTTCACGCATCCTGGGGGCACTTGAAAATGTGTGGGCTGCTTGGGGTTGTCACCATGACTGGTGGAGGATTAAAGGTATCTAGTATTCTTGGATGCTACAGCTCCTTCAGTGTGTAGGCAAAACTGCCCCGTCCTAAACCAACAGCCAGAGCCCTTGCCCTCAGAGAGCCCCAGTCTGAAGGGGGAGACATAGCCCTGTCCTCAGGGAGCCTCAGTCTGAGGGGGGAGACACAGCCCTGTCCTCAGGGAGCCTCAGTCTGAGGGCGGAGGCATAGCTCTGTCCTCAGGGAGCCCCAGTCTGAGGAGGGAGACATAGCCCTGTCCTGAGGGAGCCCCAGTCTGAGGGAGGAGACACAGCCCTTTCCTCAGGGAGGCCCAGTCTGAAGTGGGAGACTCAATCCCTTCCCCCATCAAGAAGCACTGAGTGAGTGAGAAGCCCAGCCATGCAGACTTCAAAGGGCTGAGGCAGGCCCCAGTGAGAGCGTCACGTGCTTTGTTGACATTGTCCACACCTGGAATCGGCTTTCAGCTTCTCAGCATTAGTACCAGAGGTAGTAATAACATCAGGACCAACAGCCACTATGAGCAGAAGGACCACAGGACACAACACACAGCTTGCGTCCACACCACCACACTAAGCCACACCAGCCTACCACTCAGGCAACCAGGGCAACCTCGGAACAGGCCCCGCCAGGCTGGACCAGCGCCTGCAGCCCACCACAGGGGCCTTAAAAGCAGAGAAGGCAGCAGTCACCAGGCAGGCAGCTAGAAACTGAGCAAGCAGCTGGCCCCTCTCAGGCACTCTCCCGCTCGCTCGCTCGCTCTCTCTCTCTCCCCATCTCTGTGTGATGCCCCTCTCTGACCTGCTTGCCCTCTGGGAACCAACCTGCAAGTACGTTCGTTTAACTCAAGCTGCCTCGCCTTGCAACGCGAGTCTGTGTTTTTGCAGGAACATTTACACGTCTGCGGATCTTGTACAAACAAATGCTTTCTCCGCTCTGAGCAAGGCCCACAGGGACTGCAAAAAGGCAAAAGGAAAGACATCTAAGCTAGAGCATCAGCAGAGAGAGAGAAAAAAAATCACCATGCAACACCCCCTAACACGTCCGCAGCTGCACCCCCACCCAGCTGGTCAGCCCCCAGGCCCTGGAAGGATCCGAGCACTACAGCAGAAGACAGAGAGAGCGGCGGAAAGAGGCAGCACTGGCTAGGACACCTGCCGCAGGAAGAGGCGGGCACAGACGGGCAGAGAGTGCGGGGAGAGGCTGCCATAAGGGGTAATGCTATGTCCCTGGGAGACCAGGGTGAGTCTCAGACCACAGGGACCCAACTGTTGCCGCCCCCATCGGAGCGCGCCTTGACTCTTCACCTGCTGGGGATGGCAATCAGGGGCCACCTTCTCCCTGTGCAAGGCTCATCCCCAGGCCCTTCCACCAAGGTGGGCTAAAGTAGGGTGTGATGGGAGGCTAAGCCCAGAGGCAGTGTCCACAGGCCAGGCCGCTGGTGGCCAGAGGACCCAGGGCAGGGCCCACCATAGCCTCCAACCCAGAGGAAGAGGCCGTCCTACAGGGAGGCCTCTGTGGGTGCCATGGGTTGGGCTGGAATAGGGGGCTCCCCTCCAGAGGCCCCAACTCCGTGAGGAGCCAAGGCACTTCCACCAGATGAAAGGAGGCCGCCATATGGTGTCTGATCCCACCCAAGCTCGTCCTTCAGCCGAGGAGTCATTCAACAAGCTGCCTCCAGTCATTCACAGCCCTTCTTGGGCCATGTCTGCCCTCCCCACCACCCTCCGCTTCCAGACGAGTGCAGAAGCCTAGAGCAATGGAAACCAGTTGGGTGAGCAGGCACCCGTGCCAACATGGGCCCATCACCAGTGCCCAGTAGGTGAGAGAAAATCGGTGCCCAGCCAAGCCAGAGTCCCCTCCCTTAATCCTCCAGGCCAAGTCGGCCCCCCCATTCACCCCAACCCTGGACCAGCAACGCCACCACCAAATCTACCCGTTGGTGCCAATTAGTGGAGTGAGAGTGAGAGAGAGACACGGGCCAGGGGGATGAGAGCCAGGGAGGGACCAGGGGAGGGAGGCAGGGTTACAGGGTATGGCAGGCGGAGGTTGGACTGGGGGCCAGGGAGGCTCCAGGGAATTAGACAGCAGCGGGCACCAACGTACACGCTCCAGTACTTATACCGGGATTTCTTGCGCTTTCGTTTTTGCCCCTTTCCCTTTCCTCGTACTGATTTTCTGGAAAATAAAAAAACAGAGACAGAGAGAGAGCAGGGGCAGTGGGGGGAGTAAAAGAAGCGGTAAGGAGGGCAGGGATGGGGGAACGACCAAAGCAAAGCCACACAGAGCCGCTTCCTGGAGGAAGTATCAGGAGGCAGGTGGTCTCTAGGGGGGCATGCACAGGCACGCACAGGCGTGTCTGGGCAGCAAGCACTCGATGGCTCTTTCTTCTCCTCAAGCTGCCTACCCTGGGATGGCAAACCCAGTCCCTGACAAGGCTTTGGTGGGAAACCGAGACTGGGTGGAGGGCACAGGACCCAAGGGTCTCCATGCTCACAATGGCTCCCGGTCTCCAGCAGGGGGCTAAGCCTGAGGGAAGGCTCTTTGCCCAGCAGCCCTGTCCAAGTCTGACCCTGAAGGTCAGGGGGTGACAAAAGGTAGGCCAGACTCTGGGGAGAAGGTCAGAGACCTGCCTGGATGGGGAGCAGGAGTGGGAGGGCAGGCTGTGCGTCAGGCACCTTCTGCCTTCATTTCCGACTGCGACAGAACCTCTGGGAATCCCGGTGTGGGGGAAGTGGCTACCTTGGGAGCTGGCACAGAACCAAGAGCAACACCAGCCTGCTCAGAGCGACCTGTACTGGGAGGCAGGGCTGGGTGTTCTGGAGCCCTGGGCGGGCAGCAGGGTGGGGTGGGAGTTAAGGAGGGCTGGGGAGGAGGGGCTTGGGCGGTACTTGGCAGGGAGTTCTCTCCCCAGCCTGTCAAAGCCTGCTACACCATCTCACCAGACACTCTTCCGAGCCCAGGCGAGCCCCCCACTCCACCCGTGGCAGAGCAGTCATTTGGGGAAATGGGAAGGGGGGCAGGCTGTAGCCTGTCCCCTTCAAGAGAACCAGCGTTCTCCATGCCTGCCAGGCCCAAGAGAACACACCTCAGAATGTCTGTCACAGGGAAGAAAGGAGGGGGAGAAGGGACCAGAGAGGGCAAATCTGTCCCCCTTAGGAGAAAGCACCAAAGGGTGGAAGGAAGGTTTCCGCATCCTCTCGTTCTGGAAGCTGGGGGCTGAGGGGAGAGGCAAGGGGCTGAGGCCTGGCGGGGGCTTCAATGTCCCCACAGCACTGGAGGCAGACAAGATGGTGTGGGGGAAAGGGCAAGGCACAGGTGCTCTCTCTCAGTCTCTCTTTCCCTGCAAGCTCTTGCCGATGCCAGTCGCCCACCCTGTCTTGAAGGGTTACTGCCACCAGACCTTGCCCCCCGCCCCATCCTACCCGCCCCTTAAAAAGGAGCACTCACAAGCCTCTGAAAATGACCAACATTCAACGTTTTCTCCCTGGCCAAGAGGGCTGTGTGTCTGCCGCCTGCTGCCTACAGGAGGGCATGCACTGAGAAACCACCCTCCAGCCGGCTTCGCATCCAACTGCACCATCACAGTAGCCACCAAAAGAGGCCATTTCCTCTGACACACAAAAGCTGGCCTCTCTGCCACCCACTCCCTCTCCCCACTGTGGGTGCCCTAGAGCAAGCCAGTGAACCAGTGTCCACAGTGCCCCCTGACACACCAAAACAGCAAGTCCTGGCCAGGAATGATCTGGAGACCCGGAAGGCACTGTCCCTTACAAAGGAAGTGCCAGGCTCCTGGCTGGGTTTTCTCACTAGCCCTAGAGCCACCATCCTGGAGTTGGCTCCATCCCATTGTTGCTGACACCACAAGTCCCCCACAAGACCAAGTCCCTGACCCCGGGAGGCTATGGGAGCCCCCAACAGAGGTAGCCAAGAGCCCCAAACCAAGATAACCGGCCATGGAGAGGGAGAAGTGCTAAAGTCAGGGCCACTTACTTTTCTTGTCTTGCTCTATCTTTCTTTGGTCTGCAATGGGTAGGAAGAGAGAAAAGAACAAAACAGAGAAGGGTTAAGATGGTGATGATACTGACAGGGAAAACAATAATAATCACAGTAAAAACAGCACTTATTATGGAGCAACACTATTTTAACCTTCTCATATATAACTTGTTTAATCCTTATAACAATGCTATGAAGTATACTACTATTGTGCCCATTTTACAGATGTAGAAACTGAGGCACATTGAAGTAAAATGCCAAAGATCACACAGCAGGAAGCTGGACATGGGCTAAAAAGTACAACATGCTTAACCCTGGCACAGATCAGACACCCTGCAGCCACTTGCTGATAATGAATCTGCGACTACATCCTCACCTGCATTCACATTTGTTGTGCTGTAGGAAGCTCATCTCTCCTATGTGCTGGCCTTGGTGAGGTTTGATCCGCATAATCTGGAGGGGAAGGAAGCAGATCACAGAGGTTAGTGACCCAGCCAGCCATACCCAGATGGGACAACCCTGGGGCTCCTGCCACTCAGCACCCAGGGGTTCTGCAGAGCAGGGATGGGTGGTAGAGACAGGGAGGACCAAGAGCTCTAGCAGGAAAGAGGCTCAGGCCCACCCCAACTCCCCCAACCCTGCTGGCCTCAAGGAGCCCTTGTTCCACTTGAGGCCAAGACAAGGCTGCAAGGGTTGGCCAGGCTGGGAATTCAAATCCTAGGTTCTTACCACTCCCCATGCCCTCCCCTTCTTTCATCCTCTCTAGGCTTCACCCTGACTCCCAGTAGATACCCAAAAGCAACCCCCTCCCTGTGTTTCACAGCTCCCTCCCACCCTATCTGGGCTGAGATGTGCCCCATTACCAGGTAACACCAAAGACTTTTTAAACTCTCCATGGACCAGGCTCATTCAGCTTCGCAAACAGAGCCCCCAAGAAGGGAGGGCCCTCAGGATTCTCTCCAAGAGAGGGAGAGAGGGGCCTCTGCCACAGGCATCCATCTGCCCCCTCCTGAGCCAGGGGGCAACCATCAGGGAGGAGGAGATGGTTGGGGCTTGCTGGGAACCTGGGCTGGGAATGCAAGCATCTTCTTCACAGAAGCAAGACCCTACCACACCTCCCCTGTGCAACTCAGGGGCAGGAGCCACACAAGGCAAGTCTAGCCAGGAAACGACCTGGGACCACCTGTTCCCAAAGTGTTACGCCCCTCCCTATCCCCCCCTGCCCCCACTTCCCAAAGATGCCCACCTGCATGGTGATGTTGGACTCCTCAGTGGGCACACACTCCAGGCCCTCGTCATTGCAGCAGCCCCCACATCGCATCAGGGGCACACAGGATGGCTTGAAGATGTACTCAATCTCATCAGGGTACTCCTGGAAGATGTCCACCAGGGTCTCGATTGGATGGCAGTAGCTGCGCTGATAGACATCCATGAACTTCACCACTGCATGACAGGCGGTGACACATGAGCCCGGTGGACGACACAAAAGATGGCTAGCCCCTCTCTCCACCCAGCTCTGTAAAGCCACTCCTTGGAGCTTCCGTATCAGGCAAGTCCTTCCAAAAAGCTAACTGAAGTCCCTCCAACTGTGTTTGAAGCACTTCCCTAAGCTTTCCACCATCAACACTGGTAAAGGCCTGTTTTCATTCCAGAGATCACACGATGTACTCAAGTTCCAAGGGACATGGACTGCCACATCTGATCCCGCCACCTCACTGTGACAGCTGAACTGAATCCTGGGCCAACCTCGATGCCAGAGGACAGTTTGAGTATCAGCATACCCCATGGGGATGTTCTAAGCTTTCCCTAAAAGGAGGAAGAGCCAGCTTTGCCAAGCTAGTCTCCAGTTTCCTACATCCTCCCCACTACCACTACCATAACATCAACCATACCAACAGCTATTTATTGAGCACTTACTACATCCTGGTTACTGTGTACAGTAGTCCACAGCTATCATCTCACACAAGTTTCTCCACATGGGACTATGAGACACTATTGAGATTCCATTTTACAGATGGGGAACAGGAGGCTCAAAGAGGCTGAGTAAGTTGCCCCAAGGCCGCACAGCTAGTAAGTAAAGGAGTCAGAATTAGCTGACATCAAAGTGTTCCCAAGTCTGTATTAGGCAAAAACAGAGGAGGCACCTTTCAGGAAGAGGCACTTTTCCCCCAGCCAGTCCCCTTCCCCAGACATGAGCTGAGAAGGCGGTGGGCATCAGCACAGGGGCTGGGCCCTCCTGGAACCCGCAGGTAGCAGTGGGCGGACACGCTGTGCCAGCCCTGCCAGCCACTGATAATCCCGCCCAAGAGGGCAAACTGCTTGCATCATGGAAAAAACAGTGCTACCACTGTAGCCACGAAACGTTTCTAGAAGCTGATCTGAAGGGAGACCAGGGTAGAGACAGTTTCCCAAGCTGGCTGTGGAGCCTGGGGTGCACTGGAGCATGAAGGGGTAATTCTGGGCCACAGGGGCGGGGCCCTTGAGATAAATAAATGCAGGACTCTGGCATGACTACTCCAAATTGTGGCCCAGCCTGCCACTCCTATCGCACCCCACCACCACTACCACATAGCAATCCTGTCCCTGAAATGGGTTCCCTACCCAGCGGGAAGGAATAACACCTGGCCAGTGAGGAGGCCCCGGCTCTTGCATGAGTTGGTGTGACCTTGGGCCAGTCCCTCCCCTCTCTAGGCCTCCAACTCTGCTCAACTGTGTAAGTGGGTTGGGCTGATCTCTAAAGATGCTGAAACAGGCTGAAAAGGTGGAGTTTTGGCTTCCACTTCCAGCCCTGGGAACAAGTGCTCTTTTTTCAGCCTGGGTAATATGAAGTTTAGAACTTCACCAAAGCATCTTAAGTGTATGCCTCGTGAACTTCCACCCCAGCTCCCAACCCCCACCCCCAGAGACCACAGCTGAGCCTCCCCCTCACTCCTCCCTCCAAGGTCTGCTTTCCAGAAGAATAAAGGACAATGAGGGGGGCTATGTACACAACAGGTTGATTGGGAAGAAGGTGGGGAGAATCCACAGGTGTGAAAACAGAAAGAACAGTGGGGGAACAGGCCAGTCCACTGCCTCCTGTGAGGTCTCTACTTCTTTTATCCAGACCACCAACGGGCACAGAATCCTTCTCTACCCACCAAGGGTTAGACCAAAGCATCATCAAAAGGAGTGAACGAGACCAGAAGTCTGAAAAGGTCATTTTTTAAATCCAAGTCAATACGGAAGAAGATGACTAATCAAGAAGTTTTGAACTGCCCCTTCATCATGATTGGGACAGAGGGGGGCCAGGCTTGTGGCCCAGGAGGGGATAGCAGAAAGGTCTGGCCTGGGCAAGGGGTTGGTAGCTGAGGGTAAAAAGACCTGGGGTAGGAATTCCCCTAAAAAGTTTCCCCTCCATGGGAGGTGGAGGGGGGTAACCTCACCCGCACCCTTCATCAGGCAGCCGCCCCTCCAAGGGCTGGCCTCCACTGCCTGGGGAGTACACACATACACTCCAACTCCAGGTTTTCGTGGTTTTCCTTATTTATCGCAGACAACCTTTTCTCCAGCAAACAAAGACCATTTGTCTTGCCTCTCCCAGACCAGAGACCACTGGGAAGCTGAAAGGAGTAAGTGGCGCACTAGAAGCAGGGGGCCGGTCAGTGGCTGAGAAGCCATGTCCTAGGCCAAGGAAAGGGCTCCTGGGGTAGGGAAGGAGGAGGCAGAACAGGCTGGGCATCACCACTGCTGGCCACTACCCAGCCATGCGGGATTTAGGTCAGGAAAACTCGCCTGAAGGAAGACCCAGGGCCTTCCCTCCCCAGAGGTGGAGAGCACAGGCCACCGTCAGTGGTGGGGAGAGCCAGGGTGTCCCCAGAGAAATGGGAGGATCCAAACCACAACGGAACAAAAGGCAGGCGGACTCGGGGTTGGGCCGGGGGGGTGGGGCGCCTGGGAGCTACAGCCAGCCCTCTGCTGGCCTGGGAGGGAAGTTCACAGCACCCGAACATAGTCAAGTGGGGCTTTCTCCACCCCCAAAGGAATGCAAACCAGGGAAGGGAGGGGAGATCCCATTAGGCTGAGCCCTCTGTACCTCCAGCTCACACAGGAAGGGCCACAGTTCCCACAAGTGGGACACGGCTATATAGGAAATGACACTAAATGTCCACCCTCCCCCAGGAGCTAGGGGAGACAAGGGACACTTCCCCTAACATCTAGGATCCCTGAACACTGTCTTCCTGCTCTGTGCTCACAATTCCTTCTCCGAATAAAATTTTACTGGAAAGAGCAGAAGAAAAAGGCAATAACTCCTACTTCTAGCAGAGACCTGAACAGCGGAGAGTGCTCACGAAACTGAGGGTGAACCTCATGGTGCCCAGCTCTTTCTTTCTTGATCCTCATATTCCTGTGCCCCTTCCCTTTCCTCCCCACAGGTCTGAAGAAAAAGGAATTAGGCCATCCACCCATCTCCTGAGAGGACAGGGAACCCCATCCAAGAGCCAGGGAGACTCACCTTCGTGACGATTCTGCCCTCCTCCTTCTGCCATGGGTGCAGCCTGGGACCACTGAGGACAGAAAGAGAGCAAGGCATGGGCATGGGCAGGGACTGGGGTGCACAGGCCCAGCCACCCAGCCCCTCCCCCTCCTCACTTCCCTCCCACCAACAGCCTCTGGCTTCTCCAAGTCTTCTGAGTCGAACAGGACACAACCGGGGGTCCTCACGGGCACAGAATATGCCCACCACTCCTGGACTGCTATGATTATAAACCCGAGGAAGTTAAAGACTAACCAGATGTTGGGGGCTGGGGAGCTCGAAATGCAGGAGGAAAACCCCAGAATGCTTCACTGTCCAGGTCCCCTGTACCTTCCCCACACTTCCCTCTCCCTACTCTCACTACCCCCCTGATTTCCTGGTCCAAAGCCATGGTAAGTATTAAGGTCAAATAGGAGGACAAATTTGGACTGGGGCAGGAAGGAAGGACTGGGGGCGAGAAAAACAACATGGTGACCTTCTCCTGCTGACATGACAAATACCAGGGTGAGCTGGTGTTGGAGAGGGAGGGGGGTGCCGAGGACCGAAGGGCGCCAACCGCCCTCCCCCATCCGAGTTCTTCTAGTCCTAGCATGCCCACAGGTTGCTTCGAGGGTAGAAACCCAGGAGGAGACCCTGGGGGAGAACCCCATTTTCCTCTCTGGACAAATCTCTCCAGAGCCTCAATAGATTTCCAAAGTCTCACCTGTCTCCCACTTCCACCTGTTCCCTGGTTTCTTCTCCCTCCCAGGGTGAGGAGGTCCCAAGCCCCTTTCACCTGGGCACCTTCAAATGCCACCAGGGACCAGGGAAGGCTTTTATGTCTTGGCACTGCCCAGCCCCTAGGGGGCCCCCTGCACCACCTTAGGCCTGAGGCCTCCCCTAACCTTCCCCACTGGCACCAGATCATTCCTCCCCTCCCCAGAAGCTGTGAAGGTCAACATGCCAAGACATGCGGACCTGACAGCACCCAAAAGGAAAGCCTTCTGCCAGCCCTTCCTGAGGGTCTCCAGCTCTCACCAACTCCCCTCCCGCCCAGCACTCACAGAGCAGAGGGGCACTCTAGCCCACGGAACACCAGACCCTGCTAGTGGGGAGTCCCACTGTCCATCTTTCTTTCCCTCTCCTTCCCACACACCCCAAATGCACCCCACTCAGGTCCCCCAGCCCTGGTCCCAGGACAGCCAAGGTCAGAGGAAGCCTCTCTCAAGAGAAAAAGTTCCCAGGCTTCCAGCTGGTCAGCTTCCCACTGCGGCTCCTTCAGGGAACCCCTGGATTCTGCACCTCAGCCCCTCACCCATTCCCATGACACCCCCTGCCTTCCCCCTGACAATATTCTCCCTGGACCCTCCACTCCTCCTGGGCCCCAACGAGGAAAGGGGACAGAAATTTCGTACCCCTTCCAAGGCCAGGGGGCACAGGAGCGGCGGTTCTGGGCAGACAGGGGCCAGGTGTCCTTCTCTGGGGGCCTCTGAAGGTCACACTGTGGCCAGGCAGCCACTCCTCCCCCTCCTCCCTACTTGGAGGCCTGTAGCCAAGGCCTTTGTGCCAGGGTCTGAGGAACTTGTGGTGTTAGCAGCGACCCCTGTCCATGGCTTTCCTCGTGCCTTCTCTCCAAGGGAATTCTGGCTGAGGGAAGGCATCAGGGAGGAGCGGAAAGGGACCCTTTAGGTGGCTTTTAGAAGCAAGTTGGGTGGGCAAGTTTGGAGTTCCAAAAAACCACCTGCTCCAGCGCTGCCTTTCAGCAGGACAAAGTGTGTGCAAGGCTGGCAGGAGCTCCTTTCCAGGGTTCACGAAGAACTATTCCCATGCTGCCCGTGTCACAGCAAATTTCAAGCAATTTCTCCAAAAGGGTAAAGTGGGGCAATGACTCTCTTCAAACCCTCCCTTGACCCATCCCCAGAGAGTTAAAGCACAGCTCACTCGGAACTGTTGTGGAGGGAAGGGAAGCACACTGTCACCAAGTCGGGACTTTCGGTGGAGTGTGACAAAGCGCCCGGTGGGCTCCCGCGCCACGACTTCTGACAGTGATCATCCTTTCCCGGGACTCTGGGGCCAGAAAGGGGTTGGATGGATCTTCTCCGCAGAGAGGAATGAAAATAAAAGGGGTGACAGGGCTTTCTCTCCGCGATAGAAAGGAAATGGGTAAAGAGAAGGGGCGTCAGGAAATTCCTTCTAGCACTGGGCAGGGGTAGGGTCTGGAGACAGCAGGAAGGGGTAGGGATGGTTCTTCGGATCCCCAGGCTGGGGCTACCTCGCGAGGTCACCTTCCCGCGGAAGGCTGGCGGGGGGAGGGGTGCCGCTCGCCACTCTGGGCTCCCCATTCGGGCAGCCGAGGCTCCGGGAACACGCGGCCGGCCAGGCCCGGGCTGATGTAATCGGCTCCGCGCCGCGCGCACCCGGCCGGGCGGGGGAGGGCGGGCACCGAGCGGGACGCGAGCGGAGACGGGCGGGGTTGGCGCGGCGCAGGTGGCCCAGCAGGGAGGGGGGGGTCCCCGCCGCAATCTACCCCAAAACTTTTCCCAAACTCGCGGCGAGGGCCGAAGAGACCGAGGGGCAGTGACAGCAAGCCCCCTCTCCCTCCTGCGCCCTGCCCCCTCCACGCTCTCTGCCCTCCCGCGGTCCAAGGTCCGAGCACCCCCCTGCCGGCTGGTCTCTGGCTCCCGCCCCCGCTGCCCGGACTTCCAGTTCGTCTGGGACCAGCGGCCGGGAGCAAACTTCAGCCGGCAGCGGCAACGCAAGCCCAGCCCCCTCGGCCTCCTCCTCCGGCTCCCGCCCTCGGCTGGTCGGCCCAGATCGTACGTGCGGTGACTCCGGTGGGTGGGCAGGGCCCGCGTGGGCGGTGAGCCTCTCTCCGGGTGCCCTCCCACCTAGCGCGCGCCCCCTCCCCCTGCACCTAAGACGACAGAGGGGGACGCCGCGCGCCTGGTGCCCATGGACCCGCGTGGGGCACGGAGCCCCCACGCGCGCGCTCGCACGCACGTCCCCAGCCGGGAGAGGCGCTCGCAGCTGCCCGCGGCGCCAGCCGGGCACGACCACTTACCTTGGCATGGTGGAGGTACAGCAGCAAGGCAAGGCTCCAATGCACCCAAGAAAGCAGAAAGTTCATGGTTTCGGAGGCCCGACCGGGGCCGGCGCGGCTCGCGCTCCCTCTCTGGCTCGGGCTGTGGGGCGGCCCGCTCTCCTCGGCGCCTCGGCGAGCTCCTCTTCCTCCCCGGGCCGAGGCCCGGGCCAGGGCCTGGGGCGCGCGCGCGGCTGGAGCACTGTCTGCGCACACCGCCGCCTCACCCGTCCATGAGCCCGGCTTCCAAGCGCCGAGTCGCCACCGCGGCCCCCTCTCCTCTTCCTTCTCTTCTTCCTCCTCCCCCTCCTCCGGCTGCGGCTCCTCCCGGCCCGAGCTAGCACTTCTCGCGGCTCCGCTCGGCTCGGCTTCCCCGGCGCGGACCACGGCTCCTCCGAAGCGAGAAGAGCCCAGAAGTTGGACGAAAAGTTTCAGTGCGACGCCGCGAGCCCCGACCCCCTCCACCCCGCCTCCGGGCGCGGGCTCCGGCCCCTGCCCGCGGCTCGCCGCCGCGTCCACTGTCGGCCGCCGGCCGGAGAGGAGGTGGGCGCTGGGGCTGGGGGCGGTGTCTGTCTGTCTGTCCGTCAGCGCTACTGGTCCGCTGCGGGATCCCAAGGGGGAGGGCTCACGCCGCGCTCCGGCGGTCACCCCCAAAAGCAGGTCACTCACTTTGCCCCTGTCCCTCTCGCTGCTCGCACGCCCGCGCGCTCTCTCTGACCCCGTCTCTCTCTTCCTCGACTTCTCTCTGGAGCTCTTGCTACCTCTTTCCTCTTTCTGCTGGTTTCCAAAATCCACAGTGATTTGGGGAAGTAGAGCAATCTCCCCAAGCCGTCGGCCCGATTCAAGTGGGGAATGGCAAGCAAAAATAAATTAAAACGGGAAACAATACAGTTTACCAAAAAAAAAATGTTTAAGAAAAAAGAAGAGGGATAAACCCCGGATCAATGAATATCAAATTCCAGCACGGAGCGCCCTGGCCGGTGAGTCCGCTGACCGGTCCACCTACCCGCTGCGCCTCCCGACAGAGCGCTGGTGCTAGCCCCCAGCGCCACGACCTCCGAGCTACCCGGCTGCCCCAAGCCTCCGCGATCCTCCCGGCTACCAGCCGACTTTAAAAAAAGAGGGGGCCTGGCTCCGCCCCGCCGGGACCCCGCCCCCGGCCCGCCCTGGGGGGCGGGGACAGGCGAGCCTCTGGCCCCTCCACACGCGGCTCGGGCCCGGGCTCTGCGGACGCCCAGTGAAGCCTGGCCCGCAGCCCGCCGCAATGAAGGGGAAGCTCGACCCCCACCAAGGTTCACAGCCTGAAAATTACCCATCCGCCCCCGGAAACTCTGTCCAGAGACACGCGCCCGCGGGGCATTGGCGAGGAGGGAGCAGGAAAGTGAGGTTACGTGCGGACAGGGCCTGAGAGCCATTCCCTCTCTGCTAGGAATATTGAAGGGGGCAGGGGAAGGCGGACAGCCGGACAGGGACGGGTGGGGAGAGGGACACACAGATCTATTGGAATCCTGGAGTGACCCCTGGCCTTCTCCCCGCTCCAACGCCCTCAACTCCTACACGCACACGCACACACTCACCCACACAGACACACGTCCTCACTCTCGAAGACGCTGCTCGCTCCATTCACCCAGCTTCCCTGTGGTGGCCGAGCGCCCCCTAGTGACTGCCGTCTGCACACCCCGGCTCTGGCTAAAGAGGGAATGGGCTTTGGAAAGGGGGTGGGGGGAGTTTGCTCCTGAACCCCCTATTTCTGACCTCCCAAATAGCTACATATTTGGGACTGGAGTTGCTTCATGTACAGAGAACCCAGGGCTAGGCACAGGGGGCACAGTGTGTCCCTCTGACAATGTGCCATCTGGAGCCCTCATCTGGCCCGCAGACATCAAAGTGAGGGGCAGCCAACAGGCTGGAGTGACTGGGGTCCTTTGGGAAGTGTCCAGGGATGCTTCCCTGGGAGGAAGAATTTGGCACCAAGTTTGTGGAGCTGAGAACGGGAAGCTGTGTGGTTCCGGGGTTAGTCAGTGACCGGGAGGGAAGAGGACCTGTTGGAGCCCACGTATGCACTGTGGAGTCTGGCAAAACCCAAAGGGGGAGGCAACTGGGCAGACAGAGGCCCTTGTTCCTGCTGCCCCCCCAACCCCAGATGTTGCCAGGGAACTGAGGCCAGGGGGCTGGTGGGGGCGGATAGAGGCCAGGGCCTGCGTGATGATTCAAACCTACCCGCCAGCACTAAGGAACGTCTGTAGGCCAGCTGCCCAGAGCTCCCACCAGGCCAGGGGCCAAGGCTTCTATCAGCCCAAGCCCAGACTCATAGCTCATCTTCTGAACAGAAATGGGGGTTTCTTCTCAGCTCCCCCATTCCCTCAGGATCCCTTGGCTACTTCTCCAGGCTCATAGCTTCTCCCCTCTCCCTCCCCCAGTCCCCTCCCTTACCTCCAAGCTGCCTTTTCCTCCAACTCTCCACATCTTCCCTAAGTGCTCCCGAAGGCCCCCATCCCATTCTTGCATATAGGAACCAGCTTGGAAGAATTCCTGACTGGGTTCTGACCCGGCTATTTCCAGGCTGCCCCAGGGAACAAAGTTGGGGTTCTGATGCCTGTGGGAAGAGTGGGACCAGTCAGTCTGATTGTCCACCCAGATCTTGCCAGGGTCTGGCCTACAGCTGGCATAGCCTCTGTGGAGGCATGGACTGAGAATGGGAATGCAGCAGCTTCCCTCAATTTGACCAAAACGCTCCAAGGAGCTTACCCAGTCAGCCCCATCCTCAGCACATGGTGCTGTGGTTTGGTGGAGGTTCTAGGTTACCTCCCCGGTACGCCCAGTTCCATCGGTGTGGTGTCCTAAGGCCCTTATGAGGAGAAGGGCTGGCTCCCACCCACCCCAACCCTCCCTTTCCATCATTCATGCACTAGTCCTGTCTCCACCACTTGGCAGGCTCCCCAGCAGCAGGGACAAGGTCTTTGTACAGTTAGTAAATGTTTATTTCCTGGCTCAGGGCCCCCTCCCAGGGCTCCATGGGCCTCCTCACCTGGGCTCCATGCTCTAGGCTGATGAATGCGATATGGAAGGGAAGCCACTAACTTTCCTCCTTGTGTGCCTCTAGCACCCCAGGGGCACAAGCTGTAGGCACCTTGGCAGGGACCCCTCCCTCATCCCTACCTTGGGGCGGGATGGAGGTTCTGAACCCTAAAGGCTCATTCTGGCCCCCTCCCTTGAATCCCTTCTCAACTCAGCCTTCTTCAGCCCCTAAAAGAGCCAACAGACCTGAAAGAGCAGGTCTTAGTAAAAAACAAACAAATCTGAAGTTAAGAGGTGGCTGGAGGGGTTCCAAGGAGGGATACCCATGACCTGTCATTCCACGACCCCAGGCACCCCCACCCTATAAGCCAACTGTCCTCCATGGTGGTACCCAGCAAGGTGTGTTACAACTACCTGTTTGTATTTCCCTGTGGGCTTTGCCCAGGGATCCAGGGGAGTGAGGGCACAGAATTCCTTTTATATAAAGCTAGGATTACAACCTGGCCTAGGGGTTTTTGAGCTACCTTCTTTAGGGTGAGAAAGTATGGCCCACCTCCCCCTTTCATTTTGGAGATATAACCTGGCTGTGACCTGGAGGGGTTAACTCTGGATCCCATGCCCCAGTGTGTTGTCACCGGCCTGTACAACAGTGCACTCTTATGGACTCAGCCAATGCCCACATTGTCACCAAATTAAAAGCTCAAATCACCCAGTCATCTGAGCCTTCAAAAAAGGGGAAAAAGCACAAAACAACAATCACAAGACCACATGTATCTCTGTGGCACCTTTCCTCCCATGGGCTTAGCCCCTTGAACAAACTTGATTTCACTTATCCTCCCCTCCCTCCCCAGGCTGCTGCAGGGGAGGGGGTGTCAGAGCAGACTGTCTCCCCAAAGAATCTTCCAAAGGCCCAGAGAGTCACCTAGCAGATTGGGGGAAGGGGCAGTGAAGCAGAGAGCAACCCACACAGAGGTCATGCTGGCTCCCGGTTTAGGGGCCCACTTGGAGGGCCTCACCTTGGGAGCCCAGTGGCCACTCCCCACAGCCTGTGGCTCTGAAGGCAGTTCAGAAGGAGCCAAGGAGGAAGGGGAAGGTGTTCCAGGTGAGGGGGAAGGGGAGAAAGGGGTGGGGGTGGAGAAGAGCATGAAAGGCAGCCAGGAGCCAGCGGTGGCCCCAGACAAAGAAAGTAGTGATTGGGCCAAGGCACAATAGTTGTACTTTGTCCTGATGTCCTGTCAACTCCAATATTCAGGGAAACTCTCGTCTGTGTGGGTGTGGGTGGTTAATCTAGAAGCAGGTGGATGAAGGGACAAAATCCCTCCTGAGATTGGAAAGAAGGTGAGGAAACGGTCACTGGGTCTTGTTGTTTTCCACACATTTCTCCAAGTGGTTTCACTGCGATAGAAGGAGGTCTTGTCCTTCACTCCATTCCCTGACTCCCAGGTGACTAGCAGGACACTGATCTGCAGGAAGAGCAGGATACAAACCTGGTGAATTGAAGGAGAGAGAATTGGGTTGGTTCCCCTCAATTCCCTGACCCCGACTGTGGGTCAGCATCTCTCTCTCTCTCTCTCTCTGTCTCCCCCCACAACTCCCCCAACCCCCGCCTAGGTCTTTGCAACAAAGCATTAAAAGAACAAAGAGAAAGCAAAGAAAAGGGCCTGTTTGGTCCAGTGCCAGTGTCCTAGCCCCATGTGGATGTGGAGGTTTGACTTGAGGTAATGATAAGTAATGATGGCCAATTGATCAAAAGATTGGAGCAGAGGAAGCCAAGCAAGATAACTCTCCCAAGAGGATCCAGTCAGGAAAGGGGGAAGAAATGGGGAAGAGGACCTAGCTGGAGAGAGGGCAGGGCAGAGTCACTGTCTGGGGAAGCTTACCTACCCACACCACCCCTAGGCCCATCAGCCTCTGCCTCTCCTTCATAGGCCCCAGTCTAACCCCCTGACACTAGGCCGTCGCTGATGAATGGCATCTCCCCAACAGCCCCAGGCATGCCGAACTGCTGACACCCCAATCTCTGCTATTCCTCCAAGTCTGACCCCAAAACATGCCCATTTCTGCCCCTGTTCACATCCTCCACCCCTACCCTGTCTTGGAGGGAGTCCCTCTGCTGGGAAGAAGGTGTGGCATGTGGTGGCAACTAAGGTCCCAAAGCTGTATCTGCCCTTTTGACCTGGGCCTTGCCTGAGAGCTGAGCTAAGCTCCAATTTGTGAATATTTGTAGGGGCTACCAGGCACCAGGCTCCATGCTGATTTTACAGGAGGTACAGGGACATCTAGGTAGGGCAGTGGAAAGTACAGGGACTTCGGATTCAAATGGACCCAAGTCTCATTCCTGGCTCTGCCACTCTAACTGTGTGGCCTTAGGCAGGTTATTCAACCTCTCTGAACCACAGCTCCCCTCATCAAAAATAGGAGTAAAGATCCCTTCCTTAGAGAGTTGCTGCACACAGACAAATGTGCACACAGCTGCCCCAGAAAGCAAGATGAGAAAGAGGCCCTGGGGGAAGCATTATGAAGGTATGGAAGCAAAGAGGCAGACTGGCTAGACTGGGCATCTGGAAGGGCTTGGGAGGTGGCTTGGGACATGTATTCCACAAGCAATTATTAAACTCAGCTTGTTAGCTCTGCTTTGTGTTGAACCCTGGGACTACAACAATGTCGGTGAGCTGGCCCTACCTGTAGTGTTGGCTTTTTTGGAGTGTTGGCTTATCTGGATGGAGGAAAACCAGAAGAGTAAACCAAAAGTGGGAATTCTCTGAGGGGCACTTATTTCCTGGGAGTAGGGGAAGGCTTCCTGGAGGAGATGATACTTGATACTTAAGTTGGGTCTTTTTTTTTTTTTTTTTTTTTGAGACAGGGTCTCACTCTGTCACCCAGGCTGGAGTACAGTGGCGCACGGTCTCGGCTCACTGCAACCTCTGCCTCCCAGGTTCAAGCAATTATCCTGCCTCAGCGTCCAGAGTAGCTGGGACTGCAGGTGCAGGCCACCACACCTGGCTAATTTTTGTACTTTTAGTAGAGATGGTGTTTCACCATGTTGCCCAGGCTGCTCTCAAACTCCTGACCTCAAGTGATCCTCCCACCTCTGCCTCCCAGAGTGCTCGGATTACAAGCATGAGCCACCGTGCCTGGCCTTGAGTTGGGTCTTGATGGAAGAGCAGGAGTTTAGCAAACCAAGTGGACTGCGCAGAAAGAACAGGCAAGGGAAAGTAGCCTGGAAGGTTCTGGTGGTTCACACTGAGCCCTCCTGGTACTCCTCGGAGTGATAGAGACGTTGAGGCTAGGCAGGGCAAGGGATTAGGGCATCTTCAGAAACATTCCCCGCCAAAGCTCACAGAGACAACGCTGCTCCCTCAGGGAGTGAGCTCCACACTGCCTTCCCCGCCCCCTGGGGACAGCTTGTCTCTGTCAGAGAATTTAAACAAGCCAACACTAGAGGTAGGTCCAGCTCACACATGGAGCACCACTGTTGCTTGCCCCAGGAGTAAGGGGAGGAGGGCAGAGGACACCAGCCTGTGACAAGCACGGGGCCACTCAGCTGGGCCAAGGCATAAAGCAGAAAGATATATTTCCTCCAGCTTTAATCCCTCCCTGTCATTACCTGGTTCCCAGAGCCCTCCTGTCTACCTGTCACAGGCATGTGGCGACCTGGAAACAGCACGAGGCAAAAAAGTCCTGAGTCTGGCTGGGTGCGGTGGCTCACATCTGTAATCCCAGCACTTTGGGAGGCCGAGATGGGCAGATCACCTGAGGTCAGAAGTTCAAGACCAGCCTGGCCAACATGGTGAAACCCTGTCTCTACTAAAAATACAAAAGTTAGCCAGACGTGGTTGTGCGTGCTTGTAGTATCAACTAGTCGGGAGGCTGAGGCAGGAGAATCACTTAAACCCAGGAGGCAAGTAAGCCGAGATGGCACCACTGCACTCCAGTCTGGGCGACAGAGCGAGACTCCGTATAAAAAAAAAAAAAAAAAATTCCAGAGTCTGTTGCATGCTGTGTGACCTTGACAGCTCCCCTTTCTGGACCTCAGGCTTCTCCTGGGTAAAGCCTGAGTTTCCGCTCCCTAAGCTCTGAGGCTCTGTGAGCCTGTAACATCTCCATCAAACACTCCAGATGAGACGACTGATACCAAATGTCACATCTTCCAGGGGCTGTGTGTTTTAAAAGCCTCTTGGAGCGGGCAGTGCTTAACTCAAAGAAATCTAGCACTAATGGTGAAATCTGGGTTCAGAACCAAGTGATAGAAGGGAGAAGCAGTTCTCATGAACCCCCAAATCCCAGCAGGTAGGTAACTGCTTCCTCTGTTACCTGAGATGCCAGACCTCTGTCCTTTCAGGAAAGACACCAGCTTGATGAACCCTCACTGGCCTCAGCCACCCACCCACTCCCCTTGCCCCACCCCACCACCCCCATAGCGAGTAATGGAAAAAGCCAGACAGGATGGATTTGATCTTGGTCCAACACTTCTAGGCCTTGAGACTTGGACAATTCACTTATCTGTCTGAGCCCCAGTTTCCTCATCTGTAAAATGAGGTTCATGGTTCTTACCTCCCAGAGTTGTAGGGAAAATATATGGAAACAGCAAACATCGGCTAAGCTCCTTGCCCAAAGTGGGTATCACATAAATGTTATTTCCCTTCCCTGTCTCCTGTTCCTACCCACATTCGTGAACAAACTCTTAGAGAATGCAAACCCACTATCATCTGGCTAAAGTAAAACAGAAACGAATAGGGAAATGGGTTTACCCCACCCCTGGTTAAAAAAAAAAAAAAAAACAAGAAATCACATAATGCATGCCAAAGATGACTAGGGGTGGGGGATCTGTTGGCTTGGTTCCCGCTTTAGTCTTTCTTTGAAGCAACTATGTAACTAGGTTGTCATTGAGTTGGCTGCAATGTGAGTTCCTTCAGGGAAGTCCCAGGAAAAAAAAGAGGCAGGGACCCAAGGCGCCCCCTACCCCCCAGCAAGAAGGGCCCCTTCCCCCAGCAGCCCCCTGGGCCTGGGCTGGAAGCCGGGGTGATGACCTGGGCCCCCCAGGATGGTTCACAAAGATAATGCCAGTTAATGATTGGCCCCCTGGTTGGCGCCCTGAGAGCTGAGCTAAGCTCCAATTTGTGAATATTTGTAGGGACTACCAGGCACCAGGCTCCATGCTGATTTTACAGGAGGTACAGGGACATCTAGGTAAGGCAGTGGAAAGTACAGGGACTTTGGATTCAAAGTCCCACTATACTCCCTGCTTTCCCAGACCCAGAAGTGCAGGGCATGGGGAGTGGGGAGGCCTCGCCTCAGCTTCCAGGATCAGCCTGGCCCAACAGCCTCAAGATATTCAGGGAAGCAGGCAATTAGTCAGAGGATATCCATGTCAGGAGAACATCAGACTGTGCTCCTAGGAGTCTTGAGGGTCCTCAGAGATAGGACAGGTGGCAGGAAGGTGTGGGAGTGGGCAAACACACTACATGCAGTTTTATCTGCTTCATTTATTGGCGCTTCACTTGGAATTTCATTTGAGGAAAAGTTCCCACTGCTAAAGAAGCTTAGTGGTCAGAGGAGCAGAAGGAGGCCCAGAGTTGTCCAAAGCCGGAAAGCTGCATAGAGTCAAGACCTCAACCCAGATCACTCAACTCACAGCCTGGGGCTCTTTCTACCTCCCCAGGGCCACTTCATCATTTAATCAGGGCCCAGCACTGAGCCAGGCACCTTTGGGATACATTGGGCTTCTGCCTCTAAGGGCTGACTGACTGGGTGGGGAGCCAGGCAGTGCCAGAGAGGAGGTGCTGGAACTAGATGCTGCATGCATAGGGGTGTGTCAGCAGCTGACCCAGGGATCTGTTGTTTGCTCCTCCTTCCCTAGAGGGACTTAGCACTCCCTCACTGCAGGCAGTGCCCTGCAGAGGGCACAGCTAAACCATGCCCCACTGGGGTCTCCTGGAGAGATGGTCCCGCCTACATCTCCCTGCGTGC
Organism: Piliocolobus tephrosceles; assembly: GCF_002776525.5. Classification (NCBI taxonomy): domain Eukaryota; kingdom Metazoa; phylum Chordata; class Mammalia; order Primates; family Cercopithecidae; genus Piliocolobus; species Piliocolobus tephrosceles. Next base: position 125,034,038 of record NC_045438.1, read on the forward strand.
CAGCCTGCTCATTCAGACCCGTCTCCTTCTAGAACACAGCTGGAAGCATCAGGAGAAGTGAGGCAGGGCATGCTTAGAGCTGCTGTGCCTGCTGCCAGCTTCTCCAAGTTCCAGGACCTGGTCACAGTCAGCTCCAGCTGTGGGGCACCAGGCCCCCACCAAGCTCAGGATGATGGCCAAAACATTTAACACCTGCTATGACTCAGGCACAGTTCGCAGAGAGCTGACGGCATATGCCAAGCCAGACATAAACCTCAATTTCTGGATGGTGGAGAGGTCCAGGGGACCAAGGAAGGAACTGGGGTGGCCAGAGAGGCACAGGGGGAACTCAAGGGCTAGAACAACAGCTATTTACCAATCAATCAGGAGGTGTGCTAGGGTACACCAGGTGAATGTCTGCCCTGCCCCGGTCCACTCTTGACTCTAGGCTGGAATGTGCAGCTCCCTGCTGAGAATGAGGCCTGTCTGGGTCCCTGGTCTGCATGCCTCTATACCTCCTCCTTTCTTGGAAAGTCGAGGCCAGAACTCCCTACTAATCTTCAAGTGTAGCCCACACCCAGCATAGCAGGTACCTCACCAGGCCTTCAATTCCAGAGGCCAGGCCTGAGGCGGTGGACTCATGGGTCCCAGACACGTTGAAAACATGGTAGACAAGGCAAGCCCCAGCTCTGGGGTGGAATTCCAACCGCAGATGTCCAGATCATGGACAGTTATGGGTAAACACAGCATTTTCTTTTCCTTTCCGTCTCTGTCTTTCCTCAGATGTCTCCATCCCTCCTTGCCTCCTTCTCTCTTCCTCATTTCTGCCTGACCCCATTGTCCCAGGGGCCTCCTGGGTCCGTCCCATTGACTAAGTGCTCCTCTGTGAGCTTAGCTCCTCTGTCTTCAACTTCCTGGAGCCCTCTGAGAAAGTGACTGACTGTTCCCCATTTCCCATTCACTGTTGGGGAGCAAGCCCGGGCAGCGGGGAACAAGCTAGGAGGAAAGATATTCTTCACATCCCCTCAGTTCCTTCTAGGCCCTCCAAGAACTTGCAAAAAGGACATTTCTGTGGCTATGGGACACAGTCGTGTCTGTCGGATGCCAGGAGAGTTGGTATGGCAACTCCAGAGAGAGCAACAAACACACTGCGGAGCAGCAAGCCCCCTCCATAAGACCCTGGCATGACCAGAGGTCTTAAGGAGAACAGAGGGAAGCACGATGAATCTGCCCTTCACCAGCTCTGACCGTAGCCTGGGGTGGCATCTCCTCCCCCTACTGCATTTCCTCCCGTCACTCATCCACCAACCCCGTGCCTCTCCATGTCTCCTCAGCTTTCCAGGCTGAAGGCTGCAGGGACTACTGAACCACACGTACACACACACAAATAAACCCCATCTACCACCACCACCCACGACAGGGCCCCGTAGAGAAGAGAGAAGTGTTTCCAGAAACCCAGCTGTTCCAGGCAAGCTGACCTGGGTCACAGTGGCCTCCCCACCAAGGCTACAGAGAGACTAGGTGTCCACTGAGCACCCCCTCCCAACACCACCACAGGAGTTAAGTTGAAAGCCCCTCTGACAAATAGTGTCCCTGAAGCCCTGGCATTAAGCACTCTGCTCCCTGAGCAGTTCCTCAGATTGCCACGTGTGGGTCCTGGAGGTCAGGACATCTGGGTTCAAACGCAGGCACTGTCACTGCCTTGTTTTGTGGCCTGGAGCAAGGCACCGCTCATCCCTGCCTCAGTGTCCTCCTTTCTAGACTGAAGGGGCTGGACTGATGGCTAAAACCCCATTAGGACTCCCAGTCTATTGCTGTAGGGAACAGGAAGGAAGCTGTAAAATGAAAGCTGTGGACACTCCTGCCTGTGGCCTGGCCGACTGCAAGAGATGGGGAAGGACCAAGGAGCACCATTCCAGGACCATCTTTTAGAGATACTATAAAGATTACTTAGGTACAGTTGGGCAGGGAAGCAGAGAAAAGCAAACTCTTCAGTCCATTGTCTGACCAACAGCCTGAGTTTGCCTATTACCACCAACCAGAACAGCTGAGATTGCAGCAAGAAGAATTTAAATCAGATAAGCAGAGGTCTACCAAACTCATCTTCTCTAGAGGATTTGTGGAATGATAGCAGCGGGATGTCTTTCTACAGACTTCTAGGCCCATTTCTGGCCTGGATGAAATGCTGGGGAGTGGGGGAAAGGAAGACAAAGGAGGAGAAGGTGAGCCAAGATGTCAACTCCCAGGCACCCGCTTTGGGAGAGGGGGTAGGCAGGGTGCCCCTGCCTGCAATCCAGGAGCTGAAGTGGGGGAAGGAATGTGTCAGGGGTGTGGTAGGGCTGAGCAAGGCAGGAGAATGGAATGAAAAGGTTGTCAAGTGGTGATATGAGTGTTTGTGGGAAATACCAAGAAAGACCCTTTCCTGGTGGGAGGGGATGAAAGGGAGCCTCAGCTCTGGCTCCCCCAGCCTGACTCCAGGGACTACAGAACCTTCTTGGAGCAGGGCCAGAGGTCTCCACTATGACATTAGCTTGGGCAGGGGAGCCCAGAGCCACTGTTTGAGGTGAGATAACACACACTTAGCCCTGGCCCCAGGCACTGGGGAGGGTAACAGGCCAGAGATCACGAGGAGCAAGGGTGCTTCCTTCCCCCAGACTCCCGGGCTGCCCAGACCACCCCTGCTCTTCCTCTGGGCAGAAGCCCCAGACCTCCCCGGGGCAGCAGGTAAGGCTCTAGGGAGACATCTATCCTCACTCTACTCCTGGCCTGGCCCTGGGGCAGGTGGAATAATTCTGTGACTCATTCCACAGTTACTCCTCCTTCTCTTCCAATCCCAGAAATCTGGGAGATAAGGAGAAGGATGAGCAAGAGAATGGGTCCCCTTTCCCCTTACTTTAGTCAAAAATAATGGACCATTTGAGGCAAGGCCAATTACCTTGATGGAGGACAGATGTTATGCAAATGGACTTATGCATATGTATTATGAGGAAGGGTAGGTCTGCCCTGCTTACTCCCCTCTGGAGGCCCACACCCCAGCACCGAGTCTTCCAGCCCAGAAAGGTTTGTTAAGTGATTCCAAAGCCTCTGTCCACTCTGGCCTGTCCCCCAGGCTGTCTCCATACCACCATCCTCCCCTTTTTCTATGTGTCCTTCCCTACCAGGAGTTGAAGATTTCTTCCACCATCTCCCAGGTTCTGCCTACGTCAACCCCGATCACAGCCACCTTGGGACACAGCTCCTCACACTTCCTCCTCTCCTTTCCTAAAGCTCCTCAGGGATGTCTGGCTCTCCAGAACAGGGCCACAGTTCCCCAGGGCTGGCAGGGGCATCCTCCAGGCTCCTTGAAGCTGCCCAAGAGGAAGGTAGGAGGTGGACAGGGGCTGTTCCACTGGCCTGGCTGGGTGCGGGTTAGGGAGCCCCTTCTCTGGCCCATAGGAGGGAAGACCCGCAACACCCAGACAGACGTGGGGGGACTTGAACCCCCTTCTGCCTGGGATGACAGAACAACCTTGCTGGGCACCTTCCATCAGTGGGCTTCAGATGTAGCTGTTACCCAACCGTGGCCACACTCCATACATTCTCTGGAAGCCCAGGGCCCCCTCCTCAGTCAGGACCCCTCCCAGGTACCTCACCTAGTGCCACCCCGAGCCTCTAGAGGGCGAGGGAGAGCAGTGCTGGCCTTCCCAGTCTCTGGGGCATGCCCAGGCGGCTTTCTGCACAGGCCCCTGGCCCCTGAAGAGGGGGCACCACGCTGGAGGCTGTCTATCCAGACTCACCCTCTAGGGGCAGGGAAGTATGGGGTATGAGCCAGGGCTGGGACAGGGACTGCTTGGAGGATTCAGGGACAGAAAGGTAGGCTGGACTGTGGAGGACCCTGAAGAAGGGTAGGTTTGAGTGATGGAAATATTATCTGAGTAATATTTAGATAATATGCTGAAATACACTGTTCATTTGAGTACAGAAAGGAGAGCAATGGCCTGAGCCTCAGGAATCTCTGCCTGACCTTGGAAGAGAAAGAGGCTTCTTGGCCCACATTGCAAAGCACCACTACCCTCGCCCCATGCAGGGTCGGAACTAGGGAGAGGCAAGCGAGGCAGCTAGGTGAGGACCAAATGTAAGGAGTAAGGAGCTGCTCATTCTTATAAGGGTCGTGCAGGTGCAGCGCAGGCCCTAACAGTGAGTACCTCCTTAAACACTGCACCAGGCCCTGCCCTCTTGGGAGCCTGCCTGGGGACTAAAGCCACAGGGACATTTAAGACAGAGTTGGGGTGAGGAGTAGGGTCACTTTTTCACACTGGACCCCTCAAAGGAAAGCACTAGCACCTAACTCAACTAAAGGAGAGTGGGGCCACAGATGAGGTGAAACAGACAACTGTCTTGCCTGCGCCTGGGCTCTGTGTGTGTGTGCCTGTCTGTGACAGTGTCTGTGCGTGTAATTTGTTCATTCAGGTTGTGGATCTCCCCACTTCTAGCTATCTGTCCCTGGGCAAGTCACACAACCTCTCTGAACCTGAGTTTCCTTGAAAACTCATGCCAATAATACCTATACAGGGTTCTTATGAGGATTGAATGAGATAATATATGGAAAAGGTGTAGCATGAACACCTGGCCTGTGCATAGTAGGAACCAAACAAATGGTGGTTTCTATTCCCGTTATTATTCATAATATGATTGTGTGCGGCCCCTTCTTTCCCCTGCCTCCTTACACATCCACCCCACTCTAGCCAACCAGGTCTTCTGACAGCCCCAAGCATAGGTTGCTCATTTTTTCATCCTGATCTATACAGTGCCAGCCGTGAAGATTTGCCTCTTAAAACATGAAACCTTCTTGAACCGCTTCTGCTCAGCAGTCTCCCCTAAACTCTTATAGCATGAGCTGTCTGTACCTCTTCATCCAGTCTCAAATGCTGTCTGATGTATTTAACTTTGTAAAGGAGTGTGTGTGTGTGTGTGTGTGTGTGTGTGTGTGTGTGTGTGTGTTATCTTTCTCCAAGTGCATTCACAGAGGAGAGAGTGTGTTTTTCAGTGATCTCTTACCCCATCCAAGCCCAAGGACTAATACAGGCCTACAGGTATAAACATCTACATGTAGACTCTTTTTTTTATTTTTTGTTTGTTTTTTTTTTTTGTTTTTGGTTTTTTGTTTTTTTTTTTTTGGGTTTTTTTTTGAGACAGGGTCTTGCCCTGTTTACCAGGCTGGAGCACAGTGGCATGATCTCAGCTTACTGCAGCTTTGACCTCCTGGGCACCTCAGCTGTCTGGGTAGCTGGGACCTCAGGCATGTGCCTCTATGCCTGGCTAATTTTTGTGATTTTGTTTGTTTGTTTGTTTGTTTGTTTGTTTGTTTGTTTTGTAGAGACAGGGTTTAGCCATTTTGCCCAGTTGGTCTCCAACCCCTGGGCTCAAGAAATCTACCCGTGTTGGCCTCCCAAAGTGCTGGGATTACAGGTGTGAGCCACCACGCCCAGCTTACTTGTAAACTCTTTATGAATGAAAATAATAATGGTGGCCGGGCACAGTGGCTCACGCCTGTAATCCCAGCACTTTGGGAGGCCGAGGCGGGTGGATCACCTGAGGTCAGGAGTTCGAGACCACCCTGGCCAACGTGGTAAAACCCCGTCTCTAATAAAAAATTACAAAAATTAGCCAGATGTAGTGGCAGGTGCCTGTAGTCCCAGCTACTCGGGAAGCTGAGGCAGGAGAATCACTTGAAGATGGGAGGCGGAGGTTGCAGTAAGCTGAGATCACGCCACTGCACTCCAGCCTAGGCAACGGGGTGAGACTCGGTCTCAAAAAAAAAAAAAGAAAATAATAATGGTAAATACTGCCTGGGATCATATCCCCACTGTGTGCCTTATGTTATCTCATTAATCCCAACAATAGCCCTGTGAAGTAGATTACAATTATAAAACAAAGGCTAGGAGAGTTTAGGTAACTTGCTCACAGTCATACAGCAAATAAGCAACAGCGCTGGGATTTAAACTCAACTCTCTCTGGCTCCAAAACCAGCACTCTTAACCACTATGGCTTGCATACAAGAATGAACAATCAACAAACCAAAATTTCCTTTCTGTACTCAAAGAAAGAAATAACCAAAAAGCAAGCAGATATCAGAACTTCAGTCAAATGCTTTCAAGGTTTCAAATCAGAATCTATTGGGGTTCAAGTTCAGAATGTTCCGCTGTTCATGTTGAGACCAGAGCCCCACCCAGTCATTACACCCAGATGGTCAGAGGCACCCAGAGGGTCTTGCCTTACTCAATAGGGTTTTAGACCATTTTTTCAACAAATGGGGTTGAAAAAATATTCACCCCAGAGCGAGTCAGAAAAACCACTTACTTTGTTCAATTCCCAGAATGTTCTTGTCAACCCTAGCTCTATTTTAACTTCTGTAGGAGAAACTTTTATTTGCTCTCCATTTGTTTATCAACAATTTGGCAACTTTTTGATAACTAAATGGACAACATTGGCCAGTCAGCAATATTACATGGAGTAACTACCAGAAAACCACTCACTGACTGATTTTCACATATATTCCCATCAGTCCCCAGCTGTTACAATAAAATGTTGTCAAGGGGAAATGTATCCCCTTCAGGCCTCCGTTCTCCTTTGCCATCTTCCTTTTGCTGCTCTGGCATCAAACTGCCTTGGAATCTCTACATTACATTCCCCTCTCTGTGACTCAGTGTCCCTACCTGGGAAATGAGGATCGTAAGACCACCAACTCTACAGGGCTGTGGCAAGGATCCAACCAGGCAATGTGTAGAAAGCACAGCGACTGGCATGGAGGGAGAGCAGAGGAAACATTTGGGGCTGTGCGTGCTGTCATTTCAAGCCTGGTAAAGATGCCCAGAGGCCTGACCTTCTCTAGCTGTGGGAAAACTGCTTCTCCCGGCACGCTTTCCTACCTGTCTCCTAGGATCCATGTCCCTGAGAATCAGCCCTCACTCACTACTCTCTCGTCCCTCCAGTGATACCCCAGCCCCTCAAGATTTAGAATCATCAAACTCCATGACTAAGAAGGTAGTGAGAGCTCATCTGGTTCAACTTTATTTTTTCCGAAAGGAAAGGCAAAACTCTGCAATGTAAATGGCTTGCCTCTAATCACATATCGTTTGCTTCTAATTCACCTGCAAAATCCTATACATTCAAAAAGTGGACCCTACCCACCTAGGCCAACAAAACCAAATTTGCTCAAAGCACTTTTGGACTTTACTTCCTTTATGAATTGATCTTAGGCTTCATTATACAACAAACAAGGAAATCAATTTCTTAATTTGGTGCCATACCTTGTTTTGGACCAAAAAAACAAAAAACAAAAAAAAAGGTGCTGCTATTACCTACTCAGTTTGCTCAGTCTCCTAGGTCACACACCTGGGCACTAAGCAACTTATACATTTAGTTCCTAAGGATGAAGTCTTTTTTTTTTTTTTTTTTTTAGAAGGAGTCTCGCTCTTTTGCCCAGGCTGGAGTGCAATGGCGTGATCTCGGCTCACTGCAAACTCCGCCCCCCAGGGTCAAGCGATTCTCCTGTCTCAGCCTCCCAAGTAGCCAGGATTACAGGCGTCCACCACCAGGCCTGGCTAATTTTTTGTATTTTTAGTAGAGACAAGGTTTCACCACTTTGGCCAGGCTGGTTTCAAACTCCTGACCTCAAGTGACCCTCCTGCTTCAGCCTCCCAAAGTGCTAGGATTACAGGTGTGAGCCACCACACTTGGCCGGGAGGAAGTCTTGACACCATTGTGGAATATTTTTAACATAATAAAGGCTCCGAATATTTTTAACACGATAAAGGTTTTATGTTTATTTATCCATAAATTTAGTAAATATCTATTGATACTTCCTTATATACCAGGCCCTGTGCTGGGGGATGGAAATGGCGCAGTAAACCAGACTTACTCAGTTTCAGAGCATACCTGATCTGTTCTTTCAGTATAATTACATGGAATTGATAATAATAAAAGCCTCTAATAGATGAACACAATGGTGCACACCTGTAGTCCCAGCTACTCCGAAGGCTGAGGCAGGAGTTCAAGGCTGTAGTGCATGAAGATTGTGCCTGTGACTAGACCCTGCTCACTGGCCAGGGTGACATAATGAGACCCCCAGCTCTAAAAAATAAGAAATTTAAATTAAAAAAGCCTCTAAAAATAAATTAAAAGACTTCCAGGAAAAATTGGCAGCCTGAACTCTTATATCTAGTTTTCTTGTTCCTGAATCTCCACTAAAGCAAAGTTAGCAAAGACACTAAAACACTGGGGGCAAAATGAAACATCCCAGCCAGGTCACCCTAGTGTGAGGCTCACAGAACCACACCCACATACACACACACATATGCACACACACCTACATACCCACATACATACACTCACATACACAATCACACATACACACACCTACACACACGTGCACACACATACACACTCACATATGGACACACACCTACACATCCACTGTGTACACTCATATACACGCTCACATATACACACATATCTACACATACATAGTCACACACACATACACAGCTTCCAACTAGCTTTACAAATCTCCACACCTAAAAATAAGCAAACAACTGAGGATTATGAGACATTTGAGGAAAGCTTCTAACACAAAAGACTGAGGCCAAAACAAACAGAAAAATGACTGAAGGAAGCTGAGTCTACATAGCAAGAAGAAAGCTTAAAAATAACAACACATTATTATCATATCCTGTGAATGATAAGAAAAAATATTGCAAAGATGAACCAAAAACACAACAGTGCTTTTTAAAAAAACAGAGAATAAGAGAGAGGTCTTAAAAATCAAATGTGATAACAGAAATAAAAAATTCAGTGGAAATTTGGAAGATAAAGCTGAGGAAATGTCCATAAAGTAGAGCGAAAATAACAAAAGGATGGAAAGTTACAAGTAACTGCAATAAAACTACAGGACCAGTCCAGGAGAGACAACAACATCTAAATAACAGGAGAAACAGAGAAACTAAGGGAAAGACATCCTTAGTGACATAATCTAAGAAAATTCCCCAGAACTGAGGAATCCCTGAGAGCCCAGTGCAACAGATAATACTTTTTAAGTATTATTTTTAAATTTCAATTTCCAATGGTTCATTGCTCATATTTAAGAATATAATTGATTTTTGTATACCACTTTTGTGTCTCACTACCATACTAAATTCATTTATTAGTTCTAGTAGCTTCCTTGTAGATTCCATCAGACCTTCTACAGGGTTGATCATGTCATCTGCAAATAATGAAAACTGTACTTCTTCCTGTCCTATCTGAATGCCTTGTATTTTTCTTGCCTTATTACAGTGGTTAGAGCCTCTGGCACAATGTTGAATAAAAACAGTGAGAATGGACATCCTTGTTCTATCCTTTTTTTTTTTTTTTTTTTTTTTAATGAAGGGAGCAGAAGCCCAAAAGCCTACAGCATCCGGTATTCCAAGGTGGTCTTCCATCCAAGTACTAACTAGGCCCAACCCTGCTTAGCTTTATAAGATCAGGTCAGATAAGATCAAGCACATTCAGGAGAAAATATTCTATCTTTTCACCATTATAGTCTTTTTGTTTTTTGTTTTTTTTGTTTTTTGTTTTTTAGTGGAGGCTTCTTATCAGGTTGTGGAAGTTCCTTTATATTCTTAGTTTGCTTAAGTTTTAAAAATCAGAAATGGATGTTGTGTTTTGTCAAAGGTATTTTCTACATCTATTGAGATGATTGTATGGGTTTTTCTTTTTTAATTTGTTAATATAATGAATTACATTGATTGTTGAATGTTAAACTAACCTTGAATTCCTAGGATAAGCTCTACTTGGTCATGATGTTATTAGTGCACATGTATATACACTAGTACATATATATATACTAATACATATATAGATGATATAGCATACTACATACCTAGGTTATGTAGTATAGCCTATTACTTCTAAGCTACAAACCTATATAGCATGTTACTCTACTAAATACTGTAAGCAATAGTAACACAATGATAAGTATTCATGTATCTAAACATTGAAAAGTTTCAGTAAAAATACAGTATTATAATCTTATGGAACCATCATCATACATAAGGTTTGTCGTTGACCAAAACATCATTATGCAGTGCATGAATATGTATATATAGTATGTGTATAAATGATAGAAAGTTCAATTATATTTACATGAATTTTGTGTAGAAATTTTTCATCTATATTCATGAGAGATATTGGCCAGTAATTTTCTGTTCTTGTAATATCTTTGTTTAGTTTTAGCCTTATCTGATGAGTTGGGAGGTATTGCCTCCTCCTGAATATTCTAGAAAAGTTTGTATAGAATTATTATTTCTTCCTGAAATGTTTGGTGGTATATGTCAGTAAAACCATCTGGGCCTGGATTTTCTTTGTGGAGAGGCTTCCAACTGCAAATTCAATTTTTTAAAAATTACATACAAATCCATTCAAGTTATCTATTTCTTCTAGATAACCTGAATGGAGTGGAGTGGCACAATCTCAGCTCACTGCAACCTCCACCTCCCAGGTTCAAGCGATTCTCATGCCTCAGCCTCCCGAGCAGCTGGCATTATAGGCGTGCACCACCACACCTGGCTAATTTTTGTATTTTTGTATTTTTAGTAGAGATGGGGTTTCACCATGTTGGCCAGGCTGGTCTCCAACTCCTGACCTCAGGTGATCCGCCCACCTTGGCCTCCCCAAGTGCTGGGATTATAGGCATGAGCCATCCTGCCTGGCCTCTGTTTCTTCTTGAGTAAGCTACCATAGTATGTGTCTTCGACATAATTAGTTTATTTCATCTAAGTTATGGAATTTATTGAAGTAAAATTGTTCATAATATTACCTTATCTTTTTAATATCTATATAGTCTGTAGTCAATCACAGCTTTCATTCCTGATACTGGTAATTTGTGCCTTCTCTTTTTTCCAGATCAATCTGGCTAGATGTTTATCAATATAATTGATTTTCTTGAAATAACAGTTTTTGGGTTTTTTTGATTGTCTGAATGTTCTTCTATTTTCAACTTCATTATTTTTCTCTGATATTTTTCTTTTTTTAGACAGAGTCTCACTCTACCACCAAGGCTAGAGCACAGTGGTGCAATCTCGGCTCACTGCAACCTCCACCTCCCAAGTTCAAGCAATTCTCATGCCTCAGCCTCCCGAGTAGCTGGGATTACAGTCACTTGCCACCACGCTGAGTTCATTTTTGTATGTTTTAGTAGAGTTGAGGTTTTGCCATGTTGGCCAGGCTGATCACGAATTCCTGACCTCAAGTGATCCACCTGTCTCGGCCTCCCAAACTGCTGGGATTACAGGCGTAAGCAGCTGCAACCAGCTAAATTTTTCGCTGATCTTTATTATCTAATTTCTTCTCCTTACTTTGTGTTTAACTTGCTCTAGTCAAAGGTTTTTAAATTCACTAAAAAAGTTAAACTATAAAACAAAAAGTACAGAAATAATTTTTCATCTGGTTTGTGCTCTAAAATAAACTTTTCATTTCAAAATTCCTCAGTAAGTCTGAAAACACATTCAATCATTTATTCATCAAATGTTTATTGAGCACCTACTATGTGCTAGGCACTATTCTAGGCACCAAAGAGAGTGAATAAAACAAAGGTCATATGATTGTATATTTAGAAAACCCCATTGTCTCAGCCCAAAATCTCCTTAAGCTGATAAGAAACTTCAGCAAAGTCTCAGGATACAAAATTAATGTGCAAAAATCACAAGCATTCTTATACACCAGTAACAGACAAACAGAGAGCCAAATCATGAATGAACTTCCATTCACAATTGCTTCAGAGAGAATAAAATACCTAGGAATCCAACTTACAAGGGATGTAAAGGACCTCTTCAAGGAGAACTACAAACCACTGCTCAGTGAAATAAAAGAGGACACTAACAAATGGAAGAACATACCATGCTCATGGATAGGAAGAATCAATATCGTGAAAATGGCCATACTGCCCAAAGTTATTTATAGATTCAATGCCATCCCCATCAAGCTACCAATGAGTTTCTTCACAGAATTGGAAAAAACGGCTTTAAAGTTCATATGGAACCAAAAAAGAGCCCGCATTGCCAAGACAATCCTAAGTCAAAAGCACAAAGCTGGAGGCATCACGCTACCTGACTTCAAACTATACTACAAGGCTACAGTAACCAAAACAGCATGGTACTGGTACCAAAACAGAGATATAGACCAATGGAACAGAACAGAGTCCTCAGAAATAATACCACACATCTACAGCCATCTGATCTTTGACAAACCTGAGAGAAACAAGAAATGCGGAAGGACTCCCTATTTAATAAATGGTGCTGGGAAAATTGGCTAGCCATAAGTAGAAAGCTGAAACTGGATCCTTTCCTTACTCCTTATACGAAAATTAATTCAAGATGGATTAGAGACTTAAATGTTAGACCTAATACCATAAAAACCCTAGAAGAAAACCTAGGTGGTACCATTCAGGACATAGGCATGGGCAAGGACTTCATGTCTAAAACACCAAAAGCAACGGCAGCAAAAGCCAAACTTGACAAATGGGATATGATTAAACTAAAGAGCTTCTGCACAGCAAAAGAAACTACCATCAGAGTGAACAGGCAACCTACAGAATGGGAGAAAATTTTTGCAATCTACTCATCTGACAAAGGGCTAATATCCAGAATCTACAAAGAACTCAAACAAATTTACAAGAAAAAAACAAACAACCCCATCAAAAAGTGGGCAAAGGATATGAACAGACATTTCTCAAAAGAAGACATTCATACAGCCAACAGACACATGAAAAAATGCCCATCATCACTGGCCATCAGAGAAATGCAAATCAAAACCACAATGAGATACCATCTCACACCAGTTAGAATGGCAATCATTAAAAAGTCAGGAAACAACAGGTGCTGGAGAGGATGTGGAGAAATGGGAACACTTTTACACTGTTGGTGGGATTGTAAACTAGTTCAACCATCATGGAAAACAGTATGGCGATTCCTCAAGGACCTAGATCTAGATGTACCATATGACCCAGCCATCCCACTACTGGGTATATACCCAAAGGATTATAAATCATGCTGCTATAAAGACACATGCACACGTATGTTTATTGCGGCACTATTCACAATAGCAAAGTCTTGGAATCAACCCAAATGTCCATCTGTGACAGACTGGATTAAGAAAATGTGGCACATATACACCATGGAATATTATGCAGCCATAAAAAAGGATGAGTTTGCGTCCTTTGTAGGGACATGGACGCAGCTAGAAACCATCATTCTTAGCAAACTATCACAAGAACAGAAAACCAAACACCGCATGTTCTCACTCATAGGTGGGAACTGAACAATGAGATCACTTGGACTCGGGAAGGGGAACATCACACATCGGGGCCTATCATGGCGGGGGAGGGGGGAGGGATTGCATTGGGAGTTATACCTGATATAAATGACGAATTGATGGGTGCTGACGAGTTGATGGGTGCAGCACACCAACGTGGCACGAGTATACATATGTAACAAACCTGCACGTTATGCACATGTACCCTAGAACTTAAAGTATAATAATAAAAAAAAAAATTAAAAAAAAAAAAACAAAAAACAAAGGTCATGCCCTCACTGACCTTATGTTCTAATTGGAGATGGACAACAAACAGATAAATATATCATATGTTCAAAGTAATTATATAGGCCAGGTGTGCTGGCTCACGTCTGTAATCCCAACACTTTGGGAGACCGAGGCAGGTGGATCACTTGAGGCCAGGAGTTCAAGACCAGCCTGGCCAACATGGTGAAACCCCCGTCTCTACTAAAAATACAAAAATTAGCCAGGTGTGGTGGTACACACCTGTAGTCCTAGCTACGGGGGAGGCTGAGGCAAAAGGATTACTTGAACCTGGGAGGTGGAGATTGTAGTGAGCCAAGATCATGCCACTGCACTCCAGTCTGGGTGACAGAGCAAGACTCCATCTCAATAAAGAAAAAAACCACACACACACACACAAATGGACTATGTAATTTGTTGTTGTTGTTGTTGTTTGTTGGTTGGTTGGTTTGAGATGGAGTCTCACTCTGTCGCCCGGGCTGGAGTACAGTGGGGCTATCTCAGCTTACTGTAACCTCTGCCTCCCGGGTTCAAGTGATTCTCCTGTCTCAGCCTCCAGAGAAGCTGGGACTATAGGCACACGCCACCATGCCTGGCTAATTGTTGTATTTTTAGTAGAGACGGGATTTCACCATGTTAGCCAGGTTGGTCTTTAACTCCTGACCTCAAGTGATCTGCCCACCTCAACCTCCCAAAGTGCTGGGATTACAGGCATGAGCCACCATGCCTGGCACTGACTATGTAATTTAATAAATAAATTTATTTTTAAAATATGGTGTTGATAAATGTCTGCATAAGACAAATAAAGCAAGGTGAGGGGATTGAGACTGAGCAAGTTGTGGGGGAAGGGGCTGTTTCTATTTTAGATGAGGTCAACAAAGGGCTCATTCTGAGTAGAGACCTGATGGAAACATGAGGGGGAACGTCCAGAAATATCCAGGGAAAGGACATTGCAGGCTGAAACAGCAGCAAGGGCAAGTTCCCTGAAACCAGAACATGTTTGTCTTTTTGAGCAAAAGTAAGAATGTCTAAATGGCTAAGGAGAGAGGTAGCTAGGGGCCAGAACATGTAAAGCCTTTTAGGCCACTGTAAAAACTTCATATTTAATTCTAAGTGTGGTAGGGAGGATTCTAAGATGATCCACCAAAATCCCCTGCTCCTTGGTTTGCCCCTATACATAATCCCAGGACTGTGAATACAATAGGTTTCACTCCGGCAGTTAGGTTGTTCCATGGCATAGCTGACTCTAAATATGAGAGATTATCTGTGGCCAGGCCTGGTGGCTCACGCCTGAATCACATGAGCTCAGGAGTTCAAGACCAGCATGGGCAACATAGTGGGACCCCCTCTCTACAAAAAAATTTGAAAATTAGCCAGGTGCGGTGGTGCACACCCGTGGTCCCAGCTAGAGCCTAGTAGTTCAAGACTGCAGCAAGCCATGATCACACCACTGCACTTCAGCCTGGGCGACAGAGTAAGACCTTGTCTCAACGACAACAACAAAAACAAAAAGAACTCAGTCCAGCTGACATTTTGATTTCAGCCTTGTGACACCCTGAGCGAAAAGCCCACTCACGCTGTCCCCGCCTTCTGACCTACAGGACTGTAGGCTAATCAATAGGTGTTATTTGGAGGTGCTAAGTTTGTGGTCATTTGTTACACAGCAATAAAAAAGCTATTATGTTCAGCATGATGGGAAGTCATAGATACACAGACCCTTTCTTATGAGTCACCCTAATTAGATAGTAAGCTCCCTGAAGGCAGAAACCAACAGTCTACATGTCTCCTACACTAGACTGTGTCAGGCACCTAGTGGACACACAGGAAATACCCCACAAATAAGTAAAAAATTGTTGATCAAAGCGAGCTCTTTGGAAAACTTGCCTAGCCTCTTGTACTGATCACTTTGAAGGACTGCTGATATTTGTATAAGTTCTTTCAGAGAAATTGTGTTCTGTGTATGCACAGCTTGCCTTCAGTCCTGCCTTGTATGTGGTGGGGCATGGGGTAGGATGACCTCTCTTTAAATGCAGCATGTTGCACCAGAACTCACCTTCCATTCAAACATGGCTCCAACAGACTTCCCTTTCTGTTGCCACCATCTTTTGGGGACCCGAGTTCTGAATCTTGGGCTGAAGCTCAATACCTCCTTCTCTTACCCTCTCCATAGTCAGAGCCCTGGAGACTGATTTTCCAAAATGCCTTTCCATAAGTCCTAGCATCTGTGTTCCCACTGCCATCAGCCCACCTGAGGCCTCTCAGCTCTCACCTGTGTGATGGCAAAGGGCTCCCAACAAGCTTCACCATCTCTTCTCCCCTGTGCTCAATCCACCTTGGTCACCACCACCTGGCTAATCTCCCTTAGATAACACTTGGCACATGTAAGCCCTTCCTCTAAAACTTTCATAGGCTCATCACTGCACACTCAGGTGAGCAGGGTGCCCCATAGTGAGCTGTGAGCGTCTTGAGAGCAAGAGCCATGTGCTGAATATCTTTGAGGCATCATTGGTATTCAACAACCATATGAGGTTGTTGATGGCAATGGTCATGACCATGAACATGAGAAGGATGTCTTTTCTTTTAGGTCAGAGAAGACAGCCTGGTCTGTCAGTCTTCCAGGCTCTAAAGACTTAACCAGCAGCAGGGGAAAACTACGAAGTTTGTCCACTCTTCTCTTTAACCCTCTGCCCCCAACTCCTCCCCATCCCTGGGAATCTTGGCCAGCATGCCTCCCACCCCAGTTACTCCATATCAATGTCAGCTGGCAGATCTTCTGTTCATGCTGAAGAGGTTTCCTTCCCAAGGGTATTTGCAATTTCACAAGGAGATGACCGTAAAGGAGGCAAATATTACTGGTAGGGTTTCAAGTATCAGCTACTGGGTGGAGTGAGATGTTTGGAAAGGGATATAAAGCTTTGCTCCTGCACCCAAAAATATGTCCCCGCCCATGCAGCAGGACTGATGTTAATAAAAGAATAGCGTTGAACACATGTACCCTCCCCCGACAGGTGGGGACAGAACAAGTCCATGCGGTAGGCAGGATCCGGAGTAGGCTGCTGAAAAGCTCCAGCCAAATGATGAAGAAGAAATTCAAGAGAAGTTGAATGCCCTATAGATCTTAGAAAATAAAGAACAGCTCCTCTCCGTCCTCCCCTCCTGAGACCCTTCTCCTAACCCAGCAAGGGTCAGGCTGGGTTGGGATAATACTCAGTTTAGAAGCACAGGGAACACTGCTATGCTTTCGGGTTTTTTGTTTGTTTGTTTGCTTGTTTGTTTTTGTTTGTTTGTTTGTTTTGAGACTGAGTCTCACCATGTTGCCCAGGCTGATCTCAAACTCCTGGGCTCAAATGATTCTCCCACCTTGGCCTCCCAAAGTGCTGGGATTACAGACGTGAGCCACCACACCCAGCCAACCTTTGATCATTTTTATGTCCCCATCCTCAATACCAACTATGAAGAGAGTGGACCCCTTTCCACAGAACCGGCCCACCCCTAGGCATGGACCATAGGGAGAGAGAAGCAGCTTCCAGACCCAGGAGCCCCTCCATCTTCCTTTTGTTCTGTTCTCCGTGCTAACATGTTGGAAGGAGACCTTTTGCACCCCTTTCTTCCCCTGAACAGTGGCTCACAGCTTCCTGGGCCCAGGGAGGGGAAGCCTGTGATGGGGGTGAGGGGGGACGTGGAAAAGGAGGAAGGGAGGAAGTTGTGCACAGCTTGGGGGAGCGGGCCCTCTGGCATCCTGGGGGAGTCGTCCTCCTTAATTGCTTGAGTTCTACAGCTGTCATTGCTAACGAGAAATTAAAAAGCACCCTGACCCCTGCCCCAACTCCTGCCCCCATGGCTCACAAGTGCTCCCTCAGCACGTTACTCTCAGAAGAGCATGGGCAGCGGAAGATGCCGTGGAGACGTGGGGACGCCTGGAGCTGACCGCTCCCAGCCCCCCAAGGGAGGGGGCAGATGCCTAATTGGGGGGAATGGGAGTCAGTCCCGGGCCTGGCTTCTCCACTCCTCCTGCTGCCATCAAGTTCCAGGTTCCTGGACGGCCCTGATTTCACACATCCTGCCTCGTAATCCCCGCAGCTCTTCTGGGACTTGTCAGACCTCAGGCCCAGATTTTGGGGGTTGGGAAACAGAGTTCCTGGAACTGCAGATTGAAGATCTACACTGAGCTGCCCTGGGCCCAGCGAGCAATGATATCAAATGCAGAGAAACGAAGAGGGGATGGGGAAAAAAACACAGCAAGAAGGATCTTAGTGTAGGGAGGAACTTCCCGCTGTGTCTCACACCACACCCAGAGAGGACATCTCCTCTCTAAGGATAAGGAGTCTCTACCTCACATGGCCCACTGGAGCCTGTGTGGTCTGGCTCTTGCCTGCCTCTTCAGCCTCCTCTCCCCACCCCTGAACTCAAAGCTAGACACTAACTTTGCTCTCAGAAGGGACTTCTCAGCACCCACAGATTTCAGCCACCTGCACAGCTCCTTCCTGTCACTTACCTCCCCCTCCTCCCCTAGAGACCACTGAATTTTCACAAGCAAAACACTGCGTTCTAATACAATCCCTTCCCATTCTTCACATGCACCCTCCTCCACACACAAACATACACACACACAGTTCTATACAGTACAGTGCTGCATTTACCTGGCGGAATCAAGTACCCAAGTAGGGGACAATATCTCCCCACAGACCCTAGTTATTTGACTTTAAATTATAACGCTATCATGAACATCTTTGCTCACATAGTCAAGTGAATAATATTCCTGAATGCATTTGCTATTTTTCTTTCAAACTTATGCAGATACTGTGGAGATCAATAATATGTGATAATTTCAAATTATTTCTAACTTTACCACAGTTGGTTGTCGTCATGAATTTTTCTCAGATGATGAATATCTGTTATACAATCGCTGTCTTTTGGAGTTCTCTGAAGGTTCTGTTTTTGTTTTTTAGTGTTCAAATAGGGTTTTCCAGCTCAAAATGTTTGGGAATCACTCCCTGAAATCAACCAGCCATTGCCACACACACACAGTCCCCAAACCAAGTTAGTATTCTGTTCTGGTAAATCTTAAGTAAGTCCCTTTTTGCATGAGTCAAAATTCTTTCAGGTAGGAAGATAAACGAAGCAGATGTCCGCTTGGCAGCAATGTAAACAGAGGGAAGAGCACAGAGACTGGGTAGTGAGGGTGCCCCCAGCTCTCCTTGCCTGCAAACAAGGGTTACTTCAGAGCAAAGGAGCCCGATACACACACTTACACCTTGTCAGCCAGTGCACCCGGCAAAGCTGGTGGAAAAGCCTGACTCAGGCCGCGTTTACCTAAGTCACCCTTACGTAAGCATGCCTATAAAGATTTTGGAAGGTACAAGGAGAAAAGTAAATAGCTGGGATTATGGGTGTGAGTTTAATGTGGGGTGCCTGATATTGCAAGACTGCTTTAAAAATAATTTAAGTATACTCAAAATTAAACTTGGGCACAATGCTTATATGTGCCCAGCCCTGTGGAGGGGTTGTCAGATAATTAAGAGATGTTATGAGACGGCCCCTGCCTTAATGAAGCTTATGATCAGGTTGCAAAGAGGAGCTCTAGATTCGGCCAAAGCAGGCCTGCCGTCTACCTCCCCTTTGGCTGGGCTGAGCTTGGCCGCTTTGGCTCACTCTCAGCACCCTCCACTCCCTCACAGGTCCCATTGCCCTCAGCCAAGCCCTCTCCTCATACTGTCCCCAGCTCATCCCCGCAAAGGAGCCCTCTTCATATTTGGGGCATTCCTTTGCATGTCACTGATATTCACAGCCATGGCAATGTCAAAAGGCACCCTCTCCTGGGTTCCCCTCCCCTGGCTCCTTTTCATGCCTCCCCAGTATCTCTGGGGGACTCTGGTGTTTCTGACTCCTATCTCTCCCCAGCCCTCCCCTCAAGACACAACCCAGAGGAACTGCCACCACCATCTGCATGTTCTCAGCAATCAGTCCTCCCCCAGCGCCTGTCCCCGGAACTGGGAGGGGGCAACTGCTGAGTCAGCCTATTCCTCACATTCCCTCCCTTCTCCCCTGCCTCTGAGTGACGGACCTCAGCTGAAAGGCTGCCCCTCTCCACCCTGACCCCAGCTCAGGACCGGCCTTCCTCCCTCACACACCAGCAGGAGGCCCAGAAAGGAGGTCACACTGCCCACTCTCCACTGGAGCCCTGGCCGGGCACAGGGCTGGGGTGCCATACCGCCCCATCTTCCTCCCTTATTCCGCTCCATCTCCCTAAGCAGCCTCACTCAGAGGATCTGATCAGGAAAGGACAGGGAAGGTGACAGAAAACTAGAAGCAAACACTCCCCACGCAATACACACACACACACACACACACGTGTGCACACACACAGCCAAGTGGGCACCACAGCAGGCCCAGTCACCCCTCTAGTGCAACGCTGGGCCTGCAGAGGGAAGCCTAGGGGGAGTCCCAAGAAAGACTTCCAACCCCAGGGACCCCCAGTCTGAAGGGAGAGCTTGCCCTATCCTCAGAGAGCTCCTAGTACGATGAAGGAGACCCCCAAAAAACTGTGGTCAAGGGAGGAAGGAGGCTGCTCTCTGTCACTCACATAAAAAGTAAACAAAGGCTCAGAAGGTCAAGGGAAAAGCTGTGAGAGAGCCTGGAAAGGGGAAGAAGCATGGGACTAGCCAGCAGGTAAAACTGTCCAAACAGGAAAGGAAGACTTCCTGGAAGAGGAGAGCTTGGGGCACAGAGAAGCTTTTTGGAGGCCCAGGAATAAGCAGGGGGAAGGCAAGTGAAGGCCCAGGATGGAAACAAGGCCTTCCTGGCACAGCCAGGCCTGGGGTGAGCACCGGTTAAGGAGTAGGGGCGGCAGGCTCCATTCCTGGCTGTGATGTTGCCTTCCAGGGTGGCAGAGGCCAGGGCCCTTCCCCTCTCAGGCCACAGACCCCCTCCTCAGCACAATGTGGGACTCATAGTTCATTTTTCACTGGGCCCACAAATTATGCAACCTGTCCTGCCCTCCGACTTGGAAAGCCTCTTTCCTCTCTGTGTCTTCTGCTTTGGAGAAGCCCTAGTGGGAAGGCCTTAGCTCCCCATCCCGCAGGAACACAGGTGTGAGTTTAATTTGGGGTTCCTGATATGGCAAGACTGCTTTTAAAATGATTTAAGCATATTCAAAATTAAACTTGGGAAGAATGCCCATCTGTGTCTAGCCCTTGCTCCTGGAGGCTGTGTGCAGAGAGGAGACTGACCAGAGTCTCAACACACGCAGGTCCCCAGCCTGACCCTTGGCAGCCCACGGCAGCCCACTCAGCCCATAAATGGCCTCATCTCTTGGAGAGCCCAGCAGGATCGTTTCACAACCATGTGTGCTCGACAGAGCCTGTTCTTGGAAAGCTGAGGACGGGACAGCTCAGTTCTGGGTGTTGGAGAGGCCTCGGCCCCTGGGGTCTGCACTTGAACCATAAACAACCATGGGCCTGCTTGCGTAGCAGGGGAGTGAGGACAAGGTTAGCCGGTGCTCTGCAGCTGGAGGGGAGCAAAGGGCCCCCTGCAAGAGTTCACCACAGAGTGTTCCCCCTTCAGGGGGGCACCCCAGTCTGATGAAGGACAGGCACCATAGGTCCCCACTGGATGAGGCTGGGATTCAAAGCAAGAGGGATGTGATGTGGTAGAGGTGGGGGGACATTATAGCCCAGCAGGCTGAGAGGGTTCTGAGGGCAGGGCCACCCCAGCACCTGTCACAGTGCCTAGCTCCCCAATAGCACACCGTACAAATTTGGGAGGTAAAATGCTATGAATTGAAGGTGAGTCAGTATACTAGTGTCAGATCACCTGTCCTTTTACAACTGGTGACTGGCCATGTGAGATGGGACAGGTAGGCAGGAAAGAAGCCCAGACCACAGGAGGGTCCAATTTGCAGGGTATACACTATATTCTGAGAGCACTAAGAAACAGGGCAGGAAAGCTGAGTGGAGGACAGACGTTTTCAAAGGTTTTCTGAGAAGGGGCTTGAAACCTGTTGTGAAAGAAAGGGAAAGAGAGGAATTTTGCACAGCACAGAACCAAGAGCGTCCTGGCAGAGCGAGCAGGCTCTACAAAGGCCCAGAAGTGCCTAGGAAATGAAGATCCCTTCCCCTGTTGTGGGTGAGACTGGGGATGGTGAGAGAAGGGGAGGAGCTCCACATCTTCAGGCTGATCCCTGGAAAGAAGCCTCTGATGAGGGATCAGGGCCAATCCCCCTTTGATGTGCCAGTTCGAATAGCTGAGCCTGGATGCTCCTAACGGGCAGGGGCCAGGTGCAGGCTGCTGAAGGAGGGACTTAGCACAGTGACTGTCACGGTGCAGGTGTTCAATAAGTGTCTTAATGAGTGGATTGATAGGATGATTGATTGATTGATTGACTCATAAGGGTAATAAGTCAGGGGCCTCACTTTTCTGGGGAACTGGCAAAGGTAGCCTTTGGGCTCAGGCTTCTTCTGATGCCTCCAAAGGTTATAGGGACACTGCAGACTTCACACATGGAACAGCACCTCCTCCAGGCTGCCTCCTCAGCTTTCCTGGCTCCTCTGACTCTAGCCACTGGTGTCCTCAGACCTTAGCCTCTAGGACAATGAAAGATTCGGGAGCCGAAGGACTTCCATATACATATAAAGTCCTTGTACATATAGTAGCAACAGCAATAATAGTTAATATTTAATGACAGTTTACTTTATACCAGGTCCTGTGCCGATGGCTTATATCATCTTTTACATCATATATTTATGCCTAACCTCAGAAACTTCAGTAAACACTTCTAAGTAAACACTACAAGATGCAGAACACTATGGACAATATGTGTCCAAGAGAAATGTTGATAGAAATGTTTTTTAACTTTATTTTGATTCTCTGACACACATTTTCCACATTTAACATCTCTGAAATCAGGATGTTCCCTGCGATCAATAACAAAAAGGCACTGTGTCAGAGTTTAATTAGCAGCGGTCTTCCTTCTTAGTGGTGTGTAATTTAATTGAGCATCTCGCTTTTGATGAAATACAGTTATGTATGAGGTCTACATAACTGACCACCTGCCCCTTTCAGCCAACACTGGATGATATAGAGTGTGTGTTTCTCTAATTTCCAAACGTGGTTTCTGGGAACAGAGGCTGTGCCTTGGCCCATTAGCCTGGGAGGCTGTCTTCCCTTCCCAGAGCTCCCAACAGCCCCCAGCCCAGCATCCCCAACTCAGGAGGCCTGGTAGATATGGGGGAACAATGGTAGACCTGGAAAACCTTGGGCCTCCCAACAAAGTCCTTTTAACGCAGCACAGAAGGGAAAGGCTTAGAGAAGCTGCTTTCGGCAGCCTCAGGGAGGAATGGAGGTAAAAGGGAAGGAATGATATTGCTCCACACTTCACTGGGAACCTCTGGACCAGTGGAAATAATGCAGGCCAGCACTTGGCCACAGGGACCAGGAGCCAATTGCAAACACTTAGCAAACGCTGACCCCTGCCTCCTCCTGCACTTGCTCTGCTTACCTGTCAAAATGTGTTCCTCTTGGCCTTTCCCTCTGCCCTCATGCTGGCCCGGAGGGGAGGCAGGAGCAAGTGAGGAAGTGATCTGCCCCATTGGAGAGCAGAGGAAACTGAGGCCCCAAGGGCCCCTGGCCTGGATCCTGGGCCTTCATTGCTCCATTCCAGCAGAGATGCCCTGAGCTGGGTGCCTGGGACTACCCTCTCAGGACCCCTCAGCAGGGGATTTCCGGGGTGGCAAGGGTGAAAGGAAGGGAGAAGTGTCTCTTGCCAGGGACTCTCCCACTTGGTCAGGACATTGCCACCACCTCCTCCTCCTATCCCTCTTTTCCCAGGACTCCTCTCCTCAGAAGCCTGTCTTCTCCCTCCTCCATTTCCCAGAAGCTGTGTCTTGGGGTCCCAGTGGTCCCTAGATGCCCACTGACCACTACTTTAGGTGCCTAGGCCCAGCCTGGTTGTGCAGAGGGACAGAGACTATGACTTGTCCCCTCCCTGCCAGACCTGGGAGTGGAGGCCTCTGCATCTGCAGTGGGGGCTGGAGGATTAGAGTTTTTAATGAGGACCAAGACCAGGGACTTAAGGGGTTAGAGAAGGGAGCTTTCATCCTGGCCTGGTGGGGGAGGGGAGGCCGGGGTCCCGTGCTAGGCTTCCCAAGCCCAGTCTTTCAGCACCTCCTCCCCACTCCACTGCCTTGGGAGGCCCACTGATGGATCCTGCTGGGGTGTAAGTGGGAGGCCCCTCCTGTCCATGCCCCACCAGGGCTCTGTAGCCAGGGCCTCCCTGAGCAGCATGCTCAGGATCCCACTCATAGCTGGGGGTCTGGGAGACAAAGCTGTCCCTCCTTCCTGTTTTACACCATGTGCCCCTGCAGGCAGATTTCAGAGGTGTCTTACCCTCTCCCCTGACCACAGGGAGTAAGGAGTGGGTCAGTAATCAACCTGGGGCTCCTACGCCCCCATCTAGTGAAAACCACCCATACGAATGCTAAGATGATTCCTCTATGGGGAACTGAGGCCCAAAGAGGCCAATAACTGGGAGTCACACCCAAGGAGTCTGACTCTAGAGCTTGTAAATGTCTAGTTCAGTTATCTCTCCCAGTCACATCTTGGATTTGAGGCCCGAATCCTGAGGTTGGAGCTGAGGGAGTGTCTCTGGGGGTACAGTAGTACAGGAGCTGGGGGTTGATCCAGGAGTAGGGAGTCTCCACCTGGTATGGGCACAGAGCTGGTCCCCAACCTGCCAGGACTATCCCAGTTCCCACCTGGAGGACACAGGGCCAGCAAGGAGACATGTGTCTATTTGCTTGTGTCCCTCCCAATGTGGTGGGATCACATTGTAGGTGGAGCTGCCTTTGGGGTTGTCAGCTGAGCCTGGGCTCCACCATCCCAGCCCATTCCACAGGGATGCAAGGAGACACTAGGTGGCAGGAAGGCAGTGTCTCCATAAGCCCAGAATCTCTCTGTGAACACTAACCTAGGCACAGAGCCAGGTGATAAGGGCCATATCTTCTCACCATCATATCTCCTACCCCCTGGCACAATGCCTGGCTATTGAAGACACTCAGTAACTGCTAAATGAATGACTGAGAAACATAAAGATCAGTGGGGCATGGATCTGGCCTCCAAGAGGTGACACTCCAACAGGAGAGTCAGTCATGTAGACACTAATTGTAACACAAGGCAGAAAGAGTGCAGTAGGAACCCAGCTGAGGGAGAGATTAATTCCAGCTGTGGGACTAGGGAAGGCTTCCCAGAGGAGGCAGCATTTGAACCGTCTAATAATAATAGTGATGATGGTTTATACCTATTGGATGCTATGTGTCTGGCATGCTTCTCAGTGCTTTGCATATGTTAACACATTCATTCTTCATATTACCACCAGATGTGGATACTATTAACATATCCATCTTACAGATGAGAAAACTGAGGCCCAAATCCACATAGCTATAATAAACGAGCAGAGCCATAATTTGAGCCGGATTCTGGCACAGAGGCAGATATAGGAGAGTCCTATACAAGGGAACAGCAAAAAGTACAGTTTGGCCGGATGAGAAGGTTGCAAACTGGCACCCCGTGGACCACATCCGGTCCTCAGACATGTTCTGTCCGGCCCGCCCGCACTGGCCCGCACGGAGTCCTCGGAAAAGGCGCAGCCCATCACCACAGCCAGAAGGTAAACAATGGGCTGGGGGTGGGAGGATGGGCTTTGGAGTCTTAAATTCCAGAAATGCAACAACCTTTGAGAAGTTGGGTAGCACACCTCCTCCCATCGCCCCGCCCTCATCCCCATCCTTTTCTGCCCCAGTCCACTTCCCTTGTCCCCAGTTACCTGTCTGGTTCCTGAAGACAGTTAAGTTTGAGAACCTGGAGTCAAGCCCAGGGCCCGGAAGAGAGCAGCAGCGGATAACCACGGGAAGGTACACACAAAGGGCCTTGAACACTGACTGGGCTAAAGAACAGGGGCTTTATGTCGGCAATAGCTCTGTAACTGCAGGCCCTCTAACCACCAGCAGTGTGGCAAGAAGAGCATGCATCCACACACACACCCCACACTCACAGGCACCCACACACACACCACACACACACCACACACACCACACAGACACATCACACACACAGACACCCCCACACACACACACACAGACACACACACACAGACACACAGGCACACACAGACACCCCACACACACACACAGACACCTCCACACACACACAGACACACACACACAGACACACAGGCACACACACACAGACACCACACACACACACAGACACCTCCACACACACACAGACACACACACACAGACACCACACACACACAGACACCCCCCACACACACACAGGCACACACACACAGACACCACACACACACACAGACACCCCCACACACACACAGACACACACACACAGACACACAGGCACACACACACAGACACCACACACACACACAGACACCTCCACACACACACAGACACACACACACAGACACCACACACACACAGACACCCCCCCCACACACACACAGGCACATACACACAGACACACAGGCACACACACACAGACACCACACACACACACAGACACCCCACACACACACAGACACCTCCACACACACACAGACACACACACACACAGACACCACACACACACCACATACACACAGACACCCACACACACACACACACACA
>NC_045438.1:125060383-125148325 GCF_002776525.5 Piliocolobus tephrosceles
CACACACACACACAGGCACACACACACCACAGACACACAAATAGACAGCACACACACACACAGACACACCACATACACACAGGCACACACACAGACACCACACACACATTACCGACACACACACAGGCACACACACAGACACCACACACACATTACAGACGCACACACAGACACCACACACAGACACACACACACACACACACAGGGGCTGAGACAGTCTAAATTGGTGTCAGCTGGACCCTGAATCTCAGGAGAAATCTGGCACATGTCGTCACAACCCCCGCCGCTCCCAGGCCCAGCCCGCGGTGGGCCCAGCTGTGGCTACATCGGCCCTCCCTCAGCAGGCCCTCTCTCTCTCTCTTGTTTTCCCTCTCTCTCTCTTCTTTACGCAGAAGGGAGTCCCAGAGCCGGTTCCCTTGCAGCAGATGTTCCCAGCCCCGGGAGCTCCTAACCCCTTTGCAGGCTGGCTGGCCAGAGAGAGAATTCCGGACAGGATTTAGGCCTGGAATTTCCCTCTGAATGGGCGGTGTCGATCAGGTGAGCCAGGTTACTGGGCTGGGGGCTGAGTGGAAAAATTTTATCTGTCCCAGCCCCTTCTCCTGGTGACTCAGGCCCACAGTGGCAGTGAGTCTGGGGAGGGAACGAGACAGGAACCCACAAAAAAATTTTCCCTTGTCTCTCTGGCTCTGCCACTGCCCAGCTCCCCTCCCCCATTAAGCACACGCCCCACCTCACCGCTCACTACAGCCACTGCCTGTACCTGGGCAACAGCCATGGAGCCTGCACATCCCAGGCCCTTCCTAGCTCCCCTGCGGCAGGGCGGCTGGCCCACCGCCACTCGGGCCTTCCCCACGCCAGGCAGCCTGGACGGAGAAAGGTGTCCCTGATGAAGGCCAGGGTGCACACTGGGGTAGGGTTGCCAAGTTTTACAAATGAAAATACAGGACACCCATTGGCCCATGCAATATTTGAGGCATGCTTATACTAAACATTTATTTGTTGCTTATTCTCTCTATGCAGAAGGGAGTCCCAGAGCTGAGGACTCTGAAATTCATATTTAACTGAGAAGCCTGTATTTTATCTGGCAACCTCTTGTGAGGGGCAGGGGTCGGGGTGAGGAATACCTGAGGCATCCTCCACACCCAGGATCACCCATTGTGCAAGACTTTCCTGTGCCCCCCACCATGTCACCCTACAAGGCCTCAGGGCCTCTCTCGGCCCTTCCAAGCCTTCAGGCACTAGACTCTCTGAAACGGAGAACCCTGGCACCTCAAACCAACACCAGACATGGAGCCAGCAAGGCTGTGGTGGAGGAATTTTTGTGCCTCAGGATACTCCATGCCCACAGCCTCCAGCTTCAGCTGGAAGGCCACAGGGAGGAGGGGGCCCACAGCTCTAGGGGACCTCTTAGACACCCCTGTCTTCTACTCTCTGAAGTTTCTACCCAAATCTGCCCCTCACCCATGGTCTGGTTGAAAGTACATCTCTTTCTCTCTCTTCTTTTGTACCCCACATCCCTCCCAAAACACTCTTGCCCATCACCTTGTGATATTCCCCATCTCAAAGCCCCAGGTGAGGGGCTTTGTTGAGAAAACAGGGAAGCAGTCAAGAATTGAGTTTCATCAGCCATTTCTTCCTTCACCAGATGAGCACCTCCCATGTACAGGCACTCTGATAGGCCCCAGGATAGCAGCACCCAAGGCCTCACTGTGCTCACATCCTGGTGGGAGGCAGAGGACTTTCATCTAGCAATGAGGGAGGGGCTGAGAGAAGGACAAAGGGCCATAGCTGCCTTTGGACTTGCAGATGCATCTGGCCAGCCACTGAGTCTAGGCTGTGGCTGTGGGGGGCTTCTTCCCCTCCTCCTGGGGTTTAAATTGGGGCTCTGTTGGCCCCATCTGTGGGCCGGCTGGCTCTAACAGTAAACTCCCTGAGGGCAGGGCCACGGCCTGCCTGCCCCTGTGTCACATGTTCTCTGGAGATGGAGGTGTTTTGACTCCGGATTGATTGACAATTGTGTTTGTGGCAGCAGCTGCCTCCAGCCTTGGGGTGAGGGATGGTAGAAGCTAAAGGACCATCTTGTGCCTGAGACCCACCTTCTTTTTCCTGGAGATTCCCACACCCACCTGCAGCAGAGAGGGCAGGGTGAGGACCCATTGTCCGGACGGAGAGGCCAAATCCCAGTGACTCACCTAGAGTCATGCGCTCATGGGGGAAGGGTAGAATCAGGAGAAGAAACTGGCAGGTTCAGAGCACCCCTCAGGGCTCCCACAGCCTCCCTACCTCCACCCACCTACAGCCTTGTCTGGCGATGCTGTCTGTTTCAGGCAGCTCGGGCTGTTATAACCAAATACTACAGACTGGGTGGCTTACATGATGGATATTTATTTCTCACAGTTCTGGAGACCGGGAAGTCCAAGATCAAGGTGCTCGTCAATTTGGTTTCTGATGAGGATTCTCCCCTCTTCCTGGCTTGCAGACAGCCACCTTCTCACTGCATTCACATGGAGAGAGAGAGAGAGAGAGACCCAGAAAACTCTCTGGTATCTTCTTATAGGGGCACTTTATCCCACCATGGGGAACCCACCCTCATGACTTCATCTAAACCCAATTACCTCCCAAAGGCCCATCTCCAAATACCATCACGCTGGAGTTTAGGGCTCCAACATATGAATTTGAGGGGATACAATTCAGTCCATGTCACTGTGCAAGAGGGAAGACTTTAGGACTGTGACCTTAGTAAGGCTCTTTTACTCTTTCAAGTAGGCCAGTCATAAGTAAACCCGAGCACGGTGGCTCACATCTGTAATCCCAGCACTTTGGGAGGCCAAGGCCAGCAGATCGTCCGAGGTCAGGAGTTCAAGACCAGCCTGGCCAACATGGTGAAACCCTGCCTCTACTAAAAATACAAAAATTAGCTGGGCGTGGTGGTGCACACCTGTAATCCCAGCTACTCGGGAGGCTGAGGCAGGAGAATCATCGCTTGAACCTGGGAGGCGGAGGTTGCAGTGAGCTGAGATCATGCCACTGCACTCCAGCCTGGGCAACAGAGTGAGACTCCATCTCAAAAAAAAGAAGTGAGAGAGGGAAGAGAAAGGTTTCTCTGACTTTCAGGACCCTTGAAAGGGGCCGGAGCAGGGCACACCACAGTCTGGACCCCATGATTCCTGGGTTCTGGGTATGGCGCAGCAGGCCTTCCCCAACCTGCTTCGCTGGGAATCCTGACTTCTGATTCCATGCGTCCTGCACAGGTTGTTGCCTCCATATCTTTACACATCCTTCCCACACCTTGAGTTTGCCTTGAACAATCAGGTGCTGGCAAGTCAAATGTCAGGCTGGATGGTCCAGTGGGCAGAGCACTGAGCTGTGAACAAAGCAGAGACAATCTGGCCACTGCCAAACCAGGCACTCCGCCACACAATAGCCTCTGGTCTCTTGGTCAACAGCGAGAATTATGTTGTTGAAACAGAGGCTCCCTGAACCTGCTAGAAGTGAGGCTTCCCTCACTCCACCCCCAACCACCCCACCAGTAAACCTGGGCCCTTTGGCAGGGAGAAATTGGGAGTGGGAGAGGAGAGAGAGGCTCCAAGCAGGCCCACAATATCAGAGCTCGAAGGAAGTCTAGAGACCTACCAGACAGTAGACAGAGAGGGAAACTGAGGCTGTGGGGATAAAGGAAAGAAAAGGAGGCACCCAGAGCTCTGGGTTCTGGTCCCAGCTCAGCACTGTGTGGCCCTGGGCTGGTGCCCTTCCCTCTCTGTGCTCTGGGCCCCCTCCCAGGCTTGCTGTCCCAGGGTTCTAACTGAAGCACCTTGCCCGAGGAGCTCAGGCCCAATCAGTCAGCCACAGGTGGACTCCTGATTTCCCCCTCCAGGCCCCTGCCTTAGCCAGGTCCTGGGGACTTATGGCAGATGGGCTGGGGCAGGGGTGGGGTAGGGAGAGGAGGAGGGGGAAGAGGTAGGTGTCACGCCAGGGAGGGGCAGCAGGGAAGGGAAACTGAGTGTGTCCCTGACTTGCCCCAGCCTGTCCCTTACATCTGGGAAAGGGTGAGAGTGACTGTCAGCTGGGGAAGGGGGGCAAGAAGGGTAAGCTGGGGAAGGGCAGGGAACCCCCGTCTGGACTTGTTGGGGCAGCCGGATGTAGCTGTTTCCGGCTGATGAAAGGGCCCTGATTGATATGATAGCAGTGACTGACTCTAACCTCCAAGTCTGGGTTCTTCCCATCCTCCCCAACTTGGGTGTACCCAAAGGCCCACTTTGGAGACAGGCAAAAGCCAGAGAGAAGGGAGAAGAGTGGGGCTTCTGCTGCCACTGGGGACAACACCCCAAGGACAGGGTGGAGGGAAGCTGGTCTAATCTTTTCCACTCCAGCACAGCAGGGACCCAGGCCAACTCGCAGTGTGGAGGGAGGGGAATTGAGCCAAGATCAGAGGACAGGGCCAGGAAAGAGGTGCAAAGGCCTTGCTCCCTCCTCTCCCCGTGTTGGACATTCAAATATACATGTACAGAAATGGATGCACAGCCCCAAGGATGGCAGAGAGGAGAACAGGGAGTGTCACTGAGCATTTTACAACCTGTGTAGTCATTTGCCTTTCGCCAGGCCCATATAATAATAGCAAACATTGGTTGAGCATATCTTGTGTAGCAGGCATCCTTCTAAGTAAGACCTTTAGTGCATGACCTTGCTGACTCCTCACCACAGTCCTATGAGGTAGGTGCCATCATCTCCCCTATTTTAAGGATGAGGATATAGCAGCCCAGAGTGGTTAAGGAACTTAACCTTAGGGAGAGTGGAAATGTGAACCCAGACTACACTGCCTGGAGGGGGTTATCATGGGATAGGGGGACAGGGCCAACTTGTAACCAAATTGTAAACAGATAATGACCTTACAAGTAGGAAGGCTTTCAAAAAGAGATGTGTGAGGTACAATGAGTGCCTGGAGGAAGGGCACGGTGGACAGGGGCTGAAGGGGAAAGGGAGAACCAGGAGAGCCTTCTAGGACAATAAACATTTAAATTGGATTTGGGGGGTTATGAGGTGTTTCCTAGTTTAGGTTGTTTTATTTTCTTTTTCACTTTTTTTGTTATGGTAAAATATGTATGACATAAATAGTCACCATGTTAACTATTTTACGTGTACAATCTAGTGGCAGTTTTTAATTTTGATGAAGTCCAATTTATCTATATTTTTCCTTTGTTGCCTATGTTTTTGGTGTCATACTAAAGAAACCATTGCCAAATCCAAGGGCTTGAAGATTTTCCTGTTTTGTTTCGTTTGTAGAGATGAGGTCTCACTATACAGCCCAGGCTAGTCTCAAACTCCTGGGCTCAAGCAATCCTCCCATCTCGGCCTCCCAAAATGCTGAGGTGACAGGCATGAGTCACCACACCTGGATCACCTATGTTTTCTTCTAAGAGTTTTACAGTTTTAGCTCTTAAATTTAGGTATTTGATCCATATCATCTGCAAACAGAGATCATTTTATTTCTTTCTTTCCAATTTGGGTGCCTTTTATTTCTTACCTAATTGCTCTGGCTAGAACTTCCATTACTATGCTGCATAGAAGTGACAAAAGCAGGCATTCTTTTCTTGTCCCTGATTATAGGGGGAAAGCTTTCAGTCTTTTGCCATTGAATATGACGTTAGCTGTGGGTTTTTCATATACAACCTTTTTCATGTTAAGGAAGTTCTATTCCTAGTTTATTAAGTGTTTTTAATCAAGAAATTTTTGTATTTTCTCAAATGTTTTTTCTGTATCAACTGAAACAATCGTGTGTGGTTCTTTTTTCCTTCATTTTATTAATGTGGTACATTACATTGACTGATTTTTGTATATTAAACCATCCTTACATTCTGGGGATAAATCCCACTTGGTCATGGTGAATAATCCCTTTAATATGCTGCTAAATTTGGTTTGCCAGTTTTTTGTTGAGGATGTTTGCATCTCTATGCTTGATGTATATTGGCCTATAGTTTTCTTGTAGTGTCTTTTTCTGGCTTGGTATTAGGGTAATGCTGGCATCACAGAATGAGTTAGAAAGGTTCCCTCCTCTTCAATGTTTTGGAAGAATTTGAGAAGGATTGGTGTCAATTTTTCTTTACATATTAGGTAGAATTCACCAGTGAAGACATCTAGTCCTGGACTTTTATTTGTTGTGAGGTTTTTGATTGCTGATTCAATCTCTTCACTTGTTATATCGCTATTCAAATTTTCTATTTCCTTTTAAGTTGGTTTTGGTAGTTTGTGTTTCTAGGAATTTGTCCATTTCATCTAAGTCATCCAATTGGTTGGTATGCAACTGTTCATAGTATTATCTTATAATCCTTTCTTTTTCTTTTTTTTTCTTTTTTTTTGAGACGGAGTCTCACTCTGTCGCCCAAGCTGGAGTGCGGTGGCGTGATCTTGGCTCACTGCAAACTCTGCCTCCCGGGTTCATGCCATTCTTCTGCCTCAGTCTCCCTAGTAGCTGGGACTACAGACACCCACCACCATGCCCGGCTAATTTTTTTTTTTTTTTTTTGTATTTTTAGTAGAGATGGGGTTTCACCATATTGGCCAGGATGGTCTTGATTTCCTGACCTCGTGATCCACCCACCTTGGCCTCCCAAAGTTCTGGGATTACAGGCATGAGTCACCTCACCCAGCAATCCTTTCTGTTTCTATAAAATCAATAGTAATGTCTCCACTTTCATGTCTAATTTTAGTAGCTTGAGTCTTCTCTCTTTTTCTTAGTCAGTCTAGCTAAAGGTTTGTCAATTTTGTTGACCTTTTCAAAGAACCAATGTTTGGTTTTGTTTATTTTTTCTATTGTTTTTCTATTATCTATTTTGTTTATCTCTACTCTAATTTTTATTATTTCCTTCCTTCTGCTAGTTTTAGGGTTAGTTTGCTTTTCTTTTTCTAGTTCCTTAAGGTGTACAGTTAGGTTATTGATTTGACATTTTTCTTCTCTTTAATGTAGGCATTTACAGCCGTAAATTTCTCTCTGAGTACTACTTTTGATGTACTCCATTAGTTTTGGTATGTTGTGTTTTCGTTTCATTTTTCTCAAAGTGTTTTCTCATTTTCCTTGTGATTTCTTCTTGGACCCACTAGTTGTTTAAGAGTGTGTTGTTTGAATTCTACATATTTCTAAAATTATTATCTTCCTTCTGTTGTTGATTTCTAGTTGCACCCCTCTGTGATTGAAAATATATTATTTCAATCTTTTTAAACTTAATAATATTTATCTTGTGACCTAACTTATGGTCCATCCTGGAGAATGTTCCATGTATACTTGAGAAGAATGCTTATCCTGCTGTTGTTGATTAAAGTGTTCTATATATTTCTGTTAGATATAACTGACTCATGGCATTGTTCAGTTGTCTATTTCTTTATTGATTCTCTGTCTGATTGTTTTATCCATTATTGAAAGTGAGGTGTTGAAGTCTCCAAGTATTATTTTAGAACTGCCTACTTCTCCCTTTAATTATGTCCATTTTTGCTTCATATATTTTGGGTTTAGGTATGTATATGTTTTCAGGTATGTATATGTTTATAACTGTTATATCTTCTTGGTGGACTTTTTTGACTTAATATCTATTTTGTGTAGCAATAATATAGCTATCCTAGCTCTTTTTGGATTACTGTTTATTTGCATTGGATATCTTTTTCCATCCTTTTACTTTTAATCACTTTATGCTCTTATATCTAAAATGAGTCTCTTGTAGACAGTGTATCATTCTTTATTCAATCTGCCAATCTCTGCCTTTTAGTAAGAGAATTTTACTCATTTATGTTTAACGTAATTACTGATAAAGAATGATTTACTTCTTTCCATTTAGTTATTTGTTTTTCTGTATGCTTGTGTGTTTTTGATCCCCAATTCCCCCATTACTACCTTTTATGTATTTAGTTGATTTTTTTCTAGTGTACCATTTTGATTCACTTCTCTTTCCTTTTTTGTATATTTTTTAGTCATTGTCTTAGTTACCTTGTGATTACAATTAACATCTTAACCTTACAACAATTTAGTTTTAATAATACCAACTTAGTTTCAATAGTATACAAATGCTCTCCTCCTTTTTTACAGTATTTATTTATTTATTTATTTATTTATTTATTTAACATGGAGTCTCACTCTGTCACCCAGGCTGGAGTACAGTGGCATAATCTCAGCCCAATGCAACCTCCACCTTCCAGGTCCAAGCGGTTCTCCTGCCTCAGCCTCCCTAGTAGCTGGGATTACAGGCACACACCACTACGCTCAAATTTTTGTATTTTTAGTAGAGATGGGGTTTCACCATGTTGGCCAGGCTGGTCTTGAACTCCCGACCTCAGGTGATCCACCCACCTTGGCCTCCCAAAGTGCTGGGATTACAGGCATAAGCTACCATACCCAGCTTACTTATTTATTTTTTTTAAAGACAGGGTTTCACTCTGTCACCCAGGCTGGAGTAGTGGCACAATCACAGCTCACTGAGGCCTCCATCTCCTAGGCTCAAGTGATTCTCCTGCCTCAGCCTCTCAAGTACCTAAGACTACAGGCATGCACCACCATGCCCAGCTAATTTTAAATTCGTTGTTGTTGTTGTTGTTGAATGGGGTCTCACTATGTTATGCAGGCTGGTCTCAAACTCCTGGCCTCAATTGATCCTCATGCCTCAGCCTCCAATGTGCTGAGATTACAGGCGTGAGCTACTGTGCCCGGCCTCTGCTCCTTTACCTAGCTATTCCTCCCCCTTTATATTATTATTTTTACAGATTACATCTTTATACCTTGTGTGCCCATTAACGTAGATTTATAATTATTGTTTTACGCATTTGCCTTTTAAATCAGTTAATGACCTTATAATTGGCAAAGATTTCAAAGAAAGAGGTACAAGGTACGATGAGTCCTCGGAGGCGGGGCACTGTGGGTGGGGACTGGGAGGGAAGTAGGAAACCAGGAAAGCCTTCCAGGAGAATAAACATTTGAATTGGAATTCAGTTTTCAAGAACAAAAAATTATTATGTAAAACTACTTATTCACAGGAAAAGATACTCAAAATATTTTACTCAGGGCAAAAAGTAGGTTACCATATAGAATGAATTATCTCATGTTTGCAAATATGTATGTATGTATACATATTTAAAGATATATGTGTATATATGCATAGAAAAACATTCATGATTTTAACCATAGTATTTTAACAGTGGTTATCTCCAATTGTTGAAACTATGGGAAGAAGAAACATTTCCTTTTTTTTCTAGTTTATTCTATAGTGTTTGAATTATTTACAATAAGCACTCTTCACTCTCATAACTGGGAAAAACAATAATGCCATTTTTGTTCTGAATGGTAAAATGAATACTTGGGAATTCACTATGGAGACAAAGTTGGAAAGAACCTGATAGGCAGAGGGAACAGCACAGGTAAGAGCAAAGAGGCATGAAAATAATACTCTATTACAGGAATTGCCAGCCATGTGGCATGGCTGGAAGGCATTGGGGGTGACTGCAAAAGAGTTGTTTCCAGGGACCACGTTACCAATGCCTTTCATCTCATAAAAAGAGTTTAGAGCTGGTTCTTGGCACAAGACCAGGAGAGTAACAAGTTTTGATTTACATATTCAGCAAATTAGTTAATAGGGATGGGGAAAAGCCCAGAGGCTGGGAGACCAATAATTGAGGAAAGACAAGCTGGGACTGGAGCTGAGTCAAGGCTTAGAAGGTAGAAAAGAAAAATGGAAATAAGAGATAAGTGGAAGCCAAATTAGATAATAATTATCCCTGAGTGGGAAGTAAGTTTGTCTGTCTTACCAGGATTTCCAGGGTTGCAGCCCAGCCTGGCATATTAATGGCAGGAGGCCAGGTCTAGAGATGATCATGATCATGATCATGATGAAGATGATGGTGATTCATGATGATGAGGAGGAAATTTCCATTAAAAGATCCTGATAGCCCTTTATAGCTTACAAAGTCCTCTGACTTCCATGTCCCAGAACATCAAAATGTTATGTTCCTAGTCTACAAATGAAGGTCTGAGGCCTGGAGAGGTGATAGAACCAGAGCAAGACCCAAGCACAAAGCACCTTCCCCTAGGCACACAGGTGGGCAGCTGCTGCTGTCCCCAGCAAGCCTGAGCAATGACTGTGTGTTCACTGGCTAGCTATGCGATCGTGGGGGACATTGCCCATCTCTGCGCCTCAGTTTCCTTTTTTATAAAACGAGAAAAATACTTCATGTGGTTGCTGAAAGGATGATATGACTGAAAACAAGTAAAGAGCTTGGAGTAGAACCTGGCACATAGTATGTGCTCGATATATACGAGCTCTTATTGTTTGTTTGCTTGTTTGTTTGTTTTGAGACAAGGTCTCACTCTGTCACCCAGGCTAGAGTGCAGTGGCATGATCATGGCTCACTGTAGCCTCAACCTCCTCAGGCTCAGCTTCTTGAGTAGCTGGGACTACAGGCACCGGCCACGGCATCTGGCTAATGTTTCTATCTTTTTTTTTTTTTTTTTTTGAGACGGAGTCTCGCTCTGTCGCCCAGGCTGGAGTGCAATGGCCAGATCTCAGCTCGCTGCAAGCTCCGCCCCCCGGGTTTACGCCATTCTCCTGCCTCAGCCTCCTGAGTAGCTGGGACTACAGGCGCCCGCCACCTCGCCCGGCTAGTTTTTTGTATTTTTTTTAGTAGAGACAGGGTTTCACCGTATTAGCCAGGATGGTCTCGATCTCCTGACCTCGTGATCCACCCGTCTCGGCCTCTCAAAGTGCTGGGATTACAGGCTTGAGCCACCGCGCCCGGCCTAATGTTTCTATCTTTTGTAGAAACAGGTTTTCTCCACATTGCCCAGGCTGGTCTTATCTTAAACTCCTGGGCTCAAGCAATCCACCTGCCTCAGCCTCCCAAAGTGCTGGGATTACAGGTGTAAGCCACTGTACCTGGCAGAGCTCTTATTATTTTTTACAATTACTATTAGTCTCTGCACAACACCCCACACAGATCATCTGGAAAGAATGACTGGGAAATCAGGCTTTAAGTATTCACCAGATCCCTTCCTTACTTTTAGACCCTGACTCATGGGCAAAGGACCAAGGCTGGACTCTTTGTCCCTGGTCTGGTTCACCAGCGCTCTGAGGTCCTTTGCAGCACTTACCCTTTCTACCCATTTCCATGCTCCTTTGTGCTCATGTGTGCATTCATTTATTCACTCATTCATTCATTCAGCAAACATACCATATTCTAGTCTGGGCCCATCCTAGGGTCTGGGACTACAAAGAAAATCATGGCCCGGGCCTTTCTTCAAAGGCCTCACTCACTCATTCATCAAACACTTACTAGGGGCCTCCTCTGAGCTCACACATACACATTCTGTTTCTATCTTCTCTTGCCTTTGGACATGAAGTAATTATTCAAGGAGTCATTTCCCAGAGATTATTTTGTCTCCAATCTTTTTCTCATGCTTTCTGCCCTGTGTACCCACTCTGTGCACACATACCAAATCACACAGAGAAACCAAAACAGAGATCCAGAAAGAATATTCTCCCACATCTCCTGTGGCTGAAGACTTTCCACTAGTTCCCAGAGTCTGGAAGGAAGAGCGACAGCAACTGAGTCCTCTGGAATTTTTTTCCATTCATTCATTCATTCATTTTTTCACTCAGCAAACAGTTTACTGAGTGCTGTGTCTGTGCCAGGCCCTGTGCTAGGAAGTGTGGGGGTAACAGAAATGAATAATCACAGAGTGCACCCTCGAGGAGTCTCCATTCAGTGGGCCAGTGGTTCATTCTTTTCACAAATATTCACTGAGCTTCTTCAAAGCATCTGTTAGGCTTTGGGAATGTGAACAAGAAAGATGAAGGCCCTGCCCACAGGGAGCGTGCTCTCTATGAGGCGATGTCTCATGCTGTCTATGAGACAGACAATGGGCAAGCAAACACATCAATAGACCACTGTTTTTCCAAGCAAGGCTCTGAAGAAAATAAAACAGGGTGATAGTACAGTGACTGAGGTTAGACAACACAAGTGAATTAAATTTGAGCAGGGCACTTGCCTTCTCTGGGCTTCATTTTCCTCAAGGAGAACAATCATATCATCTCCACTGTGGGGAGGAAATGAGTTAGCATATGTGAAGCCTGGAACATAGTGAGCACTATGTAAGTGTCATCAATTATTTATTTTTCCGAGGGCAGGGGAAGGTGGAATGGAGGAGTCTCACTCTGTCACCCACGCTGGAGTGCAGTGGCATGATCACGGCTCACTGCAGCCTTGGCTGCCTGGGCTCAAGAGATCCTCCCATCTCAGCCTTTCTGAGTAGCTGGGACTACAGGTGTGCACCACCACACCTGGTTAATTTGTTTATTTTTTGTAGAGATGGGGGTTTCATAACGTTGCCCAGGCTGGTCTCAAACTCTTGGACTCAAGAAATCCTCCCACCTTGGCCTCCCAAAGTGCATCATTTTTTATTTTTAAGTAGATGCATAAACAGATCATCAAAACATCAGGTGGTTAGTGCAGAATAAAGCAACTTAGATCTGGAGAGGAGCCCCAAGGTGCCACGTACAGCCCAGCCCGGGAAGAAAGTCAGGACACGGGACATAGATGCCCTCCTTGCATCACCTAACCCTGCATCCCCAGAACCCACTGGTCACCCCCAAGGATGTTGCCTTTCTGAAGGGCTGGAGCAAGTGGAAAGGGGCAGAAGAAAT
This sequence comes from Piliocolobus tephrosceles, assembly GCF_002776525.5. Classification (NCBI taxonomy): domain Eukaryota; kingdom Metazoa; phylum Chordata; class Mammalia; order Primates; family Cercopithecidae; genus Piliocolobus; species Piliocolobus tephrosceles. The sequence continues at coordinate 125,073,055 of NC_045438.1, forward strand.
GCATGTGCCCCACTTCCCTGTGGACAAGATGGGAGAGAGGGTACACAGGTGGCCACGGGCAGGCAGGATAGGGCCTGCTTTCATGGGCCACCTCCTCCCAGGATCCTGGCTCTCCAAAGTGCCTGCCACCCTGTCGGGTGATAGAAATGCTGGGGGGTGGGGAGGAGGGCGGGTACCCTGACACTCAATCCACACGGAGCAGAATGAAGGGGCAACTCCCCTTCACGGGGTTCTTTCCTAGACCCTAGAGTTCAAGAGTTCAGGGCTCCTGTTCACAGGAGCACACTATCTTTCCACCACTCTCAGCGAGGAGTATCACTGACCCACCTCTTAGATGAGCACACGGAGGCTGAGAAGAAACAGTGATCTTTCTCAGTCACCCAGTTCAGAAGTGGCAGCAGAAAGTCAGCATCTGGGCTGGCTGCAAAGTGGCCACTCTTCTTCTCCTCCCCCATTCTGCTTCTCCCAATTTGGGGTGCGCAGGAAAGCCTATTATGTAGGGAGGGCAGGGCTGTGGGACTCAGGGGGGTGGAGGGAGTGAGAGGCAGATATTGCTGTGCAAAATGACCTGGCTCTGTGGTGAGGGCTCCAGGATTGTTGGAGAGAGCAGGGTGCAGAACTGGGTGGGGGGTTACAGCCAGGAAGAGATGGAATCACAGGGAGGAAGCCTCGCCTGCCCCCTACCCTCATCACAATAGGCATCCTGGCAAACAGGATGAGGAAGGGGCAAGGCCCCAACCCCTCCTCCACAGTGTCACCTGGCCAGGCAGCCCCATTCCCAGCCCTGCGCCCACAGGGACCAGGATGTGGGCAACCAGGGATAGACAAGCCCTGACGTAGACAACTGTGCGACCCCCATGCCTGGCCTCCACAGCCACAAGTCAAATACTCTTTGTGGTTTGGGCACCGGCCAAGCGCCCACACCCCAGCTCACGGGACCACAACTTCCCTGTTGCATCAGGTTACTGAGCTCGTGCACACGCCCCAGGCCTGTTACACAACTGTAGTGCGCGCGCACAGCACCCACACACCCTGGGTGGCTCCACAGTCCCACAGAAGAAACCGCAGCCTTGTTCGGAGGGCACAGGGCCCTCTCCAGCCTCTTGGCATTGAGAGCTGGGGATGGGGGTTAGGGGGAGGAGGGTGCCTGGTCTGGGGCCAGGATCTGTGGGCTCCACCACTGGCTCATTGTGAAACCCCAGTAAGTCATGGTCCCTCTCTGAGCCTGTTTCCCCACCTAAAAAGGAAGCTCACCTTCCACCCTGATGATCTACACATTGAATTGCACTCCGCGCCCCTCAGCACCCTCCAAACCGCCACTACTGTCTCCCTTCCTCTGGGAATGTCAGCACGAGAGGGAAGCAAGAATCTGCACAGAGAGGAGACAGAGGGGTGGATGAGATGACCTCTAAAAGGGCCCTTTCCTCACGGGGCTTCTCCCCAGTAGAAGTGGGTGTGCCTTGAGGGGAGCCCCATCATCGCCCTTTCTCTAGGAAGACCGAGGACAGTGGCCAGAGCTCTTTTGAGAAGGGACTAAGGAGCAGGAGGCGGGGGATGGGTAGCTTTCTTCTTTGTAGTTTTTTCCCCCATTTTTCTACAACAGACATGTGTCACACACTACTTGCAATGGGTGGAGGAAGGAGTGTGATTGGAGGGCAAATGCTCTGGGGAAGGTTAATGTATCAAGCACGCCCCCTTTTCCACCCTTAAGCCAGCTTTCCCTAACTGTGTTGTGGCAAAAGGGCTCAAATAAGCACAGGAAACCTGAGTTAAACACAGTCTAACAGGTTTTCTTGACTGTGGGACTTCTCTGAGCCTCTAACGTGAGAATCTGGGCCACAACCCTCAGAGAGGAGGGACGAGACAAGGAAATCCATTTAATCTCAGAGCTCTTTATAGGGGAGCATCTCAAGATACACTTACTAGGCACTGCTGGAACCCAGAGTCCGGTGGCATGCCAGGCCCACACCCCATTGGTGAAGACCCTCCATGGAGGAGAGACAGCCTAGGCCCGGGAGGATACCAAGGGCAGATGCCCTAGGCAGCCACCTCCCACTGTGTGAGTCCAATCCCAAACCCTCTGACCAGAACTGGTCCAAGACCTGTATCCCAGTTATGAAGGCAGGTTGTAATGTGGGAGGGCCCATGGGTGGCCCTGCTGCTTCCCTGAAGTTACTTAGATCTACAGTGACCCCTGCTGGCTCTGGCCAAAATCACCCCTACCCTTACTCCTCACCTTCCTCCTTGCCAAGCCCTGGCCCTCCAGCCTCTTCCCCACGGTGGGTCCTGATGGTAGCCTTGACCCAGTCCCATCAGGACCCACCGTGACCACACTCGAACACCAAATCCCCTACTCTTTCCTTCATGCCTGGGGTTGGAATCTGGCCAGGCTTTGATTGAGCAACATGTTAGTGAGTTCTGAGGCCTGTGCTGGGGAGGCCCTGATGGCATGAGAAAGAGGGCTCCGAGGACAGCCTGACCCCTTATCAAGGGCACAGTCACCCCCATGGAAGTTCAAGACCACTATCATAACAGCAAACATTCATTGGCTTTTTCAGGAACAGAGCTAAATCGTTTATGTCGAGTATTCCATTTAATTCTCATAAGAATTCTACAGGCACTGTTCCTGCATTGACCCAGTTTTCCAATGAGAAACTGAGGCTCAGAAGTTTAAAAATTACCAAATGGCAAAGCTCAGATTCAAATCTGGATTTCTGGATTTGAACCTACCCGTTCGTTCCCTGTGCTATTTTGCTGTTCTTGCTTCTGCCCACCTACAGTGTTCAAGTGTAGTTTTGTCTGCCCAATGTCCATGGTTTCAGGGAAGCATGACTCAAGTGGCCTTGCCTCATGTCCTCCAAGCATGGCCTTGTGAGCAGACCTAGCCAGTCATTATACCCTTCCCCCAGTCAATGGGGATACAGATTGGGTTTTCATCCCCCAGGCCCATTCTTTCTTCTGATAATAGTGTCTTGATTTACTTTGGGCAATCCCTACACTCTCAGCAAAAGTGGCTTGGATGGAAATGACTCCATCCCCCTATCTCCGTGGGAAGATTCAGACCACTCAAGCACAGGAAAAAAAAAAAAAAAAGTCCTATCCATAGCAATTGGTTCAGGAAGGACATATGACCAAACCAGGCCCATCAGAGTCAATCCTGGGATTTTACTGGAGCCACTGGGAAGAAGAATGGCTTTCTGCTTCCTCCGAAGTTGCTAAATGGGTATGTATATTCCAAGAGTTTCCAGGAGTACTGCCTAAGGAGAACACGCACGAGAAGGAAGCCCACACAGAGGAGAGCAGAGACCAAGCCCTGCAGACATTGTCCGGGCTGTGCCAAAGATAGACTCACCCCTGGACTCTTCACTGATATAAGCCAATAAATTACTTTTTTGTTGTTGTTTTTGTCTTAAGCAAGTATGAGTTGGGTTCCTGTCCTTTGAAACAAAGATCTATCGAAGCCTCCCCCCATTATTCCTCATTGTTAACAGCTGTGTTTCCTTCTTGCCTTTTTCTCCCATGCTTATACAGACACACTGGACACTCTCTAAATAAAAATTGACGCCACTGGCTACTCCTTTCTTCAAGATATACTCTTTCGCTTATTTTTGTAAAACCTAGCTCCCAGTTTTCGGCTTTCTTCCTGCCCCTCTGAAGTCCTGTCCATCTTATTTTCCTTCACTGGCTCCTCTTTGTTTGCAAGTAGCAGAAACCACCTCTGGCACTTATAAGAAAAAAAATAAAAAGCAAAAGAATTCACTGGAAAAATATTAAGGAGCTAGGTCAGAGAATCAACTGGGAGTCTGGAGTACCTAGCTGGAAACCAGACGGAAGTGACTTGGCTGAACTCCAAAGGCCCCTTCCATCCTAGTGTCAGGATGCTCAAGATGCCCAGACCCAAGAGTCTGACCAGATGGCCACCCCTCGGCTGCCCCATGGAGGTGAAAGGGAAGGCTAGGTGCAATGAGTCTCCAGAGATCCTTCCAACTCTAGAGTAGGAGAATAGATCATTTGGTTTTTCATCCCACAAGGTGGAGGAGAGATAATGCCCCAAAAGGGAAACTCAAAATGAGGGTGAGCATGTTCCCAGCGTTCTCAAGGTTGTGCCCTGGGCTTTTTCTCTTCTCTTCACTGGTCCCTGGGCCTTCTCATCCCCCCTCTTTGATGGCTGCAGCTGCCACCAGTATGCCTACAATGCCCAGGGTAGACTTCTACCCCAGACCTGTCTCTTGAGTCCAGACCCACATATCTGTGAGCCTCTCTACATGGATGATTCACAGGTCCTTCAACTCAATGGGTTCAAACTTAACTCATCCTGGTCAGCAAACTTGCTCCTTCTTTGAGGTCCCTTAGCTTAGCAAATGCAACTGCCAGCCACTCCACTGGTCACAGCAGAACCTGGGATCCTTGAGTCATTCTCAATGTCCTGTCTGCCTGAGGGCTTTTGCACATGCCAGGCCCTCACCCTAGCAGTCTCAACTCTAGCACTCCCATTTTCACCTGGATAGTTCCTTGTGGCATAGATATCTAGCTATCTCCCTTTCTTCTTTAGTAATAGGCCCATGGCTGCCCAGAATAAAGACAAATTCCCTAGCATCCTTTGCAGCTAGGAGAACCATGTGGCTGAGCTCTGGCCAAAAGTCTGTGAGTAGAAATGGTGTGTGCCACCTACAAAGATGTGTCCTTAAAGGAAGGGGCATATCCTCTTCTTCTCTCTCCCCTTTTTCCTTCCTGCTGACTGGACTGTGAACATAATGGCCGGAGCTGGAAAAGCCATTCTGGACTGAGATGGAAGCTGAGTATGTGAGAATGGGGGAGCCACGGATTTAGCTAGAGGGAGCCTGGAACCTGTGATGACTATAGAGATTCTCCATCACCCCTGGACCACCCAATTCTGGGCTTCACTTATGGAAGAAAATTAAACTTCTGTCTTGTTTAAACCACTCTTATTTTGGGGCTTTTCTGTTACTTACAGCTGAAGCTAATCCTGACACATTGCTCTCATCCCCGTAAACTTCAGCTTAAATGTCACTTCCTCTGAAAAGCCTTCCTGGATCACACAGATTCAGGCAAGTCCAATTGTGATAAACTGTCATAGCATAGCAACTTAACCTGTACTTCCCTTCGCCACTTCTCGGATTTGTATTGAAATCTTTTTTTTTTTTTTTTTTTTTTTGAGACAGTCTCGCTCTGTCACACAGGCTGGAGTGCAGTGGTGCGATCTTGGCTCACTGCAACCTCTGCCTCCTGGGTTCAAATGATTCTCCCACTTCAGCCTCCCTAGTAGCTAGGACTACAGGCACACGCCACCGTACCCGGCTAATTTTTTGCATTTTTAGTAGAGATGGGGTTTCACCATGTTAGCCAGCCTGGTCTCGAACTCCTGACCTCGTGATCCACCCACCAAGGCCACCCAAAGTGCTGGGATTACAGGTGTGAGCCACCGCACCCGACCTGAAATCATTTTTCATATAAAAATTGGTTCATTGTCTTTCTCTCCAATGGAACACAATTTCCAAGAGGGCAGGAACTGAGGCTGCCTTTTTACTGCTGAAGTTCCAGTGTCTGGAATATGGTAGTCACTCAATAAACTTTGTTGGTGAATGAATGAATGAACTTACTATTTTACATGAGATTATCCCCCATTTCACAGGTCAAGTTACTGCAATTGCTTTTCATAAGAGATGAACCCAACGAGACCTACCACCTCAGACTCACCAGCTTCTCTAAGTGAGCCTCACTCCCCACGTGGAAATTTGCCCTCCGCTACCTTCATCTCAGCTCTGTGGCTCTGTGTTCCTCTTTTTCTTAAAATTCTGGGATCAGCCGGGCGCAGTGGCTCAAGCCTGTAATCCCAGCACTTAGGGAGGCCGAGACGGGTGGATCACAAGGTCAGGAGATCAAGACCATCCTGGCTAACACGGTGAAACCCCGTCTCTACTAAAAAATACAAAAAAAAACTAGCCGGGCGAGGTGGCGGGCGCCTGTAGTCCCAGCTACTCGGGAGGCTGAGGCAGGAGAATGGTGTAAACCCGGGAGGCGGAGCTTGCAGTGAGCCAAGATCCGGCCACTGCACTCCAGCCTGGGCGACAGAGCGAGACTCCGTCTCAAAAAAAAAAAAAAAAAAAAAAAAAAAATTCTGGGATCATCTACTTACCAAACTCAAGTTGGCCTTAACAGACTCTAGGGTTCCAGCTCAGCAAACAGGCTATGGTCCTGCTTAAAGTCATCTCCAGCAAGGGGAAAGATAATACCCCCATCCTCTTTCCAGTCAAGCAGCCTAGGTAGTCATCCCCAAAAAGGGGTCTCAGGACCAGGTGCACCCCTCCCAGGGCCTGCTGGCTCCAGCTCCCACTCTTGCTGCCTGCTGTGGTGCCTCCAGACCTTCCTTGGCCTTTGGGCCCTAGAGAATCCCTCCCCTGCCCTCTGCCCTCTGCCTTTGATGATCCTCCAAGTGGCGAAGCATGGAGGGCAGGGAATGAGGGATGGGTTAGGGTTAATTCCCACTAGGCTGTGAGCACCTGAGGGCAGGAATTGAGCTTTTTCCATCCCTGTCTTCTTATACCTGGCACAGTAGTAGGCTCAGAAAATGCGTCTGGATAAAAAGCAAAGCCATCTAAGGTATGGCTAGGAGAGGAAGAAAGGGCTGGATGGGGTGAGGAGGATAATCAGAGATGCTTGCTGCCCACACTCTGCCTTGCTCTGAAAGGAGGGTAGAGGGGGTGAGGGTCTGCCTACTCCTATCACCACTTGTGTGAGGAGGGGCCCAGTCAGGAGATGCTGGAGGAGTCCAGGGTTGGTGGGAACTGGATCCCAGTGGACCCTCTCCACACCCCACTGCCAGGCAGGGGTCTGTGGGTGAGTGAGCATGTTTGGCTGTTGTCTCTGATCTGTGCTGCTGCCGCTCCTCTTGATGAAGCACAATCAAAGAGGTGGCTGCCATGGGGCCATGTGAGAGCTGTCCGGACACCCAGGGATGCTCCGGGCCATTGGGTTCCACCCTCCAACTCCCATCTCCCCGCCATTCCCAGGGCCCAGGCTGGCCCCACAAACAGAAACAGCTCCAAGCTGGGGTAGTGCGGCTCCAGATGTCAGGCCAGGAGGGCTTTCAGTAATCCCTAGATCAGCCCAATGCTGGCACAGTGGGCAGATGGGGAAACTGAGGTCAGAGAGAGCAAAAATTTGCCCTCAGCCATAGAGCAAGGTAGAGGCACAAGGCCCCAAGCCTCCTGGCTCCCATTTCTATGCTGTTTGCCATACCAGGTAGGGACCCTGGAGAAGAAGGGGTCTGCAGATTTGGAGTAGGGACTCAAAAAATCCACTCCACTCCACCCCAGAGTAAAGAGCATGAGCTCTGAAGCCAGATGAGCTGGACACAAATTCTAGCCCCACCTCCCATCATCGTAACCTTCAGCAAATGTCTTTACCAGTCTGTGCCTCCATTTCCTTAACTGTGAAATACATATAACAGTAATTGTAATAACCTCATAGTGATATTCGGAGGACTAAATGAGTGGACACATATAAAGTGCCTGGACAGGGCTCCATATGTAATAAACACTCAGTAAACACCAGCTGTCACTATCTCATGGTGCTCAAAGGGTCTCCGTGTCCTGCTGAAGTCCAAAGTCATTCCTAAGCCAGTAAAAGGCCTTCCCCTAGGAGTGATTGTAGTGAGAGGTGGCTCAGCCACAGCCATTTCCCAGGGTGTGGGTGGAAGCCGGGGCCCTTCCCCAGTGCTCTCACTGACTCCAGCCTCCGACCTCCTGTCTCAGGGACTCAGCAGCCGATTGGCCCCTCCAGTCGCCAGCCTGTCTGCCGGGCTCTCACGCCTGATGCAGAGATAAACACATCCCACGATAGTATTGTTTCCCATTTCCCGCAGCTCTCAAGTGAGATCTTAGAGGGTGGGATTAGCTGGGCATTTGGGCAGTTTAGGGGTTTGGAAGGATTGAGAGAGGCTGTTCCCAGAGCTGGCCAGTCCCCAGTCTCTAAAGGCAGTGTAGATGGCCAGATGTGCAGGGAAGGGGTGAGGGGAGCAGATGGCGCCCGAGTCTCTGGAACATTCTGCCACCATCTCCCTACATTGCACACAGCCATATTGAGCCTAACAAGGAGGAAGAGTGGAGAAATGGGACGCCCTTCTCCACAGTCACTTCTCTCCCTACACCCAGATCAGAGCCTCTGGCCCCTGTATTCCCTCAGGTGGCTGATCCAACTAGCAAGATGTCACCAGGGAACAGGAAACCCAGAGCCCTTGGCAGAGACAGTCCGCAGTGCCCAGAACCCAGGCCCAAGGCAAGCTGGGCAGGCCAGAGGGAGGGCAGTCTGGGGAGATGGAGTGTCCAGGCGCGCGCTTACTTCATCATTATGGGTAGAGTCAGCCAGGGGAGAGAGGCCTTCCTCTCCCAGCCAGGGCGCACCCCTCCTTCCCACCCCACTCCCCAGTACTCCCAGTACAGCCACTCTCATGACCTCACTGCCACGGCCAGGCCAGGCAGGTGGCCAGGAACCAGGGACCCGCCAAAATCCACATCCCCCAGAGACCATCGTGAGCCAGGCAGGGGCAGGATGTGTTGCTGGAATAGCCTCCACCCACCCAAACCAACGCCCATGAAGACAGCCTGTCCTACCAAGTGTTTACTCCAGCCAGGCAGACTCACCTCCCTCTCAACAAGGCTGAACCTAGGGTAGTCCTTCACTACAGGCCCTGCCTGTCAGCCAGACACATCCCAACTCCTCCTACTCCCCTGCTAAATCCTGCTCGGCTGCCCTGTCCTTCCCTGAGTGACTTACCTGCCACTCACCTCTCCACCATTTCGCAGTGATGGTAGTAGAGGTGGAGGGGTAGAGGGGTTGTGATGGAGATGGTGATGTGGACACAGAAGTACTGGTCGTGACAGCCATTATAGCAGTTTCAGGGTGGTGATGGTAACAGTGAAGGGGATGATGGTGAAGGTGATGGCGGTGGTGATGGAGGTGGCAATGATGGAGACAGCAATGGTAGTGAAGGGAGTCATGTGATTGTCACAGTGGGAATGAGGTGAGTCGGGATACCTCCCTTTATAGGGCGCAGGAGCATGAAAAGACCGTTGGCCATGTCATTGAGGCCTACAGGAACATCATGGTGAGTCGAGAATTTCCAGGGCATCCAGCACAGCAGGCCCCCAGAGCAGTGGGGGTAACGGCCTCTTCCCCAGTTTCCCAGTAGAGCATCATTACGTTCCCCTTTCGGACTCCTGGAGACCCCTCCAACTTGAAGCAAGTGTCATCTGCCCTGAAATCTGCTGAGACCACCCTTGGAAGAAGGTGGACAGAGGCCAGGCTTGGGAGACAGAGGATCCTGGGTTGGAATCCTAACTAAATGGAGTTCACTTGGGTCTGAACCTCACTGTAAAACGGGAACCATAATTCTCCATGGCAGGGTCATTGTGAGGATAGACATAAATATCTTTAAAAGTGCCTGACACAGAATAGTGGCAAGACAAATCATCAATATTTTGTATCCTGTTTTCTAAGGCTTTCTTATCAAGCCTCCACCTACCCACTCCCCCTACCCCAACACTTCTGCCATATGCCTCCCTGTCTTCATTTTCTAGAGCTGCCGTAACAAATGACCACAAACTTGGTGGCTTAAAACAACAGAAACTTATTTTCTCACAGTTCTGAAGGCCAGAAGTCTGAAATTGAGATGCCAGCAGGGCCAAGTTCCTGTCCAGCTTCTGGTGGCTCAAAGCATCCCTTGGCTCTGGGCTCCAGTTTCTGCCACCACCTTCACATGGGTCTTCACATGGCTGTCCCCACCACATCTCTCAGTGTTTTTAATTGTTTCTTAGAAGGACGCTTTCATTGGGTTTGGGGCCCACACTAATCCAGCATGATCTCATCTCAATCCTCACCTTCATTACCTCTGCAAAGATCCTATTTCCAAACAATGTCACACGCTCAGGTTCCAGGTGGGCATAAACTTTGGGGGTCTCTATTCAACCCACTACATTCCCCCAACCTCAGAGTGAGCCAAACTTAATTCCCCACACTCCCTATGACCTGGCACAGCCATGGCCCCTGTCCAAGCCTGCTTCCAGACCCCCACCGCCCTGCCCCTGCATGTCCCAGGCCCCCTGGCCCTGCGCCTGGGCTCCCCAGTGCCATGCGTGCATGCCTGTGTGCGTGTGCACAGATTCCCTCTTCACTTGGCGGTGAGAAAGGGGGATTCTAGGCTTCAGCAGGAGCCTGCAGGGGCCTCTCTGCTCGGAAATGCTTCTTCCTCTCCCCCTGGCAGCTGTTTGGCTTGGCGGGGGCCCAGCTGGCAGGCTCAGCAGCCAAGGAGCCCTAGGGGGCAGTGGGAGGGAATGGTGAGGGGCAGGCAGCTCCGTCGTCCTCAGACCCAGGCCCTGGGAGCTGGGCCAATGGCGGGCCTCCCTGCTGGCTGGCTCCAGCCCCTTCGCTCTTGGTTCTCCTCCTCCCTGGTCTCTCGTCCTCCCCATCCCATAAAGGGGAATTCTGGAGACCCTCCACCACCCTGCACTAGCCAAGCAGAAGACGTGCAGAAGGGGAGCAGCAACTGGCAAAGCAAGAAACACACCCAGGGAGAGGGCAGTCAGTGGCCCCTGAGGATCCGCTCATGGGGGCTCTGGATACTCTTTGAGGGCACCCTAGGACAACCTGGACTTCTCCCAACCTCTGATATTCTGTCCTCTGCTCCTTCCACGTTCCTGAAATTTCCTATCCCTGTTGTCTCCTGTAAGGCACTTGCCTTCTTCCAGGGCCCCTCTGAACCCCCAAGCTGTTGCCTAGTTTTCTGGGTCATGCCTCTCTTCAATAAGCAGGACAGAAAATGATGCCCTCAGCCCCCAGCAGGTCCTACAACCTCTTTCTGCTGATGGGAAAATGGTAAAGAAGCACATAGGGAGGGGCACAGGATAATGAGCCCTGGCTTTAGAGTTCATTTGGCCTGGGTTCAAGTTGCAGTCCTGCACTTGACACCTGTGTGATCCTGGACAGGTAACTTAGCCTCTCTGAGCCTTGATATAGCCTCATAAAAGTAAGACTACTCATAGCTAACTTGCAGGGTTGCAAGGATAAAATTGCATAGCCTCTGAAATAAGGTAGGTATTCTCTAAATGACAATAACTTCCTACGTTCCAGGCACTGTGTTAAGCACTTTGCATAGATTATCTCATCTAATACTAATAATAAGTTTATGAAATAGAAACTATTTCATGGCTAAGGAAGCTGAGCAGTTTCATTTGGGTCCCAGAACTGGTGAGAGGTTGAGCTGAGATTTGATTCTAAGCACTGTGAATCCAAACCCTGCTCTCAAAACTACCATGCTCTGTTGCCTATGCCACTGGCAGTGTAGACATGGTAGATAGTATTAGTATTAATACCACAGAGAGCAGCTGGCTGCAGGGGTTTTCCTGGGGCTCCTGCAGGTGCAGCTTGGAGGTCTGCCTTACCCTGCACACAGATTTGCATGCAGCTTGAAAGTCACTATCTGCCTGGCTGCCTTGGTAATTCTGGAGTCCTGGACACGAAGGCCAACCCATCCCAGTCACAGGAGACCACTGAAACTGAAGCTCTCAAGGCTCTCGTGCCTTGGCACATCTGGAAGCTATTAGCTTCCTTTCTACCACCTAGCCCTCACCCCCGCCCCCCAGCCAGCTGTTCACAGTGGCTAATTCTGGGAAGTGCCCCTCAGCCAGTAGTTGCCTGCAGGGGATGGGGGAGGGGGGTTCCTCACCAACACATCCATGGGGTGGAGGGGAGGTAGGCAGGCAGCAGAGGGTTAATCTGAGTAACCACAGCTGCTGGCCTCCTCCTCCCCCAGCCCACAGATAGATAGCCGGTGGGGTTACTGCTGGTTGAGTAATGAGGAGGGAAGAGAGAAGGAGGAGGCAGGGGTGAGTGCGGAGGGAGACCAAGGAGCAGAGATTGAGAAAATGTTTCTGCTGGCAAAGATCCTTAAAAGGTCATCTGATATGGTCCTTCCCCCTGTTTCCTGGGGGTCACAGTGACCTCATGGTGTAGTGGAAAGAGGGCAGTCTTTGTAGTTGAGCAAAGCTGGGTCACAATCCTGACTCTGTCGCTGTCAGTCTGTACAACCTTGAGCAAGGTCCTTACCCTCTCCAGGCCTAAGCAGCCTCATTTGTGCGATGGGAGAAGAGCACCCCTCTGGCAAGGCTGCCAAGAGAGTTCTGGGAGATACACTCTGGTCCGTGCCCAAAAACATTCGCTCCCTCATCTCTAAGAGTGGCAAGAAGCTTCAAGAGAGGTCTTCCCTTGGCTCCACTACCTGCCCCACTTTCTGGGATCTCACTCTCTAGTTCCTGAATCAAGCACACCCACCTTACTGTGAAGCCTGCTCTCAAAACCACGTTCTGCCTGGAGCCTTGACCTGCCCTCTTCTCTGCCCAGCGTTGCCCTCCTCATTTTCTAAACTTGCCGAAGACCCCCACCACAGGCACTGACAGCTCCCACTGGCTCCCATTGTCCCAAACATCCCTCCACCCCTTAGTACCTCTGTCATTCAGCAGGTTATCTGACATCTCTGAACCCTGGGGGTTAAATGTCGCTGCTGCAAAAACGCCTCCTTATATACTACTGCATGTAATCTTCATAGCAATTCTTGAAAATAAGGTTTAACTACCATTTTGTATATTGAGAGGAAGGAACAGATGCTAACTTTTGTTTTGTTTTTCAGACTTGAGACAGGATGTAGCTCTGTCACCAAGGCTGGAGTGCAGTGGCGCAATCTGCTCACTGCAACCTTCGCCTCCTGGGCTCAAACAGTCCTCCCATCTCAGCCTCCCAAGTAGCTGGGACTTACAGGTGCCTGCCACCACACCTGGCTATTTTTTTTTTTTTTTTGAGATGAAGTTTCACTCTTGTTACCCAGGCTGGAGTGCAGTGGAATAATCTTGGCTCACTGCAACCTCCGCCTCTCAGGTTCAAGCAATTCTCCTGCCTCAGCCTCCCGAATAGCTGGGATTGCAGGCACCCACCACCATATCCAGCTAATTTTTGTATTTTTAGTAGAGACAGGGGTTCCACCATGTTGGCCAGGCTGGTCTCGAACTCCTGACCTCAGGTGATCCACCCATCCCAGCCTCCCAAAGTGCTGGGATTATAGGTGTGAGCCATGGCACCTGGTCGATGCTAACATTTATTAAAGACTTGCTGCACACCAAGCCATGGACTGGGCCTGAGAGAAAAGCTGAGGAAATCCTGGATTTTCCCCTTAGAAGACTTTAATAATTGAAGAACTTTAATAAATGAAGAACCGGTTAATATCTCCTACTGGTGCTACTGCAAAGGGCCTGTGTCCCCAGGCACCCAGACAGCCTCCCCCTCATTATCCTGGCTGGGACACAGAGAACAGCTGCCGAGCCCTAACCCAAGGGACTGTTCGTCACCTGCAATTGGGTGGCCCCTACACCCCCTTTCACAAGTCATTTCCCTTCCTGTTGCCCGATAAGCTCTAGTCCCTCTGGAACAATGAAATCACATCCCACATGCTCCCAGCCTCCATTCTTAGCCTTTCCTCGCATCCACACCCCCTTAACCCATTTGATGGTTGATCTGCAGCAGCCAATCCAGTTTAGCTCTTTACTACTTTTTAACCACCGTTCACTGAGTGCTTCTTCTGTGCTAGGCACTGTCTACTATGTCTTTTGTTTGTTTGTTTTTATTGTTGTTTTTTGTTTTTTTGAGACAGAGTCTTGTTCTGTCATCCAGGCTGGGGCACAATGGTGCAACCTTGGCTCACTACAGCCTCCACCTCCCAGTTTCAAGTGATCCTCCTGCCTCAGCACCCCGAGTAGCTGGGATTACAGGTGTGCGCCACCACACCCAGCTAATTTTTGTATTTGTAGTGGAGACGGGACTTTGCCATGTTGGTCAGGCTGGTCTCAATCTTCTGACCTCAGGTGATCTGCCCGCCTCAGCCTCCCAAAGTGCTGGGATTGTACTGAGCTACCCGCCCGGCCTCTACTATCTCATTGAACACTACACACACACACACACACACACACACAGTAACCCCAAAATGAGTAGTAGTATATCAATCTTATGAATGAGGACACCAAGCCTCAGAAGCAGGCCCACCCCAAATCCTGCCCAGTCCTAGTCCACGGGAACAGCACCCACCTGCCTTGGGAAGGGAACAGCAGCAGCCCTGCTCAAGTGTTACGTTCACCCAGATCAAAGGATTCCAGACTTGAATAGTCAACCACGCAGGCATCAGCCCAGCAGCCCATCTCAGACTCAACATGGCCAAAGCCAAACCTCTGATCTTTTCCTCCAAACATGCTTCATCCACAGCTTCCCTATCTCCGCTAACAGCAACTCTATCCTTCCAACAGCTCAGGCCAGCAATCTTGGATCCGCCTTTGACATCTCTCCCTCTCACCTTCAGCCATCAGGAAGTCTTGTTGGCTCAACCTTTGAAATATATTCAGGACCCACCACTCCCAGCCACCTCCACCGCTTGCACCAAGCTCCCAACCCCTTTCTCTTGGACTACTTCAGTGGCCTTCCTGCAGGTTTCCCTCCTGCCCTCGGACCCTACAGTCTACTCTCCACTTAGTAACCAGAGTTCTATTTGACTCTTTTTAAGCCAACCACATCCCTCCTCTGCCCAACCCACCCCAGTGACTCCCTTCCCACTCACAGGAAAAGCCAGGACCTCACAATGGCCTTCAGAACCACACGATCTGACCTCAGGCCCCTTCCTCTCCACCCCCTACTCTTCTCGGTCCCTCTGCTCCAGCCACACTGGCCTCAAACACTCAAGGCACGCTCCTGCCTCACGGCCTTTGCTCCAGCTGTTTTCTTTGCCTTGAATGCTCTTCCCCCAAATATCCTTACGGCTCATGCCCTCATATCCCTTTAGCTTTTGATCCTAAATCCCTCTACCCTTACCAAGCTATTTATTTCTGTAACCACATTTCCCTTGACACTCTGTCTTCTCTCCTTATCTTCCTCAACTCTTATTTTCCAAAGCCTTTATCAGCCTCTAATATACCCTATAATGTGCCTATTTTTATGCTTTCCTCTTTATCTCCTCTCTCACCCGCTAGAATGTCAACTTTATGTGGGCAGGTACATCTGTGTTGTTCATTGCTGTATCCCAAATACCTGGAATTATCCTTGACATATAGTAGCTGTTTAATAAACATTTTTTGAAAGAATGAGGCAACTGAGCTTATCCTGTATCCTGAGGATGCATTTGGGAAAGCACAAGTGAATTCGTTTTTTCACTAAACATTTTTGGAGGGCTCTCTTCCATGTCAGGCCCTCTACTGAGCCCAGGAGAATGATTAAGAGTAGACATGGTCCCTTCTCCAGAGACTCGTCAGTCGAAAGAGGACACAAGCACTACCTCCAGCAAGGGATGAGGGGCCAGTCAACTTAATGCAATCATCATTGAGCACACAGCATATGGGAGGCCCCTTGCTGAGAGATCATTTTTGCCTTGCCCTTAAAATAGGTTTCACATTTGAAAACGCCTTCACAGCCATATCTCCTGGGACCCTCATCATCACCTCCCAGACATTAGTCTCCCTCCCTTCCTCCCCTCCTCTTTTCCTTCCACCCTCTTTTCCTCCCTCCCTCCATTTATTCTCTCCTTTCTTCCTTTCTTTCAGAAAACTTACTGGACACCTGCTCTATTCACAGCCCAGCAAGGTGGAGGTTATAAGGTACCAGTATGGCCAGGTGAGGTGGCTCACGACTGTAATCCCAGCACTTTGGGAGGCCAAGGCAGGCAGATCACCTGAGGTCAGGAGTTTGAGACCAGCCTTACCAACATGGTGAAACCCTGTCTCTACTAAAAATACAAAAATTATCTGGCCGTGGTGATGGGTACCTGTAATCCCAGCTACTCAGGAGGCTGAAGCAGGAAAATCATTTAGAACCTGGGAGGTGGGCTTTGCAGTGAGCCGAGATCACACCACTGCACTCCAGCCTGGGCAACAAGAGTGAAACTGCATCTCAAAAAAAAAAAAGGTACCAATGTGGTTCCAGAGTCCAAGGGGATTAAAAACTGCAGCCTTGATTTCAATAACAAAACCAAGCTGTTAGATAAGGAACAGAGCAAGCTTTAGGCCCGGAGAGCAGGCAGGCTGAGTCGAAGATATAAGCAGCTCTCGTGGAGAAAGTACGGAGATCTGAGCCAGATCTTTTTTTTTTTTTTTTAAGGGAATTTTCAGATATTCCAAGGTAGAAAAGAGGAAGGAAAAGGATGCCAGGTGGAAGGACAAGCTTGAACAAAAGCTTGGAGAGAATGAACCCAGCGTGAAGAGCACCAATCTTGTTGGAACAGGAAGGTCATTTGAAGGGTGATGGGATGAAAGGAGCACCTGCAAGTGACAAGTGTGAAGGTCAACAGCTGGACCTCGCAGCTGTACTGGCCACAGGGACAATAGGCAGTGCAGCAAGCACTGGCTCTGGACTCACACAGACCTGGGTTCAAATCCTGGCCAAGTCTTTTGGGCAAGTCACTTTCTCTTGGCCTTGGATTTCTCACCTCTAAAGACTATTATGAAAATAATCCCCAGCTCAAAGAGTGTTTGGGAGGATTAAGTGAGATGATACATATGAAAAGCTCTTGCATCGTACCTCATAGACATTCTTTTTCTAATGTTTACTGATTCTGAGAAAATGAAGGCAGTGGGTGTGAACCACTCATTCAAGTGGTTTAGTCACGGAAGGAAGGAAACATATTGCACAATGTCCAGAAAGTGCAGACCAGGGTCAAGGGAGGCTCTTTCTAAGTTGAGGACACCTGTGGGTGTTTGAAAGCTGAGCAGAATGGGTGCTGCCAAAAGATGGGCTGGTGAGGAAAATGCTCTAAAACGGATTGTGTGGCAGTTGCACAAGTCTGTGAATACGCCGAAACCACTGAATTGTACACTTTCAGTGGGTGAGTTGGGAGATATGTGAATTATATCTCAATAAAGCTGTTTAAAAATAAAAAGGACAGGCTGGATAAACTGCAAGTTCCTTTGGGAGTCAGGAAGGAGGGGGGAGGAGGGAGACTCGGGTGAGGGCCAGACAGAGAATAGAGGATGATGCAGCTTTCATCCAAGATGCAGGATGGTAGCCTGGTGGCTTCACTCATTGGTCCCACAAACTTGATGAGTGCCTACTATGTGCCAGGCCCTGTGCCAAAAAGACTGAGATGCCCTAGAGCTGCCCACGGCCCCCAGGCAAGCCCAATACCAGCAGAGTTATGCAGAACTATGGGCAGTAAAGAGTGCGGTGAGTGGCCAGGTGCACTGTTAATCCCAGCACTTTGGGAGGCCGAGGTGGGCAGATCACCTGAGGTCAGGAGTTCAAGACCAGCTTGGCCAACATGAAAAAACCTCATCTCTACAAAATTACAAATATTAGCAGGGTGTAGTAGTGCATGCCTATAGTCCCAGCTACTCAGGAGAATAGCTGAGGCAGGAGAATCGCTTGAACCTGGGAGGCAGAAGTTGCAGTGAACCGAGATCATACCACTGCACTCCAGCCTGGGCCACAGAGCAAGACTCTGTCTCAAAAAAAAAAAAAAGAAAAAAAAAAGGCTGGGCATGGTGGCTCATGCCTGTAATCCCAGCACTTTGGGAGGCCGAGGAGGGTGGATCACCTGAGGTCAGGAGTTTGAGACCAGCCTGGCCAACATGATGAAATCCTGTGTCTACTAAAAATACAAAAATTAGCCAGGCACGGTGGCAGGTGCCTGTAATCCCAGTTACTCAGGAGGCTGAGGCAGGAGAATCACTTGAACCTGGGAGGCGGAGGTTGCGGTGAGCCAAGATCGAGCCACTGCGCTCCAGCCTGTGGGACAACAGCGAGACTCTGTCTCAAAAAAAAAAAAAAAAAAAGTGTGGTGAGTGCACATAGTCCAGGCAGAAAACGGAGGAGCTGCCACCCTGCTGCATCCCTGGGTCTTCACCTGTGCAGTGGCTGTAGCCTGTGGGTCTGAGACAGACCCGCGGGGTGATCAGACCTGCAGCAACAGTAGCTGAAAGTGCCCCATCCTTGGAAGAGGTCAGAAAGTCCTGAAGCCATCACTACCAAGTCACTAGCATTAGACCTCAGCAGGAGATGCTGAGAGCATTTATGGAGTCCTCATTGCATACACAGTTCTACTCTGCATGTGGTTTATTTGTGTTTCTGAGTAAATGCTCCCCCTGCTTCCCCAAAAACACTGTGGGTGGGCCCTGCTTATCTGGCACAGTGATGCTGCTGATGACAGGTGGGGAGAGAGGACCTAATGGGCCTGGAGACAGGGCAAAGAGCTAGTTCAGGCCACAGAAACACCACCGAGGAGAAAAACCACAGTTGGAGAGAGTACTGAGAGGCAGGTACATCTCAGTAGTCAACATCAGGGGGCTGCAGGACACATCCCAGACCCACCTGTAACATCAGAGGGTCTGCATGTCTGCAGGCACCAGGCTGCCCCACCACTCTTCCGGAGGCATCACAACCATTCTCTTCACCCCCAGAGCCACACCCCTGCTGACTCCTGCCCCTCTCCTCGCTGGGGCCCCTCAGAGCCCATCAGGCAAACTGAGGCGGTGTGTTGGAGGGAGGACCTAAAGGGGTCCTGGGTTCTAGCCCTGGCTCTGCCACCAAAGAGCTGAGTGACTTCCACTTGGGCTGTCTCCTCAGCAGTGTACAGAGGCAGAATGTGTGAGGGGTAAGAGCATAGGCCCCAGACAGGCTCCTGGGGTTTTAGTACCAGCACTTTGCATACCAGCTTTGTGAACCTGGCTGTGCTATGTATCTTCTTTGTGTTTCAGTTTCTTCAAATAGTGTGAGGATTAAATGAGTTAATAGATAAAAAGCACTTGGAATGCTACAGAGCATGCAAGGCTCAATAAATTTTAACTCTGTATTATTATGACTCTGAGGAGGAGTACTCAGTGGTCTCTGAGGCCCTTTCCAGCTGTGGCATTCTATGTCCTTGAATTCTGCCTGTACTATTATCTTTGTCTGAATTTCTAATTAGGCACCACATGTTGCCATTATTCGAGCAACCCAGGCATCTAAAATCTGGATGACTTCTTGACCTTGGCCCTCCTTGACTTACCCTTTCCTGTAACACCCAGTGGGAAGGCTGGTGCCCCCACCCATAGACTGTGGAAAGTGCCAAGCCCTTCTCAGCGCCTCTGAGGGCTAAACCAGGGGGATTCTCCCAAGCCTTTCCTCATGGAAGCCCTCTGCTTTATGGCCATCTGCCCCTAAGCCCACATCTATGCATCAGACTTTCCCGAAGGTTCACTCTATAGTGGGAAATTGCAGCGCAGAGCAGGAGGCAAGTTCAGCACCAAGGTAAAACAACAGGAGTCCGGGTAAATAAACCCTGGTGCATCTACATAGCGGAACATTGTGCGGCTGTAAAAAATCATAATAATGAGGGGACAGGTGACACTGGGAAGACGGTAGCTGGGTTCAAAACCACGGAACCTCTGGTATATTACAAGAGATTTCTGAAAGAGATCAGCCTTCCTGATGAAAGAGAACTTGGTGAATTCAGAACCACGACTGTCAACACAGTTTCAATTACTACCGCAGTCGTTTCTCCTTTAGTGAAGCTGAGAAATACTACAGTAATGTGTAGGGTTAAAGCAGAGTTTGCAGCACCACCCACAGATGCTTCCACAAAGGATCTGCGGCTCCCACTGTGGCTCTGCGACCCTTGTGTTCCATTGAGATTTCAGTCTGGACCTCCTGGAGAAGAGACCCAAGCCGCTAGCCAGGTCACTGAAGATATCACCAAAATTCACAGATAATTCAGAAAGGGAATTCATGCATTTCTCCAGGAAAGCGTGCTTGAATTCTATGCTATGATCTCATTTGCCTATTTTGGAAACATTTTGGATGCCTGCACATTTGCTTTGTAAGCAGCTTTTTTAACATGTACAGTTGCCTGAAGTTGCTAGAAAGAGACTATTTTAGCAGAAGTTAAAAGAAGTTACTTGAATACTAGAACTTACCCAGCTGCAACTTCCTTTGCCATGTTTGATGACACTTTGCTCATAGCTGACCTTACTGGAGAGGAGGAACATCTGGCAACAGGAATCTTAACAACAGTAATGGAAGAGGAAGCAGGCTCTATAGTCCTCACCAAACAGGTAAAAGTGGGCTGACTGGAGCTAGACTCCAGGACTAGATGAACTGAGCTATTACCAGACACAAAGAAATTTAAAATGCAATGGATGAAGAAAATAGTATGAAACCCGGAGAAATGACCACCATACTTTCAAAGCAGATTTGTAAAAATTGTGTTTGTTACACTGGGCACAAAACTTTTAAACTATTAGCTGGGTGTGATGGTGCATGCCTATAGTCCCAGCTACTCAGGAGGCTAGGGCAGAAGGGTTGCCTGAGCCCAGGAGGCAGAGGTTGCAGTAAGCCAAGATCTGCACTCTGAGACTCTGTCTCAGAAAAAAAAAAAAAGAAACTTTTATACTCAATAAATATCAAATTACATTCTTCCGAAATATAGTTCTAGTATTTCTAGACGTTTCTAGTATTTATGGTCACTTCACACATATATTATGTACAGTGAAAGCATTTTTTTTTCTTTTCTTTCTGAGGCAGGGTCTCACTCTGTCACCCAGGCTGGAGTGCAGTGGCGTGATCATAGCTTACTGTAGCCTCACAGTCGTGGCCTCAAGCAATCCTCCCACTTCGGCCTCCCAAATTGCTGGAATTACAGGCATCAGCCACTGCACCTGGCCCAGTGAAACCATTTTTTAAAAAGCAATGGCTTAGGCAAACCAACCCTAGTATGTTAAACCATTTCCCTGTTGTTATTTTAAAACCATAGATTGTGCTTTATTAAAGTATGTACATTTAGCAGTGTAAAATACTGACACATTAAAAAACAAAAACAGAGGCCAGATGCAGCAGCTCATGCCTGTAATTCCAGCACTTTGGGATGCCGAGGCCGGCAGATCACCTGCGGTCAGGAGTTTGAGACCAGTCTGGCCAACATGGCGAAACCTCGTCTCTACTAAAAATACAAAAATTAGCCAGGCATGGTGGCAGCACACCTGTAATCCCAGCCACTCAGGAGGCTGAGGCAGGAGAATTGCTTGAACCCGGGAAGCGGAAAAGTTTGCAGAAGAGCTGAGATCATGCCACTGCACTCCAGCCTGGATGACAGAGCGAGAATCCATCTCAAAAATAAACAAAGAAACAAATAAAAAACCAGAAAAAATAATGAGGAAGCTCTTGCTGCTCATGGTATGCTCACTAAGTAAATACAGTGCAAGCAAATGCTGAGTAAATACAAAGCTAGGTGCAGAATACTGTGAATGGCATATTTACCAAAGAAAGGGGGAGGGAGTGGGAGTGGGGGAAGGGAAAACATGTTGATATACATTTGCTGTGTATACCTAGAATAGCTCTGGGAAACCACATAAGAATCTGGTGAGGGGAGGGGGGAGGGAGACTTTTCATTATATATACTTTCACACTCTTAAAATTTTAAAAGGCCGGGCGTGGTGGCTCACACCTGTAATCCCAGCACTTTGGGAGGCCAAGGTGGGTGGATCACGAGGTCGGGAGTTCGAGACCAGCCTGACCAACATGGGGAAACCCTTTCTCTACTAAAAATACAAAAATTAGCCGGGCGTGGTGGTGTGCCTGTAGTCCCAGCTACTCAGAAGGCTGAAGCAGGAGAATCACTTGAATCTGGGAGGCAGAGGTTGGAGTGAGTTGAGATCACACCACTGCACTCCAGCCTGGGCAACAGAGTGAGACTCCGTCTCAAAAAAAAAAAAATTAAAATATGAAAATATACCACTACAAACAAAAATAATACTTTTTAAAAATCAAGATGTGGCTTAATTCTGCCTGGAGATTTCTTTAATGGTCGTCCTCACCCACTGGCCCTCTTCCGAGGGCCCCATCTGCCCTCCTCTCTGGCCAGTTGTCTCAGAGATAGATGCCAGCTTCCTCACATCTTATGCAAAATTATCACTCTCTTGATTTCATCTTCACACAATCAAGCCATGCCTTTTTCGCACAAAGGGCCCATTGCTGTGACTTTCCCACAAAAGAATCATTTCCCCAAGAGGAACCATGCCATGTCCCTAGAAAGCAGAAAGAGTGACAGTATCCTCCGTATTAAACACCCCTGGAGTGTTTCTGCCAGGTCTGTTTCCATGCTTGCCTCTTCCAGCCTGGATTGTGAGTCTTGAGAGCAAAAACCTGTTTTACGCATCTCTGGGTCCCCGGCTTCATAGGCAGTTCCAAATGCACCCCATCCCTTCTTCAACACCTGGCACAGCATGGTTCACACAGAGGACCCCTAGTAAATGTTTACCAGGTTGAGTCGCTTTGGTGAGGTGTGTGGACATGGAGAGATAAGGCAGAGGGTGGAAGTTGGGCCAGATCTGGAGCAGAGCCAGAGGGTAATTAATAAAAACAGCTCACATTTATTGAGCATTTTACTACTTGCCAGGTGCTCCTCTCAATGCCTTTGTGCATTAGCTCATATAATCTTCACAACAACCCTACCAAGTAAGTTCTATTATTATCCCCATTGTACAGATGAGGAAACTGAAGCACAGAGCAACTAAGAAACAGTGTGCTGTTCAAATACTATCATGTTCTATGGGTGCCATGATGCATCTGTGGCTAGGAAGTAGTTTTCTGGAACATGGCCTTAAATTAGACTCACTTGGGTATCTTCTAAAACTCCTGATGCTCAGGCCACAAACTACACCAATTAAATCAGCATCTCTGGAGGATGAAATCATCAATGGTAGTTTCTAAAGCTCCCCAGAAGATTCCAAAGTGCAACTGAATTTGAGAACTAGGGATCTGGCCTAAACCCTTCCTTTATAATTAACGCACATGGAGATGTCATGGCGCAGAGAGAAGTGATGCATAGGGGCACACAGCAGAGCAGTGGCTGAACCCCCGTCCTCCAGTGCCCAAGGTAGGTCTTCTTCTGCACTCCCAGCCCCTTCCTCCATGTTGCTGTAGGCACTGAGCTGGCAGGCTGCCAGTCCCACATGGATCTTAGAGGTCTTGACTCAAGGCTGGCTTGGAGGAAGATCCCCAGGACAGGCTAACAGAACCCCCTCATCCCAACGTGCCCCCCATTCAAGCAGCTCCAGAGGCTGGATGTCTTAGGGCAGAGCCCAGCCTGGAAATTCTCCAGGCTTGGACACCACCCTGGATTTAACCAGAGCTCAGGGAGACTCGGGACGGGTGGAGCTTGGGGCAAAACACCACGGGAGTTGTGCCACAGTCACAGGCAAAAGAGCTGGGGCAGGCACAGAGGCTAATTTCCCTGACCCCGCCCTGTGGGGCCTGTGTACTGCCCTCCTCCTCTCTCCACCCTCTGATGACGCACTGACCCCTGCCCTCCCCCTCAGTTCCCTCACCCCTGATTGGGAGGTGACGGAAATTCATTTCTGGCGGCCTGAGGCCCGTCAGCAACTTGTTTTCATTGTAGGGTCTGGCTCATGTAGATAGGTCCATCCAGGCCCTAGGTCACACAGGGAACACACACACACACACACACACACACCCCAAACAGAACCTCTGGAAGAAGAGAAGGGAGGCACTCCAGGGGTTCTGAGTCACGGGACTCAAGGCATTCATAGCCAAATGCCACTCTTGGGAAAGTGGTGGAGCAGTTCACAGGGAAAGTCAAAGAGGCTGGACGGGGAACCAGTTCTCCTATAGTCTTGCTCCCCTCTCCTCTAGCCCAGTGGTTCTCAACCCTGGCTGCACACAGAACCATTTAAGGAGCTTTTAAAAAATGCTGCTGCCTGGGCTCCAGCCCTGAGAGAGCTCAATTCAACTGTTCTGTTAACTCCGGGGAGAGGCCAGGGCATCATCTTTTAGTTCCCTGGTTGATGCTGATGAGCAGCCAGGAATGAGAACACTCGCTGACGGAATCATCCAGGCAGGACGGATTCACTCCCAATCTCACTGGGCAGATGGTCAGGGGAAGAGTCTGCCCTTTCTGTTGGGGAGGGGAGGGAGATGTTGCAGGCAATATACCCTGGACCCCATCTTCATGTCCATCATCAACACAATGCAGTGAAAGGGTGGTTAAAGAACAGAAGCAGGTGCTCATTCTGGCTCTCCCCTTTCCTCACGTTGGACAAATGAATTGGCTTCTCAGAGCCTCAATTTCTTCATTCATAAAATGGAGAGAATGTTTGCCACCTAGGAGGTACTTGTGACAATTAAGTGATTAAGTCTACACGGTCCTGAACATGTAATAAGCAATCAATAAAAAGTAGGTTTTAATAATAATAAAATGGGCCAGGAGAGGTGGCTCACACCTGTAATCCCAGCACTTTGGGAGGCTGAGGTGGGCAGATCACAAGGTCAGGAGATCGAGACCATCCTGGCTAACAAGGTGAAACCCCATCTCTACTAAAAACACAAAAAGATAGCCGGGCATGGTGGTGGGCGCCTGTAGTCCCAGCTACTCGGGAGGCTGAGACAGGAGAATGGCATGAACCCAGGAGGCAGAGATTGCAGTGAGCCGAGATTGCACCACTGCACTCCAGCCTGGGCAACAGAGCGAGACTCCATCTCAAAAAAAAAAAGTATATATATATATATATAGTAATAAAAATGAAAGCTGGTTTGTACACCTACGTTCATAGCAGCTTATTCACAACAGCTAAAAGGCAGAAGCAACCCAAGTACACATAAGCGAAATGTGGTTTGTCCATGCAATGGAATATAACCTTAAAAAGGAAGGGAATGGCCAGCCACAGTGGCCCACATCTGTAATCCCAGCACTTTGGGAGGCCAAGGTGGGTGGATCACTTGAGCTCAGGAGTTTGAGACCAGCCTGGGCAACATGGCAAAACCCCATCTCTACAAAAAAAAATACAAAAAGTAGGCCAGGCACGGTGGCTCATGCCTGTAATCCCAGCACTTTGGGAGGCTGAGGTGGGCAGATCACAAGGTCAGGAGATTGAGACCATCCTGGCTAACATGGTAAAATCCCGTCTCTACTAAAAATACAATAAATTAACCGGGCGTGGTGGCGGGTGCCTGTAGTCCCAGCTACTCAGGAGGCTGAGGCAGGAGAATGGCCTGATTGCAGTGAGCTGAGATTGTGCCACTGCACTCTAGCCTGGGTGACAGAGCAAGACTCCGTCTCAAAAAAAAAATACAAAAAGTAACCGGACATGGTGGCATAAGCCTATAGTCCCAGCTACTTCGGGGACTGAGGCAGGAGGATCACTTGAAGTCCAGAGGTAGAGGCTGTAGTGAGATCATGCCACTGCACTCCATTCAGCCTGGGGGACAAAGTGAGACCCTGCCTCAGGAAAAAAGAAAAGGAAGGGAATTCTGACACTTGCTGCAACATGGATGAACCTGAGGACATCATGCTAAGTGAAATAAACCGGTTACAAAAAGACAAATACTGTATGATTCCACTTATATGAGGCACCTAGAGTTGTCAAATCCAGAGACAGAAAGTGAAAGGTTGGTGCCAGAGGAAGGGGAAGAAGAGGGAATGGGGAATTCGTATAAATTAATGCAGAGTTTCAGTTTTATAAGATGAACAGAATACTGGAGATAGAAGGTGGGGATGGCTGCTCAACAATATGAATGTATGCATTCTTTTTTTTTTTTTTTTTTTTTTTTGAGATGAAGTCTCACTTTGTCACCCAGGCTGGAGTGCAGTGGCGCAATCTCGGCTCGCTGCAACCCCTGCCTCCCAGGTTCAAGCAAGTCTCATGCCTCAGCCTCCTGAGTAGCTGGGAGTACAGGCAACCGCTACCACGTCCAGCTAATTTTTTTTTTTTTTTTTTTTTGAGACGGATTCTTGCTCTGTTGTCAGGCTGGAGTGCAGTGGTGCAATATTGGCTAACTGCAACCTCGGCCTCCCAGGTTCAAGCAGTTCTCCAGCCTCAGCCTCCCAAGTAGCTGGGATTACAGGTGCGTGTCACCATGTCCAGCTAATTTTTGTGTTTTTAGTAGAAACGGGGTTTCACCATGTTGGCCACAATGGTCTCAATCTCTTGACCTCGTGATCCTCCCACCTCGGCCTCTCAAAGTGCTGGAATTAAAGGCATGAGCCACTGTACCCAGCCAATGTTTTGTATTTTTAGTGGAGACAGGGTTTCACCATGTTGGTCAGGCTGGTCTCGAACTCCTGACCTCAGGTGATCCACCCACCTTGGCCTCCCAAAGTGCTGGGATTACAGGTGTGAGCCATGGCGCCCAGCCGTGTGAATTTATTTAATACTACTGGAGCTATACACTTAAAAATGGTTAAGATGGGCTGGGCGCAGTGGCTTACGCCTGTAATCCCAGCACTTTGGGAGGCCAAGGCCGGCAGATCACCTGAGGTCAGGAGTTCAGGACAAGCCTGACCACCATAGAGAAACCCATCTCTACTGAAAACACAAAAAAATTAGCCAGGCATGGTGGTGCATGCCTGTAATTCCAGCTACTTGGGAGGCTGAGTTAGGAGAATCACTTGAACCCGGGAATGGAGGTTGCGGTGAGCCAAGATTGTGCCATTGCACTCCAGCCTGGGTGACAAGAGTAAAACTCCGTCTCAAAAAAAAAAAATGGTTAAGATGACAAAACTTGTGTTACGCATATTTTACCACAATTTTTAAATTGGAGAAAGAAATAAAATAAATAAAAGACAAAATTAGCAATCCAGCTGCCCTGAGTGACTCTGTACTCCTAGAAAAGGGCGGACATATGGCCCTGGCTTCAGGCCTCCCATTCTGAGATAGATACCAGGGGACAGATGCTCAATGAATGAACTCAGGATTTATACTGATAATAAACAGGAAATAATAGATGGGTTTAAATATTTACACGGTGTGCAGGCTTCAGGGCAAGGACATTACCAGGGAGGGGAGGAAGGGGTCGGACAGAAGACACAAAGAGAATGTAAATGTTAGTAGAACACACGGCTGAAGCCACCCAGACGTGTGTTTCAAGCACACTCAAGAAGAGAGGGACAACTTTAGGAGGGGAAAACCCCAGGCCAGACCCAGGGAGTCTGCCAGAAGCCTGGGCCACCCCGTTCCTTCCTTCCAGGAGAGATCCTTGTTTACCTTGCGAGGCTGGAAGATAATGTAATCAAATTATGACTCATTATTCTAAATGACTGTCTCCAGTGGAGAAGGCAGGCAGGGAGGCTGGAAAGGGGACACAAGTAGTTTTCCAGGACTTCGTTTGCTCATTCTCCAGCTCCCTTTGTCCCCAAGCCCTTTCCTCCCTTTCCTCGCTTTCAGCCTCCCCCTGTCCTGGCCTCTCCCTCCGACTTTCCCCACTCTGCTCTTTCGCCACCATCTGCTCCTTGGACATACCCAGGTTTGAGGGGGCAGAGCAGGTTCTTCTCAGTCTCGGCAGGTGACAATGAATAGGACAACAGGAGTATCCTGCCCGCCAAGAAACCCCTTCCTCCCAACCAGAGAGCAAATGCAATCCCTCTATTTGGAATTGAAGTCAGGTCATTTGATTGACTAGGACTCCATCTCTGACTTGCTGGGTCACTTTGGACAAGTCACTTGTCCTCTCTGGAGCTAGTGGGAGTAGCAGGGTTCATTCCAAAAAGAGGAACCCCCTCTGCCTGCCCTTTCCTGCCTTCCAGAACTGGTGTAAGAATGAGGGGCGAGCCCACCCATCAGAGACCCTCAGATCTCAGAGACTCAGAGGCCTGAGGCAGATGAAATACACAGGTTTTCAGCAACATTCCATCACCTCAGACACACCCCTGGTATCTAAGGTGATGGAATGGCCCTGAGCCTAGACCCCGACAGAGATCTGGGGACCAACCTAGCCTGGAAGCAGTGAGCTGGATACCTCCCTAATGGTCCATGTTGCCCCATCCCCCTCCCTGCCTTCATTCAAAACTGCATGCAGTTTCTGAGAGGAAGGCAGCAGGGCACAAGTCCCTTTAAAAGGTCAGATGGGCTAAAAAAAAAAAAAAAAAAAAGAGGCAAAGAAAAATTCTCTCTCTCCCTCCGTTCTGGCCAGTTGCCTCCCAATGACCCAGTAGGAGTAAGCAGAGAGGCTGGCTCCACTTCCTCCCCTGGGTTCTCACGTTCCATGACCTGGCAACTCCTAGTGACAAATGCATCAGAAAATCTTCTCTGGATAGCTGCTCATAGAGCTAAAAAAAAAAGAAAAAGAAAAAAATCTTCTCTGGGGTCAAAAGGAAATTGTAAGCAAAGGGAAAAGCGTGGCATTTTTCCAAATATCGAGTTATGACCGCTCTCTCTCTCACACACACACACACACACACGCACACACGAGCTGTCTGTGGAACACATACCACATGGGCATGAGTACCCATGTACCAAGCAAAATCTAGTTTATATTATTTGAATATGAATACCTTCAACTTTAATAAATTCACCCTGAAACCATCAGATCCAAAGTTCACTCAGAGGTTTCCTCGAGTCATGAACAATATTAATGAAGGAATGTTGTGACTGCCCCTGTCCTGCCTGCCCCCCAGCCTTCTCACGCCCTGTACCCCCTGCCACCCCCACCTAAGCACAGTCTTCCTAGAGGGCTGCAGTGGCACTGGCAGTAATGGCAGGAGCAGGGTGAGAAAGGGAAGAGGAAGCTGCATTCCCCTGGCTCCACCTCCCACTCTGTGCCCGCCCAGCCCCAGGGATGGAGATGCTAAGAAAGTACTTTAGCTCTCCAGTGACAAAATCATAAAGTTGGAAGCCAGCTCACAGCCTCCTTTACCCAGCCTTTCACTCTACACTGTGGTCACTCCAGCCCAGAGTAGTCCGGGGATGAGCCTGGGGTGCCACCGCCCATCAGAGACAGACCCAGTGCTAGAAGCACAGGTCCCCTATCCTCCACATCAGCAGGGACTCCCCAGGCCTCTTCAGCCATCTCCTTTCTCCCTCTCCTGCCACCACTCTGTGATACTTCTTTCCCCCTAGGCCTTCCCAGGATTTCGAGGAAAACCATTCTGGACGGTAGCATTCACCAGGGGCCCGTGCCAGCTGAATCCTAAGGTGGTCCCCCTCTCACTTACATGCCTGTCCCTGGCCTGGGGCCCAAGTGATCTCCTGGCCTTCTGGTGATGCCCACAGCACCCTCCAGGTGGGGCTGACAATTTATAGGAGGACCTGGGGATATCCTCAGGGTTCAGATCAGGCCTTTTGAGGGAGGTCCTGCCAATCCTACTGCCAGATCAGGGCCCACCTTCAGCCCATCCCACAGGTGACTCCCAGGACACCATTTCTTGCAAGAAGAGAAACTGAGGCTCAGAGAGGTGAATGGACTGGCCCAATCTGACCCAGCTGGTCAGCAACAACTCTAGGGCCCCCAGGCCTTCCACTTCCATACGCCTGCCCAGAATAAAGGCTATTCCCAGAAGCCCTGGCAGCTCAGCATAGCCATATAAATAAGTTCTGGCAAATGGATATAAGTCATGGTGGGTACAATTTCTAGGAGGTGTCTTTAAAGGATGGCAGGTTCGTTCTCCTTTCTGCTCTATGGAGGATATAGGCATGATGGCTGGAGCTAAAACAAGCATTTAGGACTATGAGGGGGCAGGGCAACAAGCTGGAAGGAGTGTGGATCTCTGACTACTTCCAGAGTCCTTTGCCATCTATTTAAGCCACTGCTATTTTACATTTCCTGTCATGTGTAGCTGAGCTAACTCCTAACTAACACAGTGGTGAACACATTAGTTTTCCTGCTCAGCACTTTCCCTTTTCCCCTTCTTTGGAAAAAAACGCCCCTTCTTTTTCCTTTCCTGCACTTTCTCCATATAGGTCAATTGGGGCCTGCCAATACTAGTGTCTCAACCTCTGTCTCCAGGCCAGAAACCGCTGGCAGCCCCATGGAGAAATAATAATGAGTGAATGAAGTGAAAATGCAGAGAGAGAGAAGGAGACGAAGAGCCTGAAGGTGCTGGCAGCTCTGGCTGCAGTTGCCCTGAAGCCCCACTGAACTCTGCCCATCCTGGATTGGTTGTAAGAGATAATAAACGTCCTTCTACAAGCTGGGGTGATTGCCACTTACAACCCATAATGACCTGGCCAATGTGTAAGAGCATGTAATCAAGCAGCCAGAGATAAAAGCAGACCAGCTCTGGGGTGGCAAGAAGGAAAGAAAGAATCTGTAGAGAGATCAGATGGAGTCCTGACAAAGAAGGCAAGACTCAGGCCAAGACTGAAGGAAGCGGAGGCTTTGACTGGCAGATGAGTAATGGAGGGAAGGAAAATGAGCACGGAGGGGGTTCTCAGGGTCTGTGTGGGAGAGGAGGGGAGAAAACGTGGGAAAGGTAGGGAATGCAACATCTCGAAAGGCCCCATATATTAAGTTCAGGAGCTAGGACTTTAGTCACTTTGATCAGCAGGTCTCAGACTTTTAGTCTTCTAGGAGAAGCATTCCCTAAAAATACAAATTCAGAGCCCCACCATTACAGGTTCTGATTCATTACCTTTGGGGAGAAGACCAAGACTGCACCAGAAGTAAGCCTTATAAAGGCCAATGGTAGGCAGTGAGAAGTCATTGAGCAGGAAAGTGACCAAGGGTGTTAAGAAAAATTAGACCGAGGCCAGGCACGGTGGCTCATGCACGTAATCCCAGCACTTTGGGAGGCCGAGGCGGGCGGATCGCCTGAGGTCAGGAGTTTGAGACCAGCCTGACCAACATGGTGAAACCCCATCTCTACTAAAAATACAAAAATTAGCTGGGCATGGTGGCACACACCTGTAGTCCCAGCTTCTCAGGAGGCTGAGGCACGAGAATCACTTGAACACGGGAGGTGAAGTTTGCAGTGAGCTGAGATTGCGCCACTGCACTCCAGCCTAGGTGACAGAGCAAGACTCAGTCTTAAAAAAAAAAGAAAAAAAAAAAAAAAAAAACAGAAAGAAAGAAAGGAAGAAAGAAGGAAGGAAGGAAGCAAGGAAAGAAGGAAGGAAGGAGAAAGAAGAGAGAAAGAAAGAAAAAGAAAGGAAGGAAGGAAGGAAGGAAGGAAGGTAGGTAGGTTAAACCATAGTAGTAGAGCAGATTGGAGGTGGGGAGCCTGAAGGCAATGGGAAAACCAAGGTACTAGAAGGTGGCAGGAATTGAAACAGCAATGAAGAGGGGGAGATAATGAGGTAACTTTGAAATTTATGAAATGTGCGAAAACTGTGAAAATTGAGGGGAGGGCAGTTGATGATGACTCTGTGAGTGACCAGGAGACCAACATCAGGGATGGCATTTATTAAGAAGGTGGTAATGGCCGACTGGGCACAGTGGCTCACACCTGTAATCCCAGCACTTCGGGAGGCCGAGGTAGGTGGATCACGAGGTAAGGAGTTCGAGACCAGCTTGGCCAATATGGTGAAATCCCATCTCTACTAAAAATACAAAAAACTTAGCCATGCCTGTGGTTCCAGCTGCTTGGGAGGCTGAGGCAGAAGAATCACTTGAACCTGGGAGGCAGAGGTTGCAGTGATCTGAGATCCTGACACTACACTCCAGCCTAGGTGACAAAGTGAGACTCCATCTCAAAAAAAAAAAAGAAGGTTGTGATGCCCTTACCTAGACACTGTGCATTTAAGCTCCTTCAGAAGAATCAGACGAGGCCGGGCGCGGTGGCTCAAGCCTGTAATCCCAGCACTTTGGGAGGCCGAGACGGGAGGATCATGAGGTCAGGAGATCGAGACCATCCTGGCTAACACGGTGAAACCCCGTCTCTACTAAAAATACAAAAAACTAGCCGGGTGAGGTGGCGGGCGCCTGTAGTCCCAGCTACTCAGGAGGCTGAGGCAGGAGAATGGCGTGAACCCGGGAGGTGGAGCTTGCAGTGAGCTGAGATCCGGCCACTGCACTCCAGCCCAGGAGACACAGCAAGACTCCATCTCAAAAAAAAAAAAAAAAAAAAAAAAAAAAAGAAGAATCAGACAGAAACTTTTGTAGGCAGTTGGATACTAAAGGCTAGAGCTCAAAAGAGTATTGCTGTGGCTTTGGGGCTTGTCGGCTTTGAGGGGATTGCTGAGGATAAAAGCGGGTAAGACCTGAAGAACAGCAGAGCAGGGAGGAGGCTACACACTGAACTTGCACCGCTCTAGGGACCAATGATGGGCCTGTTATGGAAGCTGAATTCTAGAACCAGATGGGACTCTTTACAGATGGAGAAACAGAGAACATGAATATCTGGTTGTATATTGCCAGTTGGTTAGGGGACAGCCTGATTTTCCGTCTGCAGTGCTTTCCTCCTGCTTATATATCTTTTTTTAACTTTCTTTTTTTAAAGACAAGATCTCACTCTGTCACCCAGGCTTGGGTGCAGTGGCGTGATCTCGGCTCATTGCAACCTCCACCTCCCAGGTTCAAGTGATTCTCTTGCCTCAGCTTCCCAAGCAGCTGGGACTACAGGTGTGTACCACCACACCTGGCTAATTTCTGTATTTTTAGTAGAGATGAGGTTTTGCCATGTTGGTCAGGCTGGTCTAGAACTCCTGGCCTCAAGTGATCCGCCCACCTCAGCCTCCCAAACTGCTGGGATTACAGGTGTGAGCCACTGCACCCAGCCCTGTATCTTTTTTTAAATTTTAATTTAAATTTTTCTAGAGATAGGGTCTCACCCTGGCTAGAGTACAGTGGCACATTCATAGCTCACTGTAGGCTTGAACTGCTAGCCTCAAGCGAACCTCCCACCTTGGCCGGCCAAAGTGCTTTGACCTATAGGCATGAGCCACCTCACTCGGGCTTGCTTTTATGTATTTCTTCATAGGGGAAGAAAGAGACGACACACAGGGATGTACACAGGAGAGTGCCTCCCCAGGGCGCCATTTTGTACGTGTTAGTAAAAATAGGCAATAGTTCCAAAGTGTCCTAAGAAGCTAAAACCTTTTCCTTACACACAAAAAAAACTGCATGTGGACACCAGGAGAAAGGAATTGAGTGCATCTCTTCACGTAACAAGGACATCGCGGCCTTTTCAGAAAGGGCATCTGGCACTCTGCAAAAATGTCTGGCCAGGGTTTGCTTACATTGGGAGAGACCTGAGCTGAGCAGGCCTCACTGGCCCCAATCACAGCGTGAACCTCTCACTTGGACTGGGTCCTGGCTCGTGCCTGGGAGTGCACCCAAAGGCCACAGCAGGCCTCCTCCCCTGCAGCAGGCAGTTTTGGTTGGGGCCTTCTTCCTCTGGCCTCAGTTTCCCAGAAGGCTTTGGGATC
Organism: Piliocolobus tephrosceles; assembly: GCF_002776525.5. Classification (NCBI taxonomy): domain Eukaryota; kingdom Metazoa; phylum Chordata; class Mammalia; order Primates; family Cercopithecidae; genus Piliocolobus; species Piliocolobus tephrosceles. The sequence goes on from NC_045438.1 coordinate 125,106,219, forward strand.
TGAAGGTCCCTAACCCTACCTCTCGCCAATTCCACTTCTTTTTTGTGTTTTCCCTCATTATCCATATTAGGGCAGCTGCATAGCCTAATGCTCCAGCATATAAATGAATCAGGTTTACTTTATAATTAATCGGTTATACAGTACATTTAAGTTGTATACTTTTCCTGGATGTGTGTCTTATTTCACAATGAAGAAGTTAAAATTTTAAATTAAAAAAAGAGAGAGAGAGAGAGAGCAAGTAAATTCCAGGGCAACCATCGAGTTTACAAAATGTTTCTTTGTCAGACAAAAGCTTTCACCCCTAGAGTGTTCACTAGTGCATGTCATCATTTGTTTATAAAAGGCACATAGTAGCTCCTCAATTGATACCCATTGGCAAAATAAATGATGAACAAATGTGTGGATAGAATGAGTAACTTGGGCAGAGTAAAAGTCCTCGTGAAAAGACAAACAGCACTAAAAAAGCAATGGAAAGTGTTGAATTAGCAGAGACTCTAGACACACCCCAATTGTTTCCAGGCCTATTGCGTCAAGCAGGACACACCTGTAGAGCAGCCACCACCAGGCAAGGGGTTCTTTGTCCAAGGACTCCCCACCCCACCCCCGCTCATACCTGTTTGGGAGGCAGAGCTCTAACAGGAGGGAACTGCCCTTTATAAAGGTCATAGGAAACAGAGGTGTGTCACCAGGCCAGCCCAAACGGCCAGGCCCAGGCCGTTCCCCATCACAGTTTTCTCTCCAGCTTAAGGTGCTGTCCCTTCCTTCATCTGCACAGAGCCCTTGAGGCGGAGGAGGACAGCAGCTGCAGATGAAACCAGACTCTTCTTGGGAGGCTCAAGCCTCAGTTCCTGGCCTAGGCAGGCCAGGCCACATGTTGTTATGGTTGAGTCGACCAGCTGGGAATCAGCAGGGGGTTTGTAAGGAAACTGCATTAATTAGGAAAAAGCAAACATGACTGTCACTCCAGTCTGCCAGCCCCTTCCTCTGATTTCCCTTGCAGTTCCCCCAGCCCCACGTGGTCTCCATCAGATCAACTCTCCCTCCACCTTCCCGCCCCTTTCCCCTTTCCGTTGCCTCTGCTCCTTCACGGCTCACATCTGCACTGCTCTTGGCTCTGACTCCTCTTCCTAGGCGAGGTGGGAGGAAGGCTGGAAGAGCACATCCATCCACAGCTGGGACCAGAACCTCCCCAGCCCTGAAGCCATAGATGGGCTGACCTAACTCCTTCCTGGGCTCTGGCCTGAGCCTCACTGTCCTGTTAGCCAGCAGCACATCACTCGACCAGATCATCCCTGCTGCGAATTTAAGTTTTCCTTGGCAAAATGAACATTTCTGGGTTCATCTCCTGCGGGTTTCCCTGAACATCTTCATTGAGAAGGTTTATTTGAGATGTAAGTTTATCTCCAGATTTAAGACAGAGTCCAGGACAAGATGTGGAGAAAGAAGGGCGGTCTCCTTGGGAAATGGGGTGGAACCTAGGGGACTGGGCTCCTCTGAAGAGGAGGTGGTAGAAGAAATAAAGAGAGGTTCAGAAATAAAAAGAGGTTCCTCAGCCTCCCTTCTCTCATACATGTGTATACAGTGTCATTGCTGCTCTTCGAGTTCCAGGATTGCCACTGCAGCTGGAAATAATTCTTCTCATGCATGAGAATGGCTCTGTCAACAACCCTAGAGACTTAGGCTCAGAAAAAGACCCTTCCTTTGGGTGGCAGCTAACCATCTGCAGCTCTCAGACAAGGGCCCTGACCCCCTTTTATTCCACAGCACAGTTGTACTTACAAAAAGAATCCACAGCATACTCAACTAGGGAGAAGGGAATAAAAGACTCACTAATTAAATAGAACATACTGTTTTTGGAGTAGGAAGCTAGATATTAGAACAAATTTTGGGCCAGGCGCAGTGGCTCATGCCTGTAATCCTAGCATTTTGGGAGGCCGAGGCAGGTGGATCACCTGACGTCAGGAGTTGGCAGCCTGGCCAACTCGGTAAAACCCCATCTCTACTAAAAATACAAAAATTAGCCAGGTGTGGTGGCAGGCGCCTGTAATCCCAGCTACTCGGGAGGCTGAGGCAGGAGAATCACTTGAACCCAGGAGGCGGAGGTTGCAGTGAGCCGAGATCGCACCACTGCACTCCAGCCTGGGGGACTAGAGTGAGACGTCGTCTCAAAAAAAAAAAAAAAGCAAGCTAAAAGCTTAGCAATTGGAGATTGGAGATTGAAATTCCAGACAATGAAATAGTACATAACCATTAGAAATAGTGCCAAAGCATGCCTGTAGTTCCAGCTACTCAGGAGGCTGAGGCAGGAGGATTGTTTGAGCCCAGGGGGCTGAAGCTGCAGTGAGCCATGTTCAAGACACTGCACCCTAGCCTGGGTGACAGAGCAAAACTCCGTCTCTGAAAAAATAAACAAATAAAGATATATATGTATATATGTATGTGTATATATACATATATGTGTGTGTATATACGTATATGTGTATGTATGTATACGTATGTATGTATATATACGTGCATATATATGTGTGTATATGTGTGTATATATACATACACACACACACACACACACATATATATAGTGCCAAATGACAGAAAAAGAGACCACGGGAACTAAACAGAGATTCTGGAAACCAGACCAGATGAAATGCAGTGGGGGAAAGTGTGAAACTTTTCGTTAGTCAGGCATGGTAGCAGGTACCTGTAATCCCAGCTGCTCAGTAGGCTGAGGCAGGAGAATTGTTTGAACCCAGGAGGCGGAGGTTGCAGTGAGCGGAAATCGCACCATTGTACTCCAACCTGGGCGACAAGAGCAAAACTTCATCTCAAAAAAAGAAAAGGAAAAGTGTGAAATTTTTAAATGGTGCTAGGTCAGTTAGATACTGAAACTATAGGGGAAACATGAATCTTAACCCCAGTTTCAGACCACATAACTAAACAATTCTAGATGACTCAAAGACCTAAATGTGAAAAGTAAACAATAAAGTTTTCAGGAAAAAAGACAGAACATCTTCATGACCTTGAAGAGGACAAAAATATTATTATTTATTTTTTACTTTTTATAGAGACACCTTCTTACTCCGTCACTCAGGCTGAAGTGCAGTGGCGTCATCATAGCCCAGTGTAACCTCAAACACCTGGGCTCAAGTGACCCTCCCCACCTTAGCCTTCCAAGTAACCTGGACGGCATGCACATATCCAGATATTTTTTTAAAAAATAGGGTTTCACTCTCATCACTCAGGCTGCTGGAGTGTAGTGGCACAACCATGGCTCACTGCAGCCTTGACTTCCCAGGCTCAGGTGATTCTCCCACCTCAGCCTCTGGAGTAGCTGAGACTACAGGCATGCACCACCATGCCTGGCTAATTTTTTTGTGTATTTCCAGTAGAGACGGGGTTTCATCTATTGCCCAGGCTGGTCTCAAACTTCTGGGCTCAAGCAATCGTCCTGCCTCAACTTCTCAAAGTGTTGAGATTACAGGCATGAGCCACCACGCCCAGCCAGAAAAAGAATTGAATAGGAGGCCAGGCGCGGTGGCTCAAGCCTGTAATCCCAGCACTTTGGGAGGCCGAGACGGGCGGATCACGAGGTCAGGAGATCGAGACCATCCTGGCTAACACGGTGAAACCTCGTCTCTACTAAAAATACAAAAACTAGCCGGGCGAGGTGGTGGGCGCCTGTAGTCCCAGCTACTTGGGAGGCTGATGCAGGAGAGCGCCATAAACCCGGGAGGCGGAGCTTACAGTGAGCCGAGATCTGGCCACTGCACTCCAGCCTGGGCGACAGAGCGAGACTCCGCCTCAAAAAAAAAAAAAAGAATTGAATAGGAAACAAAAAGTATCAACCATAAAAGAAAAAAACTGATAAATTGCACATATTAAAATTTTTTAAATACTCCTCATAAAAAAAAAAACTACAGGAGAATTAAAAGGCAACCCACAGAGAGGGAGATGACATTTAAAGTACATATAGTCAAGAAAGGATAAGTATCCAGAACATATAAAGAACTACAAATTAATAAGAAAAAGACATGCCGGGAGCTGTAGCTCATGCCTGTAATCCCAGTACTTTGGGAAGTTTAGGCAGATCACCTGAGGGGAGGAGTTTGAGACCAGCCTGGGCAACATAGTGAGACCCTGTCTCCATAAAAAACATTAAAAACAATCTGGGTATCAAACTGGGCATGGTGGCTCATGCCTATAATCCTAGCACTTTGGGAGGCCGAGGTAGACAGATCACCAGAGGTCAGGAGTTTGAGACCAGCCAGACCATCATGGTGAAACCCCGTCTCTACTAAAAATATAAAAATTAGCTGAGCGTGGTGGCGGGAGCCTGTAATCCCAGCTACTCAGGAGGCTGAGGCAGGAAAATTGCTTGAACCCAAGAGACTGAGGTTGCAGTGAGCCGAGATCATGCCACTCCACTCCAGCCTGGGCGACAGAGCTAGACTCCATCTCAAAAAAAAAAAAAAAAAAAAAAAAAAGTAGTTGGGTATCATAGTGTATGCCTATAGTCCCAGCTCCTCAGGAGGCTGAGGTTGGAGGATCACTTGAGCCCAAGAGGTCAAGCCTGTAGAAAGCCATGAATGTGCCACTGCACTACAGCCTGGGTGACACAGAAGTCCTGTCTTTAAATAAATAAACAAATAAATAAATAGAAAAAAGAAAAGCAAAACACAGGCAACCCAATAGAACATGAGCCAAAATATTAAACACATATTTTACAAAAGAGATGTCTAAATGGCCTATATTGCTATATAAACTGCATGCTTAAAATGTATTGGCCAGGTGTGGTGGCTCACGCCTGTAATCTCAACACTTTGGAAGGCCAAGGCAGGTGAATAATCTGAGGTCAGGAGATCCATACCAGCCTGGCCAACATGGTGAGACTGTATTTTGTAAAAATACAAGAATTAGCTGGGCATGGTGGGGTGCACCTGTAATCCCAGCTACTCGGGAGGCTGAGGCAGGAGAATCACTTGAACCCGGCAGGCAGAGGGTACAGTGAGCCAAGATCACACCATTGCACTCCAGCCTGGAGGACAGACTGAGACTCTGTCTCAAAAATAAATAAATAATAAAAACAAATGGTCTATAAACATATGAAAAGTTTCTCATCTTCATTAAGCATCGGAGAAATGTAAAATAAATACACAGTGAGAGCCTACTACAGACCAACCAGAATGGCAAGATTAAAAGGACAAAAAAAAAAATCAAATATTGATAAGGTGTGGAGCAATTAGAACTGTCACACACAGTTGATACCAGAGTAAACTGGTACAATCATTATGGAAAATTGTTTGGCAGTATCTAGCCTGGCCTTTGGGCCAGACATGGTGACTTGCGCCTGTAATCTCAGCACTTTGGGAGGCTGAGACAGGCAGATTTCTTGAGCTCAAGAGTTCAAGAAGAACTGTCTTCTTGAACTGTCTCAAGTTCAACTTGAGAAGAGCTGTCTCAAGTTCAGCTCAAGACAAGCCTGGGCAACATGGCAAAACCCCACCTCTACAAAAAATACAGAAAATTAGCCGGGCATAGTGTCATGTGCCTGTAGTCCCAGCTACTCAGGAGGCTGAGGTGGGAGAATCACCCGTGCCCAAGAAGTCCAGTCTGCAGTGAGCCATGATCATGCCACTGTACTCCAGCCTGGGTGACAGAGCAAGACTCTGTCTCAAAAAAAATTTAATTTAATTTAATCTAAAAAGGCTTTTGTAAAAACTGTCAAGGCAATATATTCTACTAAAGCTGAGCATAGGCATACCCTGCAACCTAACAGCTCCACTGCTGGATAGACCCCAAAGAAATTTGTTCTTTTTTTTTTTTTTTTTTTTGAGGCAGAGTCTCACTCTGTCGCCCAGGCTGGAGTGCAGTGGCGCAAGCTCGGCTCACTGCAAGCTCCGGTCCTGGGTTCATGCCATTCTCCTGCCTCAGCCTCCCGAGTAGCTGGGACTACGGGTGCCCACCACCATGCCAGGCTAATTGTTTTGTATTTTTAGTAGAGACGCGGTTTCCCCGTGTTAGCCAGGATGGTCTCAATCTCCTGACCTCGTGATTCGCCCATCTTGGCCTCCCAAAGTGCTGGGATTACAGGCGTGAGCCACCACGCCCAGCCCCTGGAAGTTTGTTCTTATGTTCACCAGGAGTCACGTAGAAGAATGTTACAGCACTATTTGTAGTAGTCCCAAGTGGAAAGTATCTAAATTCTATCAACAGAAAAAAAAAATGATTTTTAAAAATATGGCATATTCACAGTGGAATATTATGTAAAAGTCACATGCAGGGAAAAGTAATGTATCGTGCTAAAAGTCAGGATAATGATTATCCTTGGGAGGTAGTGTCTGGAAGGGGACACAAGGGGATGTTCTAGAGTGCCAGTCATGTTCTGCTTGAACATGCCACTCCACTCCAGTATGGGTAGTGTGTTCCCTTTGTGAAAATTCATCAAGCAGTACACCGATGATTTGTGGTTGTTTTGTTTTGCTTGTTTTGTTTTTGAGATGGAGTCTCACTCTGTTGCCCAGGCTGGAGTGCAATGGCACGATCTCGGCTCACTGCAACCTCCACCTCCAGGGTTCAGGTGATCCTCCTGCCTCAGCCTCCTGAGTAACTGCGATTACAGGAGCCAACCACCACACCCAGCTAAGTTTTGTATTTTTAGTAGAGATGAGGTTACACCATGTTGGCGACGCTGGTCTCAAACTCCTGACCTTAAGTGATCCATTCTCCTCGGCCTCCCAAAGTGCTGGGATTATAGGCATGAGCCACTGTACTCAGCCTGTGTATTTTTCTTTCATGGGTAATATCTTTTTTTTTTTTTTTTTTTTTTTGAGACGGAGTCTGCTCTGTCGCCCGGGCTGGAGTGCAGTGGCCGGATCTCAGCTCACTGCAAGCTCCGCCTCCCGGGCTTTACGCCATTCTCCTGCATCAGCCTCCCGAGTCGCTGGGACTACAGGCGCCAGCCACCTCACCCGGCTAGCTTTTTGTATTTTTTAGTAGAGACGGGGTTTCACCGTGTTAGCCAGGATGGTCTTGAACTGCTGACCTCGTGATCCGCCCGTCTCTGCCTCCCAAAGTGCTGGGATTACAGGCTTGAGCCACTGCGCCCGGCCGGGTAATACTTTAATTAAAAGATGTGTTGTTTTTTAAAGTTAGTCTCCTGATCAAAACCTGGTCTCACAGAATTGTAGGGACTAATCATAAATGGACTCAGAAAAATAAGATATTATAAGGCAAAGAATATCCACAGTATTATTTCATCTTGCCAAATGTAAACAATGCTTATCTCTGGATTTTAGATGACATTTATTTTCTTTTCACTTTATTTATTGTTTCATTTTTCTACAAAGATCACATGCTACCTGTTATAGTTGTTTTTTAAAACAAAATTTGGTTATGATAAGTTAAGATAAGATAATGAGAAGAGGGTTGGCATTCAAATGCTTTAGCTCACTATGTCCAAAGCAAGCCCTGGGTGGGGCTCTGTTGCTGCCTTTGTCTCTACCGGATTCCTGGAAGTTGGAAATGGGTGAAGAAACAGGGGATGCAGTACAAACACAGAAGGTCATCTATACAGAGGTCATCTATACATCCATAAGCTCAAGGTCATCTATACAGAACAAACTTGGAAGATATAGGGAGAGTCAAAGCTTTCTTGATCCTGGCTGGGACACCTAGACCTACACCCCACTAAGACCCTCTGCTTCACTCCTAATCCACGTGTCAGTCTCTACCACCTTGATTGACTTTTCTTTTAAGTTTCACCTTCACCGGGTTTACCTTTGCTAAATGAGATGTTTTAATGTATCCCAATGCTGCATTTCTCCTGTTCTCCCTGTCTATGATGATGCCACTCAAACTTTCCATACAGCAGCTGTTCTGCATCCTCCTAGCCTACTAGGGTGATGGTCCTAACTGGATGATGGGCTCCTTTCCCACTCATCAGAAAACATCCTATGTCATTTAATAAGCCTGATTTTTCCCATCTATGAATCAGAGATGGATAACTAGAAAATCCCTCTTCAGGCTTATTACGGAAGGTGGAAATTATCCTCCCAAGTGGAAGAACTGAGTTGTGAATGATTTTCCTTTCCTATGGAGCTCCAGAGGAACATCCTATATGTCCCACAAATCTAAAAGAGGAAAAACTGGGCAGCTGTATTTTCTCTTTGGTACCATAAGCTTCCTTACAACACAGGTGAGTCCAACTTGTGAAAGGAGTCATCTCCATAACTGCTCTATTAACTAGCTTATGTTTATTGAGCACTTTTGTTTTGTTTTGTTTTGTTTTGTTTTTGAGACGGAGTTTCACTCTTGTTGCCCAGGCTGGAGTGCAATGGTGCAATCTTGGCTCACTGCAACCTCTGCCTCCTGGGTTCAAGCAATTCTCCTGCCTCAGCCTCCCAAGTGTCTGGGATTACAGGTGCCCACCACCACACCCACCTAATTTTTGTATTTTTAGTAGAGATGAGATTTCACCATGCTGGTCAGGCTGGTCTTGAGCTCCTGACCTCAGGTAATCCACCCGCCTCAGCCTCCCAAAGTGCTGGGATTACAGGCATGAGCCACCACACCCAGTCGATCACTTATGTTTTATCACATCTAATTTTCAGGGTCTAGTCCTCCCCTAGGCCCTATAAAATAGATTCTACTCATTCATTCAACAAGTATATATTGTACTCTTATTATGTGTCAGGAACTATACTAAGTGCTGGAGATGTGAGAGTCAACAGAAAACAATGTTCCTGCCTTCATGGAGCTTACAGTCTGGTGAGAAGACACATACAAAACAAACATAAAACTGAAATTGTCCCAAGCACTAAGATAGAGAGGCATCTGGTGCTGAGAATGGGCAGTCAAGCAAATAAGGAAATAAGGTTTGAGGTAAGCTCTAAGAAATAAGTAGAAGCTAACTAGACAACTAAAGAGTAGACAAAGGAAACAGCTTGTGCCAAGGCACTAGGGCTAGAGAGAGGTCAAAGTACATGCAAATCAAAGATCAGTGTGGCAGTGGTCAGGGAAGAAGGTGGTATCAATTGTATTCATGGTCTGCCTGATATCCTATTCCAGAGCCAGAGTTCCTAACCATTTCAGCCTCTCCTGTAGAGGTCTAGCCCAGTCACAGAAGCTGAAAGTCCACAGCTGACGTGCAGTGAAGAGAAAACTTTAAAGACTTAGGTAGGGGTGTTGCGTGCGATTTTCCTAAGAAAGCCTTCCAGGAAACGAATGCAACCTTGAAGATTTGCAGGCATTGGCAGACAGGAGCTAGAAGACCTCCCCTAGATCCTTAACACGAAATGTAGGCTTGACGCAGAAGCCTCTCTTCTTACCCCAAAGCAGACAGGTGAGAGAAGTAACGTGACAGGAGTAAGCGAACTACAACCCCGCCCCCGCCGTTCCTGCCCCACCACTGCGGCGGCGCGCGCCACCTTCCGGAAGCGGAAATGGACAAGAGGTCAGGGTAGGTTTCTCAAGATGGCGGCCTTCAAGGGTCTGGTGTCCGCCTGTGGGCGGCTTTTCCGTGGGCTCCTAGCGGGCCCGGCAGCGACCAGCTCGTCTCGGCTTCCAGCTCGCGGGTTCAGGGAAGGTGAGTCATGCGTACCAGCAACCTCCTGAAATTGAGAAGAGCGGCGGAGATTGCTTCTGCCAGCCCCGGTGCGCCCCTTCCTCCCTTTCCTTCGTGCGATTCTGAAACTTAGGAGGTACCGGCTCCCCAGGCGTGCTTAAAAGCCCCTTCCAGACCCTGGTGCCTTATCTTGATCTCCTGCCCCTTGTGAGTATCCTCACGAGACCGAGGAGGACGAAGAGAAAAGCCTGCTTACTTAGCAGGAACAGAAAAGAAACCTGTCCCAAGGTTCAGAAAAGTTTTTGGAAAGGGTTTTCATGTTAATTCTCCCTTCTATATTCTCCGAATCGCAGTCTCTTTTATTAAAGAGTCTCTGGATCACGAAGGAAGGCCATCTGGGTACCTCCCCGGAGCCTCCCTTTCCACTTTCTCTTCTCAAAATGCTGTGATCTGATGGCGGTTTTCTCTGCCCGGGCCGCTAGTCTCCCTGTGAAGGGGAGGCCAAAGTGGAAAGGACATTGAATAGCTGAGACACAGGCAAATGCAGAATGGCAGTTCAGCTTTTCATTAATCTTAATCTGGGAAAGCGGCCTGAGTCTAGCATCAACTGAGAGCTTACTGAATGCCAAGTGCTATGCTTCAAGCTGTGAAGGAATTCTGGAGACAGAAAATACAGCCTTTTTTCTGAAAAGCTTAGGTTCTAATGAGATTGTGTATATGCACACTCCAATAAATGCAAGTTAGCCTTTTACGTGATGAAGTACAGGGAGACTCAGTTACTAGAAACAGCAAACCCAGTTGGAAGTTTTCATAAAGAGGATGTGTCTTGAGCAGGCTCACAAAAGGATGGAATCTGGCGGAGAGTGAAACGGTCTTTTAGGACATAGCCTTCCTTTGTGTACTCCTGGAAGCAGGAAAGGATGAGTGATGTGCAAAAGAAGAGATGTGGGGTTTTTTGAGGATCTGGCATAGTATTGGGCAGCATATCCTTTAACGAAAGCTGAGAAGTATCCAGTGGAAAAGAGTGATCATTGTTGTCAGAGGGAGCAGAAAAGTCTAAAAAGAAGAGCCTAATGAAGGGGCCATTGGATTTGTCTCAGAAGAGGTCTGTTTGTAGCTTTCAAATAGCAATTTCAATAGAGTGGCAAACAAGGAATCCAGTTTGGAGAATTGAAAGAGATAGTTGATGAAGAAATGGAAATAGCAGGTATGTTTGAAGAATTCAGCCCGTAAGGGGAGTATTTGCTAGAAAAAAAAGTCTGGATACTGCCTGGTTAACTTATCCATTAGTAGACCCATTAATAAAGACACTAAAGAAATCATGCAGATGATAGAAAGAATTTGGATGTTTCATCTGTTCCCATGCTGCAAAATAGGCACATCTCCATACCATTTTGGGGGAGTCTACCAAGTGTCAAACACTATTGGTTACAATTTGCATATTCTTTTGAAATTAAGAGTTGAGGCAGATTTTGCTATCCAGAAAAAAAGGCAAGAGGAATTGTTTTGTTTTAATAACAAATATTTGAAATGAGTCTTAAAGAATGTTTTCAGTTGGAGAGTTTGTGAAATGATGGACTGTAAGCCAGGTACAGTGGTACATATCTTTAATCCCAGCACTTTGGGAGGCCAAGGTGGGAGGATCACTTGGGCTCAGAAATTGGAGTCTAACCTGGGCGACATAGTGAGAACCCCCACCTCTTTAAAAACACGAAAAATGGATCAAATGGGTCTCTGAAGGCCTTCATCTAAATGTTAGGTTGAATTAATGTGATTCTACATGAAGGCACTGCTATATTCTGTATTCTTAAGAATCACCTGTCTTCAGAGCTTTTAAATGAAAACATTTTATTTTGCCATTCTATCCATTATTTGTAAGGCATAAAGTATTGTACATATAGCTAATTTTGACTAGTCTCAGCTGGTATATGTGACACTCAAACAATATTGTATACATAGAATTTAAATGTGTGGGAAAGAAGCTGGGTCTCTTGCTGAAAATATTCAAGCATCTTACTTTTCAAAGTATCAGATAATAATACATGATTTTAGTCAGCTTATGAGGACTGAGCACCAATTTTCCTGTCTATGAAAACTTTCAGTCTAAAGTTTCAACTGGGGGCGGGCAGTTTTGTCCCCCAGGAACAATTGGCCATGTCTGCAGACATTTTTGGTTGTCACAACTGGTACTACTGGCATCGGGGGGGTAGAGGTGAGGGATGCTGCTAAACATAATGCACAAGTCAGTTCCCCACAACAAAGAACCTTCTGGCCCAAAATGGCAGTCCTGCTACTGTTGAGAAAGCCTGGTTTAAAGTTTGACCAGAGAGATACACAAAACCAAAAAAAGATTATTATGGAAAAAGCAAGACTGAAGGAGGACAAAAATAGGAATTGTGACTTACCTGTGCCTGCTTCAAATACTGTGCTAGGTTTTCCACATACATTTATTCAGTTTTCTCAAAAACACCTTAAAGGTGGATATTAACTGTCCTTATTTTTATAAATGAGGAAGTGCAGTCCCAAGGGGTTTAATAGCTTGCCCATGTCTAACATGTCTAATAAGTCATGGAGTTGGAAGTAGAGCCAGCCCTCTTCCCTCTCCACCAGTAACATCACCTTGGTATTCCATGGCAGGGCCTTCCTTAATGTTCCCTCCTTCCCTGAAAGCTCTTAGCAGTTAACTTGCCAAAGACCATTTAGTGCCTTTATGGTTGGCACTGCCAGATTTAGCAAAGACTATATTGGATCTCATTCCTCCCTTATCCCTCTTAGAGTCCTTGTGAAGGAAATGTATTTAAAATAAAATTTTAAAAAATTATGTAAATTAAGTCATGATCTATCAGCCACTTAGAGAAGGGTATATTGAATTAAGCAAAGGCCAAAGGGAATTTGCTTCATCTCTTTCAGTCAGTTAAGAAGGCCTTCTGGAAGACCTAACATTTCAGACAAGGATATGCCTGGCAGGTTGGGCAGTCCCATATAAAAGCTTTGAGAGAGGAGTGAGTTGGCGTCTTTCAAGAATTCAGGGTACATAGTCCAGAGTAACCTGCTAACTCCTCATTCTGAAGCATAGGTCAGAGGGACGTTCCTTCAGGGGTCCAAGGGAAAGAAAGGGAGGTGATGAGGGAACCAGAAACTTCAATGGTAGAATTAAAGATGAACTGGAGGAAGCAGGGCTTGAGGCAGGAAGGTGTTTGCGAAAGGTGGTCAGTGGCCAGAAATGCAAGCACATATCCCAAACATGGCACTCCTCTCCCTGACCCTACATAAGACTATTAGGGCCACTGCCCAGCCATCAGTTACTCCAGTCTTTCCTACTCTGCTTGGGCCCTGGTTTCCACAGATCCTCTCCAAGAGGGACCTTGGTCTCTGGGCACTTCAGCAGTGCCCTGCACTCCTCATCCTTTTTCACTTCCTCTTTTACTAAGCAGTTGGGTCTTTACATGGCTGCAGTTCACTATGTCTGTTCATGTGGCCATCAAGGTTTTTTGCTTTTTCCATGTTTGTTGTTGTTGTTTAAGAGACAGAGTCTTGCTGTGTTGCCCAGGCTGGCCTCTAATTCCTTAGCTCAGGTGATCCTCCTGAGTAGCTGAGACTATAGGTGTCACCCCCTCTCCTCCTTTTGCATTCACTGCAATCTCACCACAATGCCATTTGTTCTAGACTATTATAATTCAGTTATCTTGGACTCCATCCTAGGCAAGTATTTACTGAAGTACTCAAAGGACCTTTTTACAAGGCATGGACTTTATTACAGTCAAGTTCCCATACAGAGTTTAGTTCTTTTCCTCCTGTAGGGCAAAGACTGTGGCTCCTATTCTACTGTAACTCTCCACAGTAGGTAGAACGAAGCTGTACAGTCCACAAGTGCCCGGCAAATGTGTTGCCTCATTTGGGACAAATTATTTCATGTGTATGAGAAGTGCTTATCTGGAAAGATTTTGGCCCTTAGTTCTAGTTTAGAAAACTACTTCATCTCTTTGCTTAGCTTACTAGATACTGCCATATCACAGAACACAAGGGTGATTCCATCTTTTTCTAAACAAGTTTTCTATTAGTGCCTAAATCTCTCAGTCCAGCTTTTCTTAGCCACCCCCACTTCTCTTGAATAGGGAGGCAGCCAGGAACAAAATGGATCTCAGGTTTTGTTTGGTTTTGACACATTTTTGTATGCACGCTGTAAATCAATACTATTTTGATTCCTATCTCCTCTTTCCAGAGGCTTAAAATCTACTAAGGGCCTCCCCAGGCTCCAACAGGGCCTTCTCCTGCACTAAGACACCACCCTGATCGATGTCAGTTCAACGTGAGTTCTCAAGTCATTCCTTCTGGTTTGACAGATTGTCTCTGTTAGATAAGCATCTGCCTATTGTTTTACCCACTGGCTTCTAGTAAGATGATTCACTGGCTCAGAGTTGCTGTGTGGAGGGGGAGCTTGTGAACAGTGGAGCTTGCCAGGGGCTTTGATCTGTTTTCCAGGGACCAGTGGGATGACTTCAGGATTTGGTACTTTGCCGGGAGTGATGTGTGTTTTGTTAGACTTGTTTACCTCATGGTTAGGACCCAAGTGCCTCCACCAAGCAGGGAACCACATGTTTATCCACTTGTGTTTCAGGGCATTGTTCTTCTGCTGACTCCAGTGGTACCAGAACATGTCTCTCCTTTTGTTTCCTTTGGGGATTCTTGGAAACTTTCCCCCCTACTTGTTGCTCAGATTAGGTTGTCTCTCAACTTGGTTTTTGCAAATTTGCAGAGTTGCAGGGTGCCTGGAACCCCTACTGGACTGGGGATGTGCCAGCCTTCTACCTCCCTTCATTTCTCCCCATCCTCCATTTGTAGGTTGATTCTGCAGACTGACGTATTGCAGTGACCTTCCCTCTGCAGCTGTGCTGGCTTCCAGACTGAGGACCACATTGAGTCTCACTCAAATCCCATTCTTGGGTTGGTCTGTGTTCTGTACAAGTAGATCTGTGTGTGGGGTGACGCATTTTCCTTTACACTGAAAAACCTAGGTTGTCTTTGAATTGATTAATAACTACAGTGTTCTCTAGAGAAAGCCTCAGGGCTTTTCTAGTCATTGTTATTCCTTTGTATGTCTGGCGTTGGACACTGAGAGGCTGTCAGGTTGGTTGTTTTGGAGCAGTGAGTCTTTATGAATGGGTTGCCCAGAAGACAAATAAGGGACAATTCCAAGCAGTCTGTGTCCAATTAAGTGTTGGTCACAGAGCTCAGTGATCACAGATGCTGCCATGGGCCTCTGGTTGGGTTACAACTGCCTTTTTCCTTAGATGGTCCCTTCTCTTTTTATTGGTGTGTGTTTGTTTGTTTGAGATGGGGTCTCGCTCTGTCCCTCAGGCCGGAATGCAGTGGCATGATCATGGCTCACTGCAGCCTCAAGCTCCTGGGCTCAAGCAGTCTTCCCATATCACCTTCCCAAGTAGCTGGGATTACAAGTGCATGCCACCATGCCTGGCTAATTTTAGTAATTTTTGTAGGATTTTGCCACGTTGCGCAGACTGGTCTCTTAACTCCTGAGCTCAAGTATTTCTTCCCACCTCAGCCTCCCAAAGTGCTGGGATTACAGGCGTGAGCCACTGTACCCAGTCTGGCTTCTGTCTTTCTAAAGAGACTGTCACCAAGGGAGTATCTTCAAGAACTATCTGATTATATTATCTGAAATGTGGGCTATTGGCTCGGTTCTTCTTCGAATGATGGTTGAAGTTGTCATTCTGCATCTTGGTTAGGTAAGGTAGTAAGAGAGGAAATATATTTAGCCTGACAGATGTGTGCAACTGGTTGTCTTGCCTTCAGGTTCTCTTCTGACTGCCTCTCCTAAATAGGCAAAGCACGGAGGGCCTCCCTCTCCGTTTGGAATGGCAATACTTGAAATTCTTCTTGGACCCAGTATCTTCATGCTCCTTATTCCTACCTGTCCATCAGCCCTCTCCAGTATAGATAATAAAATGCAACCCTGCAAGGAGAAGAGGAGAGGATTTCACTCACGACCCTCAGGATGTGTTCTAGGAGTGAACTTGTCTTTTTGCTCATTCACTGGCGTGCCACTGGAATAGTGTTAGTTCAGTGCTGTATCTTACATTGTTAATTCTTCAAAGCAGAAACCATTCTTATCTGATTCTCTTTGTGTAGGAACACACACTGCTTGGGTACTTTTGAAGGTCTTTTAGATACCACTACCCCACCCTCTTATTGCTAGCCGCTGTAGGACAGGATCTGACCAATCCCTTTGGATAGAACCAAGATAAATCTTTGCATAGAAAGGCAAAAACAGTGTGGAACTCCTTAATCCCATACCAGAGAGGTGATGCCACCTGGGCATCCTGGGCTTGCCCCCACCCCGCCTCAAGGGCATAGAGCCTTGGCACTAGTGGGGTGAACCCTGCGTGCTTTCTGTTCCAGGTGGAGACCATGAGAGAGTACAGACGGAAGGCTGCTTTTTTCCAAATGTGTAGAATTTGAGCTGTTATTTGAAACTCTCTGTTCCTTATTAAATGGCTGACCTAATTTTTCCCCCTTTATCTCTGTAGTGGTGGAGATCCAAGAAGGGAAGACAACTATAGTAAGTATCATTGAGTTGGCCATGTATAACCTCTTTAACACTTGCAGCTGCCTGGCCGCTCCTCTGAGGGAGGGAGGGGCCCAAACTGGATGCCCAGCTCCAGGATCAGCTCCCTCAGTGACCATAATCCCACAGTCTACTATTTTTCAAGCTGTGCGCTATAGTGTGGTTAATCAGGAACAGTTGCTATGCCTAGGCTGAGGTATCTGCTCTTTGATTAAAGTGGCCTTTTGTATAGCAAGGTCTCAGAGGCCTTTGCTGATAAGCTCTTCGGTGGGTGATGAATCAGTTTCCCGAAGGGGAAACTAAGGCATTATTGCACGCCTAGAGAGCCAGAGTAAGTTGACCCAGAGCCAAGAGCCTGGACCTCAGTTCCTTTCTTTTCTGCCTAGAATGACTAAACTACTCCTTAAATGATGCATTTAAAAAGTGACATTCTCCCGGCCCTGGCCTTACTAGCTGGCGCCCTGGCTTGTCTGTTGGTAAGAAAGTTGGAACAATTCTTCATCTACCCACTCCCCGCTTTCGTTCCCTGGGCCCATCCCACCTCCCTTCCTTGGGGAGTCATGGGGCCTAGATTATCCTATAATCCTTAAAAGACAACAACGTTGTTTTCACATGGCCTTCTGCGACTCCACAGAGCTCCCAGAGGCCTCTGTAACTTCCATGTCAACCAGAGATTTAACCCTTTAGGTAGCCAGCCGAGCTCAATCCTTCCCAAGGCAGTCTTATTCCCAGGACAAGTCCATTAGGTTTCCCCCTAGAATGCTCCCTCTGCCTTTCCACTACTTAGCCTTAAAATGGTTCTTTTTAGGGGACAACCCCAGTCCCCTTAGGGTACCTTTTAGGCTTCTTGATTCAAAGCCAAAACAAGCATTCACTCTATAAACTCCACACTGGAGGAAAGAAATACATCTGACTTTTGAGTATAAAGAGTGTTTTTCATGTGGGTCATGAGTCTGCTGTTTGTAGAATAGATGTGGAGGCATTGTGGCCTGTGAGAGCCCTTGGGGAGGGAAGAGCCCATCCGTGCCTTTAGCAGCATGGCCATGGCTGACTGGGCATTATTCTCTCCCCTATGAAATAAGATCAGACACCTCCCTCACTAGATTCTGGATGTTAAGTGAACTAATATATGTGAACCATTCTTAGCACTGAGCTACACATATAATGGGGAGTCAATAAATGTTAATTCTCCCCACCCCCCAACCCCTGACCCACTGCAACCCGCCTCCCAAGGCCTACCATGTACTTGGGAATTTTCTCTAACATCTCAGTTTCTGGCATAGTTGTGATTGCCGTGGCAGAAGGAGGGTAGCAGTGCCCTGCACGGCCAAGTAGTACTTCCAGCCCCTTTCCCTTGTGCCACTTCTCCCCAAAGAGACAGTGTTGCTTCCCTCCCAAAGCCTCTCAGACCCATCCCAGCCTCACTCTCATAACCCATGGCCTCAGTCAGCAAGGCTCTCTAAACTCCCCTCTTGCAACTGGAGCTAATTCCCAGATCGTTGGTTTATTGCGCTTAGTAATTCCAAAACTGTATCACAGGATACAGCCAGCGATAGGGAGGTCATTTGACACTTGGCCTCAGCATGGTTTAAAAGGTGGCATCCAAAATGATAAAAGCAAGGAGCATGACAGGGAAATGTATCCTCCCATCTGTATCGTGTTAGTTTTTCCTTTCTTTTGTAAGACAGAAGGAGTGCCTGCATATCTGCTTATATGGCACAGCCCGGGTTTTTTCAGCCTTGCTATTCCTGGCATTTGGGGCTGAGTAATTCTTTGTTGTGAGGGCTGTCCTGTGCAGTAGAGGATGGTTAGAACATCCCTGCTAGATGCCAGTAGCACTCCCTTCCCCAGATGTGACAATCAAAAATGTCTCCAGACATTGCCAGATGTCCCCTGGGAAGCAAAATCACTTCTGGTTGAGACCCACTGGCATAGCCTTAGCTCTGTAAGATAAAGCTGGGAACTGCATTTTCCCCCTAGGAGGACATGTGGGATGGAAGGGATGCTTTCTTTGGACTCTATATCCCTGTGCCACTTGAAACTTTTTATCATGTGCATGTATTATTTTCCCCCAAAAGCCAGGGAGGGGAAAAAGTATAGTGTTCTGATGCCTTTGTTTTTTCTTTTGAGGAAGGAAAGGTAGCATTCAATTGATACAGCAAACCCCTCCCTCCCTCTTGCCACTGGTATTAAGTTCAGATGGTTTCCATTACCCCTGTAAGCCACCAAACCACATCCCTGTAGCTATCTCAAGGCCTAGCATACAGCAACTACAGAGTAAACACCACAGTTCAGGCAGAGAAACCTCTTAGCTACTCCACAAGAACCCCCAAGGTAAACTTTCACCAGCATTCCCATCATTTTGGGGTTTGTGCAAAGATAATGTGGCTCCACGCAGGCCCTCTCACATTGGCTCTCTTTCTCTGTCTCCTAGATTGAAGGCCGTCTCACAGCAACTCCCAAGGGCAGTCCAAATCCTCCTAACCCCTCTGGCCAGTGCCCCATCTGCCGTTGGAACCTGAAGCACAAGTATAACTATGACGTGAGTCTGGGTACAGAGACACTCAGTTCCGTGTGTCATGAAGCTCTCAGATTCCCTGGTTAACTGGAGCAGTGTCCTCCCGCTTTAGCTACTGCTGCATTTCATGGAACCACCAGAGATGGGAGCATTTTGTCCAGTTGTTCTCAACCCTGGCTGCGCATTGGAATCACCTGGGGAGCTTTAAAAAATAATGATGCAGGCCGGGCGCGGTGGCTCAAGCCTGTAATCCCAGCACTTTGGGAGGCCGAGACCGGTGGATCACAAGGTCAGGAGATCGAGACCATCCTGGCTAACACGTCTCTCCTAAAAAAATACAAAAAAACTAGCCAGGCAAGGTGGCGGGCGCCTGTAGTCCCAGCAACTCGGGAGGCTGAGGCAGGAGAATGGCGTAAACCCGGGAGGCGGAGCTTGCAGTGAGCCGAGATCCGGCCACCGCACTCCAGCCTGGGCGACAGAGTGACACTCCGTCTCAAAAAAATAATGATGATGATGCATGGGCTCCACCAGGTCCTTCCAAGCCACTTCGTAGATGTAGTCTCATTCACTGCAGCTCTCCCTCTGAAGAAGACCCATCACCATCTTCAGTAGCCTGGGAGACTGAGGTCACGGTACAGAATCAGCCTCGGGGGGTGGAGCCTGAGCATTTTTTCAGTGCTCTCCCATGGCTCTAATGAGCAGCCAGGGTTCAGAGCCACTGATTGAGTTTGTGGTCTGGTTGTGCCTCAGACCACTAGGGCCCTTAACTCAGCTCAAAGGGGTTGTCCTCTTGTGGGATGGAATCATGATCTGGGTTTGGCTTTCCTCTTTTATGATGAGGTGTATTTCAACAGACTCTTGGTTCTCACTGTGATCTGGGAACACATCACCCTGTCGTTCTGTATTGGAGCTATAAAGATACCTGATTGCTCAAGCTCTTCTAGTGCAGTCGTTTCCAGGGAAAGAAGAAAGTAGTGAATAATAACAACAAGTGACATTGAGTGCATACTCTGTCAGGCACTGAGTACTTACCTGTTTTAGTTCACTTAGTTTTCACAATAACCCTATGAAGTAGGTACTGGTTTCATCCTCATTTTACAGATGAGGAAATTTGAGGCATGGAGAAGTCAGTGAACTTGCCTCAGATCCCCCAGCTAGTATCAGAACTGGGATACAAACTCCAGGGACGAAAGCCCAGGCAGAGCCTGTGCTCCTAATGACTACGCTACCTCCTCCCCAGAGATGGGGAGGGTGTGGGACTAAGGACACAGCCCTGAAGAAATCCTTACTTGTTCTTCAGAGCTCTCACTGGTGACATGAAGCACCCTATTTTTGGGTTTCAGGTAATTCAGGCTCTGGGCCAGTTTGACCTGTAAGTTGTCCCTATGCCCCTTTGTGGAATAGGATGACTAAAGGCAGAGATCCTGGTCAGGTGATAAGAGCAGGAGAAGCCACATGCCCGTGGGATCTGAACAGAGTGACCCAACTAATCTCGTGGGCTGGAAGCCTTGGCTTGAGGCCACCCTGAGGGGTGGGGGGGTTCTTTCTGTCCTGGGGCCCTTCTCCTGATGGCCGCCTGGAGTAACAGAAAGCAAACACACAGGCAAGGGGCAGTGTTTCCAGCTGCTCACCATGCGGAAGTGAGTGGGGTTGTGGGCATCCTTGGAACCTCAGCTGCTGATAGGAAAGCAAACCCCACACCCGCCCAGCCACCGTAGGGCACTCTTCCTACCAGCTTTTTCCAGGAAACATACTTGGCTCTCTCCAGCAGAAGAAATCTAATCCCGTCTGAGGTAAAGGCTAAAGTTGTTTTTCCTCTTACCCCTTTCCACTCAGAGCACCATTAGCCTGAGCTGCACAAAGCTGTTAGCTTGCTTGGCAGCCTACGGTGGAGGGCTGGGGCCTCCAGCCCAGTTGATTAGCCCTGGATTAATCCAATCCAAATTCTTTTCATCAGATTCTGAAAAGTACAGGGGTGGGAACTGAAGGCCTGGGTCCCTCAGGAACTGTCCAGTGATTAAAACAAATCTGCAGTTATGCAGCAAGGCGCCTGCCAGGGCAGCAAGTTGGTTTGTGGAACTTGACTGCTAAGATTGGCATGCCAGGCACTTGCAGGGAGGGGAATGGTGAGTTTTCTTTAACCCCTTAAGCCATTCTATGAGAATGGGGTCTTGCTATGTTGCTGAGGCTGGTCTCGAACTCCCGAGCTCAAGCAGTCTGGGAATCGTAACCTTTTAGACCTGGCAGGGAAGTGGTCCCTTTTCTTGATTCTGGCTCTGTTTATCTGTTCCTTTGACCTGTCCCAAGCAGCTTGGTGAGCATGTGATGGTCTGAAGGAAGCCCAAGAATCCATTCAGATCTGGTTACAGGGGGCCTAGATCATGTGAGATTAAACTTCACAACCCTAGTTCCATCCTCCTTGGCTTTTATGCCTTCCTAGCACTTCAGAGGGAATGGCAAGAGGTGGAGGGGCTGTTTGCATATACTCTGGCTTGTGGTATATAGACCTTAAGGTCTAAAATGTTACAGGTTTTCCTCTTGTGTGGAAACATATGGCATGCCTCCTAACCCCACCTGAGCAGACATTTTATCCAAGAAAGATGCTTCAGGTTCATAAAAGATTGGTGACACTTCTTGAAGAGTTTCTGTTCTCTAACCTAGTCTATCAGAAGATCTCATGAGGCTAGGTGTAGGGGTGCAATCCCAGAACTCTGGGAGGCCAAGGTGGGCAGATTGAGCCCAGGAGTTCGAGACCAGCTTGGGCAACATAGCGAGACCCCATCTCTAAAAAATTAGCCAGGCGTGGTGGCACGCACCTGTAGTCCCAGCTCCTCAGGAGGCTGAGGTGGGAGGATCACTTGAGCAAGAGATTGGGAGGCAGAGATTGCAGTGACCCAAGATTGCACCACTGTACTCCAGCCTGGGCAACAGAGTGAGCCCTTGCCTTAAAAAAAAAAAAAAAAAAAAAAAAACTCATAGAGAAGCTGGGAGCTCTTGGGGTTGGTAATGGGGTACAGAAAATCTTACTAAGTTGGGATTAACCTTTGTTGGGTGAAGGTAGCAGACCAGTGTGCAAAGCTCTGTGTGGAGGAAGTGATCTCAGCCAGGTTCCCAGGAGACATCAGCCTCCCCTGTAGACCATGAAGCCCTAGCTTCCCAGTATCAAAAGCAAGCCCAGCTGACCCTCATCCCCTATTTTCGGTTTCCACTAGGATGTTCTGCTGCTTAGCCAGTTCATCCGGCCTCATGGAGGCATGCTGCCGCGAAAGATCACAGGCCTATGCCGGGAAGAACACCGCAAGATTGAGGAGTGTGTGAAGATGGCCCACCGAGCAGGTAGAAGGCCCTGGGGACCAAGAGGGGCAGAGGGTTGCAGGCGCTCTCTCCCTACCCGGCTGCCCCATGTTTCAGCCCCTCCTGGAAGAAAAGAGGATATCCAGAGTGTTAATTATACTCACCACCCAATGCCAACCTCCCCACTCCCTTGGGCTTTCCCTCTGGCCCCCTCAGAGCTGCAGAGGGAGCTGCAAAGACTATCCCATCTTCCCCTCACTCAGGTCTATTACCAAATCACAGGCCTCGGCTTCCTGAAGGAGTTGTTCCGAAGAGCAAACCTCAACTCAACCGGTAAGCAAGCCTGGGTGTGAACAACCTGAGCATTCTGTGGGCCCTTAGCCCTCACTGGCTTCCACTGGGGAAGCTATTTGCCGGAAATCATCCCACAGCTCAGGAAAGCTATGGACCTTGGCTGTCTGTTCCATTCCCTGCCAGCTTGAGCATCCACCCCCATCAGTCCACCCCTGCTGCAGTCTTTGCTTCTTCTGTTGCCTTCTTTGCCTCAGCCTCTTTCCTCTGCTGCTGCTTTTGCCTCAGCCTCTTTCCTCCCCTGTAGTGCCCTTAGCAAAGAGGCAAGGAGGGTAGAGGCCTGCTGATTGGGCATTAGAATGTGCTAATCCCCCATTTATGACATCACACTGGGTTGCTATGGGGACGTTAGTACTACTACAAACTTTCAGTATCCCAGCTCTCTCCAGCGCTGGGGTTATTAGAGGACAGAAGGCCTTAGAAATGGGAGGGCCTCCTGGGTTAGTGCCACTGAATAAAGCTGTGCAGGTCGCACACTGGACAACTTCAGGGTAATATCCATGTAGACTAGGTCACAAATAGTGCTCCCCAGAGTTGTACAGTTAACAACCTACACAGTGCCATGCGGCAGCCTAGGAGGCCTTGAGTTCATATAGAGAAGGAGAGGATGGCCCCCACCCCCTGGAATCACTCTGTCTGCCTTTTAGTCTAAGCAGGACCCTGTAGAATGGGGGCAGATTCTTGTCTGACATTCAAGCAGCTGTCCCTTTGCAAGTTCCCTTCTTCCCTCCTCTCTGGCATCAGCACACTCACGTAGTCTTAGATCTCTAGTATCCCCTTGTTGAGAGTAGAGCCAGGTCTATAGAATTGATTTGAGGGGGTTCCTCTTCCCTGCGAATGGCCCTTTCCTCCTGTCCAGCTGGTGGTTCCCAGACTGGAGTGAGGAACATATTAGGTTGGTGCAAAAGTATTTGCAGTGTTTGTCCTTTTTTTAATGGAATTGCTCTCTGTAAGTTATCAAAGATGACTGACACAAAGCAAACGCCTCAGCCCCCAGCAAACCTCCTAGGCTGTTCCCCACCAGAACTCAGGCATGGAGGGTAAGGGGCTGCAGGGGTTGTGGGATGTGGGAATGCAGGGCTTCTTCCTGGTACACTGCCTCTCTGTCCCTGGAGGCTAAGTCAGAGCTGGACCTTTACCAACACCATGCCAGCACCCTGGCTGTGTGTCCATCTCTACCTGCACCCCCCACATTGCTAGCTCAGCCATCTGCCAGCAGCTCTTGGAGAACAGGACATGCTAACCTCTTCCTGTGTCTCCTAACTGTGCTATGGACCATTTGGGGGTTGAGCCCACCCCCTCTGGCTTTTTAAGAGACAGCAGCAGGCCTGAGGACACAATCCATCCTGCCTCAGGCCTTTGAAGCTAGGCCAGGCACCCTCCCATACATCCGGCATCCTTTAACGTGACACAGGATTGATGATGTGTGGGGGCTTGTCGGTTGCAAAAGGCCACCCTGAGCGGGAGAGGGAGTTCAGGCTACGAAGGAAATGGATTCCCTTGCAGGGGAGTCTCGTTTAATGCTGCCATGCATGGGCCCAGGCTCTGCTGGGGCCTGGTAGAGCCATACTTTGTCCCTCCTCCTGCTGCCCCTTCAGGAGAGGTAGGAAGGGGCTGGTTTAGGAAAGAGACTTGGTTCTTGCTAGAGTTGGGGTGTTACCAAAGAGCTGGCTAGAGGCCACCCAGCCCACCCCCTGCCGGCTGGCTGCTCCATGTGGCACAGGCCTCAGGCCCAAGGCCAGCTAAAGCCCAGCTTGCCTCTCCAAGGCACGGGAGAAAGAACAGCTTTAGGGCAGTGGCTCTGGAGAACCTTTTCAGCTTATCCTCTGCATCCCCAAATCTCAATGAGCATCCCTTCTGAGGAGCCTGCTCCCACACCCATCTCTTCATGTACCCCTCTGAAGCCTGGGAGAGGCCAGCAAAGGGGCCATCCCTGGTCCCCTCCCTTTACCTTACTCTTCCGTCACCCAGCACCACCAACCATAGAAAAAGCAGTCTCCTCACACTTGTAATCCCAGCACTTCGGGAGGCCAAGGCGGGTGCATCACTTGAGGTCAGGAGTTCAAGACCAGCCTGGCCAACATGGTGAAACCACGTCTCTACTAAAAATACAAAAATTAGCCAGGCATTGTGGCGGGCACTGTAATCCAAGCTACTCCAGAGGCTGAGAAGCAGGGGAATCGCTTAAACCCAGGAGGCGGAAGTTGCAGTGAGCCGAGATCATGCCACTGCACTCCAGCTTGGGCGACAGAGCGAGACTTTGTCTCAAGAAAAAAAAAAAGCAGTCCCTGTAGCTAGCCTCCTTCACAGTCATCACCCTGGCCAGGGCAGTGATAGTTCCGGGAGACACACGGAAGGCCCTCCCCTCCCTGCCCAGCACACACTTGGAGTTGCAGGTCAGCACCTCCCGCAGCTTCCCCTCAATGCAGGGCTGGCAGCAGAAGACCAAGGTCCAGCAGAGCTCAGCTGAACTGCATAAATCAGCAATCATTTTTTCACTTCTTTTATCTAAGAGTTTTTAGCTAAGGTTATTGATTTTTTTAATAAAAAAACTTTTTCTTTGACGGTCTCTAGAGACAGCTGGGTTGAGCCCCAACCTAGAATGGAGGCAGGGGAGGATTCCTGGCGTTTGTCATGGCTGAGCTTTCAGAATGAAGGATGGGCCTTTCTGGACAGGATCCAAGTTTTATTCTGGACAGAGTAAAACCCAGTCCCAGCCGGCATGAGCCACTTTTCTGGGAACTGTCAGGGCCCTGGCCATCCCCAAAGGAGGCCAAAGGTCCATGGGCGGCAGCCATCTTTCCCCACCCCCCTCCTACTTACAGGAACCTTCCTAGGCTAGGGCCGCGCCCACGGGCCCTTACCCCTTGATTCCCATCACAGGTTGGGTGAGGGGCAGGGGTCTTACACCGGTTATGATACCCTGGGGAGTTCCCTGAAGGCTGGGGTAGCTGAGTGAGCCAAATGGGGAAGAGTAGTGGGTTCCTCCAGGCCCTTACATCAGCTCTTCTCGCCCCATGGTTGAGACCAGAGAGGAATGATCTGCTCTTCAGGCAGCCTCTTTTCCGCATTTTCCTCAGCAAACACACACCAACATTGACGGTTATAAAGATCAAGGGGGCCGGGCACGGTGGCTCACACCTGTAATCCCAGCACTTTGGGAGGCTGAGGCAGGCTGATCACGAGGTCAGGAGATCAAGAGTATCCTAGCCAACATGGCGAAACCCCATCTCTACTAAAAATACAAAATTAGCTGGGTGTGGTGGTGGGCACCTGTAATTCCAGCTACTCAGGAGACTGAGGCAGGAGAATGGCTTGAACCCAGGAAGTGGAGGTTGCATTGAGCCAAGATCACGCCACTGCACTCCAGCCTGGTGACAGAGCAAGACTGTGTCTCAAAAAAAAAAAAAAAAAGATCAAGGGAGCTTGTGGCTCTGGGCTGCCTGACCCTGGCCACACAGGCTTGCGGCAGCAAGAGCCCAGCCCATCTGTTTAGAGGACACTCAGCAGTTACTCCCAGGAAAATCCCTGCACTTCAGGAAAGGGAAACTGGTGAAAGGATTTGCTTGCCCAACCATGGCCTGGCCTGAGGAGGCACTGCTCCACTCTCCCAATTCTAGCTTAGGCCCCCAGCCCTCACAGGCACCTCTTTGTTCTCCCTCCACAGGTACCTGACGCGCTGGGCTCCTGGCTCCGTCAAGCCCATCTACAAAAAAGGCCCCCGCTGGAACAGGGTGCGCATGCCTGTAGGGTCACCCCTTCTGAGGGACAATGTCTGCTACTCAAGAACACCTTGGAAGCTGTATCAGTGACAGAGAGCAGGGCTTCCAGAGTTCCTCCTGCACCTGTGCTGGGGAGTAAGAGGC
Source organism: Piliocolobus tephrosceles (assembly GCF_002776525.5). Taxonomy (NCBI): domain Eukaryota; kingdom Metazoa; phylum Chordata; class Mammalia; order Primates; family Cercopithecidae; genus Piliocolobus; species Piliocolobus tephrosceles. The sequence goes on from NC_045438.1 coordinate 125,132,393, forward strand.
ACACTCATAAGCCCTCGGCCACAACTATACTCCAGACCACGATGGCCTGGCCCCTCCGACATGGATGGACAGGGGACAGTGGGACTAACTTCAGTACCCATGGCTTGCGCAGTAGCAATGCTGGGAGCTAAAGGCAGGCAGGGCAGTTGGGTCCCTTGCCAGCTGCTGTGGGGCTTGGGCCACGCTCAGTGCTGGGGACAGGAGTTTTGCCCAAATGCAATGTCATAAACTGGGCTCGTGGGCTTACCCACGGGGTGTGTGCTCACTGCTTGGGAAGTGCAGGGGGTCCTGGGCACATTTTCAGTTGGGTGCAGAGCGTTGAGTCACTGATCTCTTGGGATGGGGCCAATGAATCAATTGGAAGGAATTCATGGGCCAAACAGGTCCCATCGTCTTCATGACAGCTGTGAGCTCCTTACTCTGGGAGAGCTGCAAGGAGCCAAGGTGGGCTACCTGACACACTTGCCGCTCTCGTGTGAATCCAAGAAACTGTCTTCCTCAAAGGGGCCCTGGTTGTCACCTCCCGCAGCCATTTCACCCATCATTGTCTAGTATCTCTTTCATTAGCACATTCCAACCCTCTGCCACTTGGTTTAGAGATGAGCTCCCTGGCTCAGTGGGCCTTTCAGAACCTGGAACCAGATGGAGGTGGAGATAAGAAAGTAAGATAGAACAGGCGGGCCAAGTTCACTGAAACTTCAGAAAATCATGTTTAGACTCTGTTTTAAAAAATCCAAGCTGGCTCCCATTCTATAGCATGAAGGGCAAGTCCATGTTCTTCTCACCAGTGCCCACGTAGATGTAGCCATAGTGCTTGGTGCGGGGAGCATGGTAGAAGGTGAGGCCTGGCCAGAGCAGGCTGCGCAGCACCACCAGGGCATTGCCTCTCTCCATCTGGATACTCCAGGACCCTGAGAGGAGACAGGCAGGAGGTGAGGCCTGAGTGCTGCTGGAGCCGGAGCTCTGCCCTTTGTGCTGTGGCCCCTGGCAGCCAAGCCCAGGTGCTAAGGTTCCACTGGAGAAAGACCATTTAATTCTCCAGGTGCTTTACTCCGATTGCCTTTTAGCCATTATTCTTTTCATTTTAAGAGACATAGTCTCACTCTGTCGCCCAGGCTGGAGTGCGGTGGTGCAACCACAACTCAACCTCAGCTTTGACTCCTGGGCTCAAGCAATCCTCCCACCTTAGCCTCCAGAGCAGCTGGGACCATGGGCATGTACCACCATACCGAGCTAACTTTTTTGGTTTTTTGTAGAGATGGGGCCTCACTTTGTTGCCCAGGCTGGTCTCAAACTCCTGGGCTCAGGCGATCCTCCCACCTTGACCTCCCAAAGTGCTGGGATTACAGATGTGAGCCACCACACCCAGCCCTTTTAGCCATCTCACTGCTCATTAAAACAACTTTCAGGGGGAGGGCAAAGGAAATGAAAAGAGGTGAAACTCAAACCAGTCTGTTTTGTTCCTGTCAGCAGGTCTAGCTAAAGGTTGAGTTGGGGAGGAGGCTGAATCCACAGGCAGAGGGGAGTTGGGCTGGGCCAAGGAAGAGACACCGACTCCTCCCACACTACCCAGTACAGTCACCAGTTCTAGTGTAGTTTGCCCCTACTTGCCGTTTTGCTCTGTCTTCCCCATTTCCTGAAGCCTCTCCTGAGTTGGTTTAGACCAGACCAGGAAAGGAAGGCTCAAATAGAAGTTTGGGCAGTTCAGGCCTCCTAGTTCAATGGCCCTTTCTGGCAGCTGGTAGACTGGGAGCCATCCTTGGTGGGAGGGGACTTGGGCTGCCCCTAATGAGTCTTTGTCCTAGGTTCTGCCCTGGTTTTTGCCTCCCCACACAGGAGCAGCCCAGCTCAGGGCTGAGTCGTGCAGCCATGAGGAGTTGGCTGGAAGGGCCTGATTCAGCTCCAGAACCCAGGGAGGGAGCCACAGTGTGGGAGGAAGGAGCCTGGGAAAATCGCCTCTGGATGCAGATCTGGGGCTTCTATTCCCCTGCGCACTGAGGCCTCTCCCGGCCCAGCCACAGCCCTGCTCCAGGCCCTGCCAGAAAGGCAAATGCTTTGAAAGTTTTGGTGTTGGACCAGCCAGCCATGCGCTGAGAGCTGCTCTTCGGCCTTCATCAGCTGCCAGCTCAGCCCCGCTGCTTGGCTCCTGCTGCCCCAGCTTCCCACAGGCCACCTCCAACCATGGTCCACCCTAGTCACTCCACACCCTGCAGCCTCACAACTCAGTCCCCACCCACTGGGGGCTACCCTGCATCCAAGAAACCTGATTGCCAGGAACCCCTGACCCTCATGGCAGCTCAGCCCTACTCAGGGTACAGCCGCCTGCCCAGGTCAAAACCAGAGTTTTCTGGGAGTATATAGTTTGGCTGTCCCTGGTCCTGCTCAGGGAGAAGCCAGTCACAAAGCTCACTTTAGCACTATGCAGTGGCCAGCACCAAGTGCCATCACCCATGCAAAGGTTGAAGTCAGATTCACAGTGTGGACTTGTCAGCCCACACAGTACCTGCTGGACAACATCAAGAAGAAAGTAGAGTGTCCCTGTGTTAGCCGGGCTCCAGCTGGAACACTGCCCCTGAGAAGGAGTATTTCCCCTGACACTTAAAAGTTTTCTCTGGGTGCTTGGGGTCCCCTGCCTCTCAGACCTGCCCTCAGAGTTTGATAGTTCCTAGCCTGGTACTTGCCTGGTCATGCATCTCCAGAAAACAGATTGCTTAGGGTTGACGAGGGTGGGGGGTCCAATAGGACAAAGTGTTCCTACTTCATTGCTTCAGCCTTGGACAAGAAGCACAGACCCAGGAAGATCCATTCCCTCCCTTGATCACCCCACCAGCCTAGAGTATCATCAGGGTTCAGGCTCCATAGGACACAGTCCTTCAGCCCCTTGAGCTAAGAAAGACCAGGCTGCCTCATCTGTATCTGCCTACCGAGGGAGGGCAGCTTGCAGCCTGCCTGGGCCAGGTGCTGCCCTGGAGAAAATGGAATCCTGGAGTCCTCCAACCTAGACCCTTCTCAGTTCATTGCTGCCAGCACCTTAGCATGCCTGGGCAAGGGCTTGGTCCTGCCCTGCCCTCACACCAGCCTGCCTGCCTGGGCTTTGGCCACCTCTTGCCGCCAGTATATAATGTGGGGGGCGGGGGGCAGTGTTCTTGGATAGAGTGGCCTAGGCCTATCAGCGGGGACTCCTACCCAGAGAGCAAGGAGAAACTGGCAAGGCAGCTAGGGAAATACAGTGCCCCCGCCTGGCAGGGAGCAGTGCTGCGCAGGCGGGAGGGTGCTGGTGGAATACGGTAGCAGCATGTGGGGCCAGTCAGAAAACCACTGCCTCCCTCCCTCGCATTCCTGTCACACTCCTGTCCTCTCCTCGTCCCTGGCTCAGCTGGTCGCCCGGGAAACACACAGACTCAACGTGCCAGGAGTCACGTAGCATCTACCTGAAGAGCCAAGCACTTGCTGTCACCTTCACCCACTTTCTTACTGCAACTGCTGAACAGGCTGAGCCCAGCCAGCTGCTGTCGCCGCCTCCAGGACTCAGGGAAAAGCCCCCTGCAGACTTGGTGCTGCAGGTTCACAGCCCCCGCTCTCTCTTCTCTCCCCGAATCCCTCCTGCCCCTTAGCAGCCACTCTTCTCCAGAAGCTGTGTTTTGAGGATGTGATGGGTACAGGTTGGTAAGTCAGGAGGGGGGCCTCCTGGGTTTCCTGGGCCCCCAGGGTCTCACCCACCTTGCTAGTATGGAAACCTCATGCTGGGGCGTACTTACTCTAATTACATTCTCCTGCCATCCTGGAAGAAAGGCAGCTCTGGGATTAAGATCGACGGAGAGTAGGCCAGGCTGGGGACCAGGGCTGTCCGGGGGCAACAGATGGCTTAAATCTTCTCAGATGAGCACCAACAAAATTTTAGTCACACACAAAAAATAAATGGCCATGGGTTTCCAGTGGGAGAAGCACCCCCAGCCCCTACAAGGGCCGTAAGAATCATATACCGCCTAGACGCCTGAGGACACGAGGAGGAGGGAGAAACCCCTGGTTGCCAGATCCCCATCAAATCGATGAGTAGCAGAGTCAGGCTGCGTGGCCCAGAAGGCTGAACACTTGTCAGCCAGGCTTCCAAGGAACTGGGGCAGGAAAAGCCACCTGCACACGTCCCGAAGGGAAGGCTGACCCTGGGCACCATGTGCTCCACCACCCTCGGCTCCCGTATGCTTGCCTCCCTCGCCCCCTTCCCGGTCCTCAACAACCACCAGCAGTAGCTTTCAAAGGCTGCTTTCAAAGGCAGCCAGGGAGGCAGGCCCATTGCTGCCCTCTGCTGCCTGAACTGAGCATTGCTGCTGAGAAATTGCTTGGGAGGGAGCCCCAGTCTGTGTGCACCTGGCAATTCTGAGGCCTCTGCACCAGCCCAGAGTGGAGCAAGGAGAGGAGCAGTGCCCTCCAGCCCTCCTCCTTTACCTCCCAGGACACCGATTCTTGCAAGGCACCTTCTAGTTTACATTTCCCGTTCCCATCCTCTGTTTCATTTGATCTTCCCAAACACCCAAGGGAGGTGTCTTTCTTATTCCAAGGGCATTACAGGTGCCTGTTGTAGCTGCTCCGTGGCTATTTGTTGATATAGTGGAAGTTCAGGGAGCATTGAATGGCAAGATACTACCTAGGAATCTAGGCTCCTGACCGGCATGGTGGCTAACGCCTGTAATCCCAGCACTTTGGGAGGCTGAAGTGGGCAGATCACCTGAGATCAGGAGTTCGAGAGCAGCATGGCCAACATGGTGAAACCTCATCTCTGCTAAAAATAACAAAATTAGGTGTGGTGACATGCACCTATAATCCCAGTTACTTGGGAGGCTGAGGCAGGAGAACTGCTTGAACCCAGGAGGCAGAGGTTGTAGTGAGCCGAGGTGGCAGCGAGACTCTGTCTCAAATATATATATAAAACCTCCTGACTCACGGCTGCATCTGTGCCACCTGGCTGCAGCCCAAGGTCAGAGAATTCTTAGTCATTACCCTGGATCCAACAGGAGGACAGTCCTGCCACCCCAGAACCAGCTACCCACTTCCATGGAACTTTGCAGATCCCTGGACACGGCATGACAACTCATGAGGACAACAGCTCTCCCCCTCCTCTCTTCAGCCAAGGTGTCTCTTGTCACTTTGGCCAAGGGACAAGATGTCGAGTCATTGGCCTACCTCATGGACACAGAGCAGGAGTCCCAGGAACAGGGCCAACCTAAACCACACCTGCTCAGAAGCCACATGAAGTCACCCTGAACAACTGCCTCAGACCCTGAAAGGAAACAGTTATCCTAACTGGCCAAATCCCATCCCTCCAGCCAGTCCTGGTGTCCCAGGGAACTCCTCCTTGGGGTTTTGGCCCCATTAGCAGCCCAGCCCAGCTGCTGCCTGCCTGGCAGCGGAGCCTTCAAGCAGCTCAGACTGCTCGTTTCCTAGCTGATAAGGAAGGGGACTAGGGAGGAAAATCAGCTGTCTGCTCTCCTGTGACCATCCACACTTCCACTCCATCGCCATGACCCTCATCAAACCATCATGAGAAAAAGGTGGGCCTAGGCTGGGCATGGTGGCTTATACCTGTAATCCCAGCACTTTGGGAGGCTGAGGTGGGTGGATCTCTTGAGCTGAGTTGTTCACGACCAACCTGGGCAACATGGTGAAACCTCATCTCTACAAAAAATACAAAACCTAGCCAGGCATAGTGGTCCACACCTGTAGTCCCAGCTACTCGGGAGGCTGAGGTAGGAGGATCACTTGAGCCTGGGAGGTGGAGATTGCAGTGAGCCAAGATTGTCCCACTGGCCACTGCACTCCAGTGAGGGCAACAGAGCAAGACCATGTCAAATAAAAGAAAGAAAAGAAAAACTGCGCCTGACTTCCTGGAGGCCTTCTGGTAGTAGTGGCTCTGAGAGGCGGGACCTAAAGGTTATGGGGAGGTTTCCCAAGGTAAGGCCAGGAGCATCCCTCCCCTGAGGCCCATGTGCACAGGAAATGCCAGGAGTCCTCAGCTTCCAAGGTTCCAGCTCATAAAGCAACATGGTGGGGTGGACTGGGAAGTGGAGCCAGCAGCTGATCCTGCAGCCCTGAGGTCATGACATCAGGGCAGGATGCCTAGGGCCTTGGGTCACTGCAGCTCACCCACCTGCCCGGCCCAGATCCCACAGCTCCCATAGGCCTGATGAATTCACTTGCCAACTGGACACATCAGAGTGGCTCACCAGGCTGGAGTGCAATGGTGACCAATCACAAGTAACATCAAACTCCTGAGCTCAAGCGATTCTGTCACCTTGACCTCCCAAAGCACTGGAATTACAGGCATGGGCCACCTTGCCCAGCCCCAATCCCTGCAGCCTTTAGGAAGATTCCAAAGTCTCACATTTTACTTCTCCTCTTGCAAGGAAAGACAGCTGCCTCCAGGGTCCACCTTACCTGAGACGGCAGAGGGCAGATAGGGCTGACGGTGTTCCCTTAGGAAGATTTTGCTGGGCCCCACCCCATCTAGCTGACTTTGGTCTTGGCTGCAGAAGCTCTATCACCCTCTTCACCCTTCTCGCTGCACAGTGGACGAGGCTCCATGGGCAAGGCAGCGCTGCTACACCAGCCCCTCTCATCCAGCACAAAGGAGAGCCCCATCTTCTGATTCTGGAGCATCCAGCTGCAGGTAAGAAGGCTGCAAAGGGCTTCCCAGACATACCCTGAATCAGGGGACAGGGCTGCTATCCTCAGATTAGGGGAATGAAGAGGACCTCTGCAGGCCCACCCCTCAGCCCCTGGCTCTGAGGTTCCATCACCACTACTGTTCCAGGCTCCCTTTGTCAACGAGGGGTGCACAGCCCCCATAGGCTCCTGGCAAGTCTGGGAGCAGAGATGGAGGAGATGAGGGGAGTCTGAGAAGTGTGTCTGATGGGCGAGAAATGCCCCAACGCCTATAGAGCTTCTTCATATCCCCCGACTTGTCCAGGAGACCCTCCTATCTGTCACTACAGCACTGGCCCTGCTCAGAGTAGCTTGCCTCAGATGTTCCTGTATGATGGAAGCCCAAATGGTCACTCCTTGGTGGCAGCTCCTACCCACTCAGAACCATTGCCTGGCCTCTGGGGCACTGCAGTAGCCCTGAGATGGCCTCATGATCCCTGGCTTGCCCTGCCCTGTCTCGAGCCACCTGTGCACTACTGCCTTATTGTCACAGACCTGCTCACAAGCCACCAGCAGCTTCTAAGGCCTTGGCCTTCTAGGCTGTCCTAGGCCTGCCCCAACTCATCTCTAAGAACTTGCTGCCACTAAAAAAATTAATATTAAGGCCGGGTGCGGTGGCTTACGCCTGTAGTCCCAGCTACTCAGGAGGCTGAAATGCTAGAATCGCTTGAACCTGGGAGGCAGATGTTGCAGTGAGCCGAGATCGTGCCACCGCGCTCCAGCCTGGGTGAGAAACTCCGTCTTAAATAAACTCCATTTCAAAATAATAATAATAATAATAATAATAATAATAATAAAATAGTCACAGGCTCACTTTGATATATTGGTCTCCACAAACACTGCAGTTTTTATAAACTGAAGGTCTGTAGACACCCTGTGTAAAGCAGTATAGTATATCAGTGCCATTTTTCCAACAGCATGTGCTCACTTTGTATCTCTGTGTAACATTTTGGTAGTTTTCACAACTTTTCAAATTTTTTTTTTTTTTGTCTGAGACAGAGTCTCACTCTGTCACCAAGGCTGGAGTGCAGTGGCGTGATCTCGGTTCACTGCAACCTCTGCCTCCCAGGTTCAAGTGATTCTCATGTCTCAGCCTCCTGAGTAGCTAGGACTACACGTGTGCACACTACACCTAGCTAATTTTTATATTTTTAGTATAGATGGGGTTTCACTATGCTGGCCAGACTGGTCTCGAACTCTTGGCCTCTAGTGATCCACTGCCTCGGTCTCCCAAAGTGCTGGAATTACAGGCATAAGCCACCGCACTCGGCCCTTTTTTTTATTATTATATTTGTTACAGTGTTCTGTGATCAGTGATCTTTGATGTTACTATTGTATTGTTTTGGGGCACCACGAACTATATCCATTTAAGATGGCAAACCTAATTGATAAATATGTGTCTTCTGACTTTTCCCAGCCCTCTCCCTCTCCTCAGGCCGCCCTATTCCCTGAGACACAACAATCGTTAAATTAAGCCAATTAATAACTCTACAGAGGCTGGACGCGTTGGTTCATGCCTGTAATCCCAGCACTCTGGGAGGCTGAGGGAGGTGGATCACCTGACGTCAGGAGTTCAAGACCAGCCTGGCCAACATGGTGAAACCCTGTCTCTACTAAAAATACAAAAATTAGCCAGGCATGGTAGCACATGCCTGTAATCCCAGCTACTCAGGAAGCTGAGGCAGAAGAATCACTTGAACACGGGAGGCAGAGGTTGCAGTGAGCTGAGATCATGCCATTGCACTCCAGCCTGGGCAACAGAGTGAGACTCTGTCTCAAAAAAAATAAAAAATAAAATAACTCTACAGTAGCCTCTAAGTGTTAGGTGAAAGGAAGAATGCCACACCTCTCACTTTAAATCAAAAGCTAGAAATGACTAAGTTTAGGAAGGAAGGCATGTCAAAAGCTGAGATAGAGCCAGGCATGGTGGCTCATGCCTGTAATCCCAGCACTTTAGGAGGCTGAGACAGGAGTACTGTTTGAGTGCAGGAGTTCGAGACCAGCCTGGGCAACACAGCAAGACCCCATTTCTACAAAACAAAAAAAAATTGCCAGGTATGGTGCACACATCTATTGTGTGTGCTGTTGCACTCCTCAAGAGGTTGAAGCAGGAGGATCACTTGAGCCCAGGAGTTCGAGGTTACAGTGAGTTATGATCACGCCACTGCACTCCAGCCTGGGTGATGAAGCAAGACCCTGTCTCTAAAACCAAAAATAAAAAAAAATTGAGATAGGCTGAAAGATAGGCCTCTTATACCAAACAGCTAAGCTGTGAATACAAATAAAAGTCCTTGAAGGAAATTAAAAGTGCAACTCCAGTGAACATATAAATGATAAGAAAGTGAAACAGACTTCTTGCTGATATGTAGAAAGTTTGAGTGGTCTAGATAGGAAATCAAACCAGCCACAACCTTCTCTTAAGCCAAAGCCTAATCTGGAGCAAGGTCCTAACTCTCGTCAATTCTATAAAGGCTGAGAGCTGAGGAAGCTACAGAAAAAATGTTGGAAGCTAACAAAGGTTAGTTCATTGACTGGGCATGGTTGCTCATGCCTGTGATCCTAGCACTTTGGGAGACTGAGGCAGGAAGATGGCTTGAGCCAAGGGGTTGGGGCCAGCCTGGGCAACATAGGGAGACCCTGTCTCTACAAGAAATAAGTCAGGCATAGTGGCACACACCTGTAGTCCCAACTACTCAGGAGGCTGAGGTGAGAAGATCACTTGAGCCTGGGAAGTCGAGGCTACAGTGAAGCATGATCACGCTGTTGCACTCCAGCCTGTGCAACAGAGTAAGACTCTGTCTCAATCAATCAATCAATGTTAGTTCATGAGATTTAAGGCAAGAAGCTGTCCCTATCACATAAAAGTACAAAGTGGAGTGGCAAGTGCTAATGTAGAAGCTGCAGCAAGTTAACCAGAAAACTTAGCTAAGATCACTGATTAAGGTGGCTACAATAAACATAGATTTTTAATGGAGATGAAACAGCCTTCTATTGGAAGAATATGCCATCTAGGACCTTTATTTTTTATTTTTTATTTTTTTTTGAGACAGAGTCTCGCTCTGTCACCCAGGCTGGAGTGCAGTGGCACAATCTTGGCTCACTGCAACCTCCGCCTCCCAGGTTCAAACAGTTATCCTGCCTCAGCCTCCCGAATAGCTGGGATTACAGGTGCAGGCCACCATGCCTGGCTAATTTTTGTATTTTTAGTAGAGATGGGGTTTCACCATGTTGGCCAGGCTGCTCTCGAACTCCTGACCTCAGGTGATCTGCCCACCTTGGCCTCCCAAAGTGTTGAGATGACAGGCGTGAACCACCGCACCCGGCCTAACATCTAGGACTTTCACAGCTAAAGAGAAGTCAATACCTGGCTTTAAAGTTTCAAAGAACAGGCTGACTCTTGTTAGGGGCTCATACAGCTGGTGACTTTAAGTTGAAGCCAATGCTCATTTACCATTTTGAAAATCCTAGGGCCCTTAATTATGCTAAATCTGCTCTGCCTGTGCTCTATAGATGGAACAACAAACCCTGGATGACAGCATGTCTGTTCACAGCCTGGTTTACTGAATACTTTAAGTCCACTTTTGAGACCTACTGCTCAGAAAAAAGGATGCCTTTCAAATTACTACTGCTCATTGACAATGCACCTGGTCACCCAAGAGCTCTGAAGGAGATGTACAACGATATTAAAGTCATTTTCCTGCCTGCTAACACGACATCCATTCTGCATCCATGGATCCAGGAGTGACTTCACCTTTCAAGTCTTATTTTAAAAAGACATTTCATAAAGCTATAACTGCCATAGATAATGATTCCTCTGATGGATCTGGGCAAAGTAAATTTAAAACATTTTGGAAAAGATTCATCATTTTAGATGACATTAAGAATATTCATGACTCGGCCAGGTGCGGTGGTTCACACCTGTGATCCCAGCACTTTGGAAGAGTGAAATGGGCAGATCACAAGGTCAGGAGATTGAAACCATCCTGGTTAACACAGTAAAACCCCGTCTCCACTAAAAATACAAAAAAATAGCTGGGCCTGGTGATGGGCGCCTGTAGTCCCAGCTACTCAGGAGACTGAGGAAGAAAAATCACTTGAACCCAGGAGGTGGAGGCTGCAGTGAGCTGAGATCATGCCACTGTACTCCAGCCTGGGCGACACAGTGAGACTCTGTCTCAATAAATAAATAAATAAATAAATAAATAAATAAGAATATGTATGACTCATGGGAGGTCAAAATGTCAACATTAACAGGAGTTTGGGAGAAGTTGATTCCAAACCTCATGGATGATATTAACAAGTTCAATACTTCAGTGGAGGGCCAAGCACAGTGCCTCACACCAGTAAGCCCAACATTTTGGAAGGCTGAGGTGGGTGGATCACTTGAGGTCAGGAGTTCAAGACCAGCCTGGCCAACATGGTGAACTCATCTCTACTGAAGATACAAAAAATAGCCAGGCATTGTGGCGCATACCTGTAATCCAGCTGTTTAGGAGGCTGGGGCAGGAAAATCACTTGAACCCAGGAGGCAGGGGTTGCAGTGAGCTGAGATCACACCACTGCATTCCAGCCTGGGCAAAAGAGCAAGACTCTGTCTCAAAAAAAAAAAAAAAAAAGGCCAGGCTGGGTGCAGTGGCTCACACCTGTAATCCAACACTTTGGGAGGCCAAGGTGGGCAGATCACCTGAGGTCATGAGTTCAAGAGCAGCCTGGACAACTTGGTGAAACCCTGTCTCTACTGAAAATATTTTAAAAATTAGCCAGGCACGGTGGCAGGCACCTGTAATTCCAGCTATTCAGGAGGCTGAGGCAGGAGAATCGCTTTAACCTGGGAGGCAGAGGTTGCAGTGAGCTGAGATGGCACCATTGCACTCCAGCCTGGGTGACAGAGTGAGACTCCATTTCAAAAAATAATAATAATAAAACATAAAAATAAAAGTAAAAAGTAGAAATACAAAAATTAGCCGATCATGGGCCAGGCACGGTGGCTCACGCCTGTAATCCCAGCACTTTGGGAGGCCAAGGCGGGCAGATCACAAGGTCAAGAGATCAAGCCATAGATTTTTAATGGAGATGAAACAGCCTTCTATTGGAAGAATATGCCATCTAGGACTTTTTTTTTTTTTTTGAGACAGAGTCTCACTCTGTCACCCAGGCTGGAGTGCAGTGGCACAAGTGCTCTGTCACCCAGGCTGGAATGCAGTGGAGTGCAGTGGCTAACACAGTGAAACCCCGTCTCTACTAAAAAAAATACAAAAAATTGGCCGGGCATGATGGCAGGCACCTGTAGTCCCAGCTACTCGGGAGGTTGAGGCAGGAGAATGGCGTAAACCCAGGAGGTGGAGCTTGCAATGAGCCGAGATCATGCCACTGCACTCCAGCCTGGGCAACAAAGCGAGACTCCATCTCAAAAAAAAAAAAAAATTAGCCGGGCTTGGTGGCTGGTGCTTGTAATCCCAGCTATTCAGTAAGCTGAGGCAGGATAATCTCTTGAACCCAGAAGGCGGAGGTGGCAATGAGCTGAGATCACGCCATTGCATTCCAGGCTGGGTTACAAGAGTGAGACTCCATCTCAAAACAAAAAGAAAGACTTCAGTGGAGGAAGTAACTGCAGACATGGTGGAAGTAGAAAAAGAACTAGAATTCAGAAGTGGAGCCTGAAGATGTGACTGAATTGTTGCAACCTCATGAATGGATGATGGGTTACTTGAATGGATCAGGGGTTGCTTCTTATAGATGAGCAAAGAAAGTGGTTTCTTAAGCTGGAACCCACTCCTAGTGAAGATGCTGTGAACATTGTTGAAATGAGAACATCAAAGAATTAAGAATATTACCTAAGCCAGGTTCGGTGGCTCACACCTGTAATCCCAGCACTTTGGGAGGCCGAGGCAGGCAGATCACAAGGTCAAGAAATCAAGACCATCCTGGCCAACATGGTGAAACCCCATCTCTACTAAAAATACAAAAATTAGCTGGGCATGGCCGGGCACAGTGGCTCACGCCTGTAATCCCAGCACTTTGAAAAGTTGAGGTAGGCAGATCACAAGGTCAGAAGATCAAGACCATCTAACACGGCGAAACCCCATCTACTAAAAATAAAAAAAAAAAAAATTAGCCAGGCATGGTGGCAGGCGCCTGTAGTCCCAGCTACTCGGGAGGCTGAGGCAGGAAAATGGCATAAACCTGGGAGGTGGAGCTTGCAGTGAGCTGAGATCGTGCCACTGCACTCCAGCTGAGGCAACAAAGCGAGACTCTGTCTCAAAAAAAAAAAAAAATTAGCTGGGCATGGTAGCGTGCACCTGTAGTCCCAGCTACTCAGGAGGCTAAGGCAGGAGAATCGCTTGAACCCAGGAGGTGGAGGCTGCAGTGAGCCACTGCACTCCAGCCTGGCAACAGAATGAGATTCCGTCTCAAAAAAAAAAAAAAGAATATTACCTAAACTTAATTGATAAAGTAGTAGCAGGGTTTGAAAGGATTAATTCCAATACTGAAAGAAATTCTACTGTGGATAAAATACTATCAAACAGTACTGCATGCTAGATAAATCTTTTGTGAAAGGAAGAGTCCATTGATATGGCAAGCTTTGTTGTCGTCTCGTTTTAGAAAATTGCCATAGCCACCCCAGCCTTCAGCAATCACCACCCTGACCAGTCAGCAACCATCAACATCAAGGCAACACCCTCCACCAGCAAAAAGATTACAATTCACTGATGGGTCAGGTGATCATTAGTATTGTTATGAAATAAAGAATTTTTAATTGTTTTTAACATTTTTAGACATAATGCTATTGTATACTTAACAAACTATAGTATAGTATAAACACAACTTTTCAAAAAATGTGTGACTCACTTTACTGCAGTATTCACTTTATTGTGGTGGTCAGGAACCAAACTTGCAGTATCTCTGAAGTATTTTTCTTTTTTTTTTTTTTGAGACAGAGTTTTGCTCTGTTGCCCAGGCTGGAGTGCAGTGGCACAATCTCAGCTCACTGCAACCTCTGCCTCCCAGGTTCAAGCAATTCTCCCTACCTCAGCCTCCCAAGTAGCTGGGTTTACAGGCGCGCGCTACCACACCCAGCTAATTTTTCTATTTTTAGTAGAGACGGGGTTTTGCCATGTTGGGCCAGGCCAGTCTCGAACTCCTGACCTCCAGTGATCTGCCCACCTTGGCCTCCCAAAGTGCTGGGACCACTGTGCCCAGCTGGTGTGTTCATTTTCATTTGAGTCCTTACTGTGCATTAGGCACTATTATAAGTATTTTGTACATGAGTTTACTCATTTAATTCTCGCATCCAAATGCTCACCAGGCCTGACCCTGCTTAGCTTCCAAGATCAGAAGAGATTAGGCATGTTCAGGGTGGTAAAGGAGTAGTCCATTTAATTCTCATAACAACTCAGTGAGGTAGAAAATATCAATTCTCCCCTTTATAGAAATGAGAAAACTGAGGCACAGGGAAATGGAGGGATTTGCATGAAGTCACACAGCTAGTAAGGGGCCAATTCAGGATTCCAACCCAGCCTGTCTGATTCCACAGACCTTGCGTCGCCATCCCCATCCTGAGATACTGCCCAGTTGGGTCGTTCACTGCTCTTCAGAAGTGTTTCCCCCTAGAGGTGTGGGTGACTATTGTCCTATAGTTCTTATTGTCATTTAAACTATTGTTACTTAACAATCCAGTTCATGCCAGAGTCGTGGAGTCTAACACTTTAACACTTACTGTGTCCTTGGGTTTAACTCTCTGAGCCCCTGTTTCCTTATCTGTAAAATGGGGATAAAAATAATAGGCTGGCTGTGAAAATTAAAATGAGATAAGGCATGGCAAGAGCTGAGTACGGTGCCTGGCACACGATAAGCGCGTCATGTTTCATGAGTTAGTTGTTATTGTTGTCATTATCATTGCCGTCATCATCATTAGATCCTTCTCATTCTCAGGAACACCCAACAAGGGAAGAGAAAGAAGTGGGGCGCTGAGTCTGTGCCTTGGGCCTGGCCCCCAATGGCCTAGAGCCTGGCACCTGAATTGGGTCATAGCATCCGAGGACATGTTGTTCTCTATGGGAGATGCTCAAGGGAAGGAAATGGGGTCAGTAGTACCAGCTATGTGCCAAGCATTGCATCCAGTCCCCAAATCCCAGACTCCCAAAAGTAACAGTTGAGATGTAAGTATGGCTAATATTTTCAGGGATATTTGGGAGAAGATTCCCAACCTGCTTCCATTCAAGATTGCTACAAAAATCAAGAGACACTGAGATACCTCCTCTCTGTGAAAACATATGGAAAACAATCCTACCTTTTGTAATTCAAGAACATTCATCAGTGTGTACTATAAACTGGGCCCTGGGGAAGCCCCACCCTCAAAAACCCATGGTGAACCACCAATTCCCACTAGGCCCTTGGTTCCAGTCTCAGAGAAAAATGGCAGGTGGCATGGCCCACTGCTGTGGCCTGAGGACAGATTCCATGGCCTCAAGGTAATGGACTATTACCTTTGGGAATGTCATGCTCCAAGGAGTCCATGAAATCCAGGGAGGGGTCCAGGTCAGCCTTCTCAAGCAAGGTCTTATTCTTTAGCTCAACAGGCTCCCTGAAATGGAAGTAGGAGCTGAGCTTCTTTGCCTCAGACAAGGACAGTCCTAGAAAGAGGTGGCAGGCAGGAAAAGGATGGTTAGCCCAAAACCCCCCAGCCCCCTTTCTCTCTGCACTGGGACCACATGGTAGGGCTTACAAAAGACCCTGTCAACCACTGACAGAGAACTGAAGGAAGGAAAGGGATTAGCGTTCCCTCAGTCCAAACTCAGACCAGATCCTGCCATAAACAGAGTCCAGCCAGGCGCGATGGCTCATGCCTGTAATCGCAGCACTTTGGAAAGCCAAGGCAGGCAGATCACCTGAGGTCGGGAGTTTGAGAACAGCCCGGCCAACATGGCAAAACCCTGTCTCTACTAAAAATACAAAAATTAGCCGGGCATGGTAGTGGGTGTCTGTAATCCCAGCTACTCGGGACGCTGAGGCAGGAGAATCCCTTGAACCCAGAAGGCAGGGGTTGCAGTGAGCCAAGATTGTACCACTGCACTCCAGCCTGGATGACAAGAGTGAAACTGCATCAAGAAAGAAAGAAAGGAAAGGAGGGAGGGAGGGACGGAAGGAGGAAAAAAGGGAAAGGAAGGAAGAAATGAAGGAAGGAAGGAAGGAAGGAAGGAAGGAAGGAAGGAAGGAAGGAAGGAAGGAAGGAAG